>NW_008825558.1:1589929-1666589 GCF_000699105.1 Pygoscelis adeliae
CCCTTTATTACTTTACAAAATATAAATTCAGTCTGAAAATTGCCATCTGGACTGTAAGGCTAAGGAGAAAAGTGGGATCTGACTGAGCCGAAGCAAAGAGGGAGGCAGCAGAGTCTGCACACTGTTTACCCCAGTAAAATGATAGCTTCTTCATTTAAAATATTTGGACAAGATACCATGGTGTAACAGAAGAGCCAAGATAGACAGGACCCAAGATAGAACAAACACTCCATCTACCTCCTCTCTTCATCCTCCTCGCACCCCACCTCCCCCACTTCTCCAGAGGTTTTGAATCTGGGGAAGTTCACATCCAAACAATGCAAATCTACACAGTCTGGGTTAAATGGACAGATGTGGGAAACAAAACCCAAACACCTCTGAAGCATGGGGAAACTCTATTTCAGATGCAAAAGGCATGGTTCACACCAGAACCAAATTGTCAAAAAATTTGCACGGAGGGGCTCTCAGCAAAACAAACCCAAACCGTGCTCCATTGCTCTCTGTCCTCTGGTTAAGAGCTCCTCCGCGTTGACGGAAAACTAGACATGCTGGCAAAAAGTGGCCACCTTTACACTAACAATGAAAAAAGAACATAAACTCACTGCTAGGAAAGAAAGCAAAGTGTCATCTGCGGGTGGTTATTAATCAGGAGGATCCTCTCCAGACAGAGGATTTTAATATTAGAAGTTGCAAACTCTAAACACAAGGATCCTTTACATATCTGCATGTGTGTCCAAGTACAAAATATCCGTCACTTATCGTGAAGTCAAAAGATACAGAAACAAAAATAACGATGCTTATATTTATTTCCTTCTCTGGTTCCTCAGCACTTTGGAGAATTCCTTGGACAGGAATCTGAGCTCATTAGCTGATGAGGATTTTTTTCTGCTGTCTCATGGCTTCTTTTCAGAAATAGCTTTTCAGCCCAACTCGCCAACTTTCCCTGGCCCGCTCTGGGTCCTGCCATGAGGTTGGGTTTTTCTCTTACGAAAACATCTTTTCCTTCCTCAGAGCTATGTCTGTGTTTCTTGTTCCTCCATGGCTTTTTTTTCAACGAATGTTTCATCCTCTTGCTTCTGCCCAAGAAATTACCAAAGTCCTTATTTCCCTCTCCTAACATAATGGGAGAAAATCCGTTCTCCTGACTCATCGTTCAGAACCCAGGCATTAAGATGAGTGACTCTCCGCGGTCATTATACTGGAGTACGTGACAGACCTTGTGAGAAAATGATGGATTCACTATCTGCAGCAATCCAAGATGCTACCATTTTTCATAACAGCAACTTCATAACTTCAAGTACAATTTATGAATTCTGGTTAAGACCCCCATATCAAGCAGGCTCCAAAAGTCCTCAAGGAATTGTCACGTCTTTAAGGCATTAAATCCATCTCTTATTCACCAGGTAGCTGTGTGGATATTACTACAGAAAACCTATATCAGCTTCATAGAATCAAAGAGTAATGAGCATTTTTGGACTCCACATGAATGTTTGCCAATATACCTTTGAATATGAGTTTAATATCACAGCTCCTTTTGTTTCAAGGCAGACGTATGTGTTCAATGACTCTTCATACTAAAATAAAATATTTCCCTGGTGAAAACATTTATTTTTCAATTAATTCAAACAGATAAATAACAGGGACACATCAGTTCAGGATATAACCTCTCTTGTGTGTTCCAGGGAACACAGCTTTTTATTTGATCCTAACCTTTGAGGGCTGAAAACATTCTCTTAGCACTTAAATAGCAACAACATCTATTAGCTTTTCAGCCCAGAAAAGCTTTCACAGGGAATTGTAAACCACTGTTCCCTACAAGCCATGTGCTGTAGGAACCTTCATCTGAAAACTCCTGACAAATTGCTTGCTTCTTAGATATACATCGTGTAGATCTAGATCAGGTGCAGAAATTCACATTTTTTTCCACATGCAAACCTTCTATATTTTAAATCCATCATGAAGAAAAAAGGGAATAGCAATAGGACATTAGAAATGTCTTTTCCTGAATGTGCCAATGTAGACAGAAGTTTCTGTTCTATATTTTCTCTGGCAGGTATTAGCAATGTAAACACTTGCATTTAAGCACCATTCTAGTCAAAGGTTTTGTCTTTACTTTCAAAGTTGTACATGTGCATAAATAATAAAGCTGCATATGTAAATAAGAATATGTACATAAAAAAGAATGTGAATAATAAAGATTTTATTTCAGGCAACCAAATATGCTACTGAAATTTAATTGGATGTAATAAACATTCACCAGGACATTTAAATCAAGGGGAAAAGAGGTGTAAAATATACATAAGGATTTAGTAATAAATGTGTACACATTTCAACAAAGTACCTATGGGTCGAGTTTAATCCAGTACATTAAAAGCACTATAGGTAACGTTGCCTTGCTTCACCCTGCAGGGACTGAGCTCAGCCTCCAGCCACGCGCCTCTTCCCAGCCCAGGCTACATGCAAGGTGCAGTATCCGCAGCCACGGAGCCGAGATTAAATCCTTGACAGCCACATAGAGGGCCAGTAAATTAATTTTGCAGGACTTTTTGCAGTCTGCCGGACTCCATCCCTGCACACACCCTTTGGGGAAGGGCGAAACACAATTTGCCTCCCCCGTGGCTGCTTACGCCTACGATAAGGAGAGGTGAGAAGGGTCAGACTGTCCCCTGGGAGATGAAATAATCCATTATAAGCACATTACTCATTACAGTGAATCAAAGAAGATACAGATGCAAAGATCTTCAAAAAGCATTACAGGGTCAGTTCTCATAACTGACCAGAGTTCAAAACTTTTTGCTCCACTTCCCTTTCCCGTTTTCTCTCTTTATATATATATACACACATCTCTGTGTTGGTGGACATACAGTTCATCAATCTCCACAGCATTTTTATGCTCTGCACATCACTTTCGCTGTTCTTTTGGACACAGTCCTTCACAGAGAGACTAGTTAAAAAAACATTTCTTGCAACACATCACAACACTTAACACAGTAACAAGCAGAAGTGAGGGAGAATAAAACAGATATTTGGAGGGGGAATAGACTGAAATTAAAATTCAGTCACAGGGAAATTAAGCTAAGCCTAGCAAGCACGCATCGTCAGGATATTACAGAACACGTTTTCTTTGTTGTTCACATAAACACTCCTATATGCCACCATAAATTCCCAACAAAATCTTCCTTTTACAGCAGTTTAAGGCAGAATAACACTCCCATCATTTTATCCCTACACAAGCCCATTCCTCAGATAGTGTAAAGCTCTGTAGCATGACTTCCTTCAGTGAAGTGAGACTAATTTATCCCTCCTCCCCCCAAACCTTTTCTTTTTTTGCAGTGAAGTTCGGTTTCACTCTCCTATTTCTATCTTCCAAAGTAAAGTTTGTCACCAAAACCACGGGAATATCTGTTGTACAAGAACTATCATTTTGGTGACTATCACAACACAGGTTTCGGGAGTAGGAATTTGGGAGTAGGCTGAATAGGAGACTATTGCCTGACTTATTCCTGACGCTGCTCACTGCCGTGCACAATAAATGTGAGGCTGGCCCTGTTCTCCAGCTGTTTCTTCATTTTTCTCCAGCAGTGCTAGGCTCCTGCTTGCTCTGTTCCCAACTCCTTTTAAGTTACCTCCCTGGATTAAGTCCTGAGCTACTTAAATTAATATCCTCCCTAATAATCCCCAAAGCTACACCACTAGTGAGCTACATGTTTCTCATACGTTAACTTTTAATACTCTAACCCAATGCAAACCATGCCACTGAGCTGAGTGTCACCCATTTACCCAGGGTCTAAATCTACGTCTTGTTCCCTGTTGTCACCACAGTGTTGCTGCGGTTTATGGTTGTTTTGTTCTGGAAATCCATGTGTACCTACTTATAAAAGCTGCACAGATAGAGCTTACTGCCTGGGTCGATACACAGCTGAAAAACTGAGTTTTCCTGAAATAACAATTTTCTTAAAAGCCAAGAATATGGTGTTTGTGTTGGTGGGGGAATGAGGGTTGTTTAATCTTGAAACACAAGACGACAGATGAAAGTCACTCAGTTATGCAGATATTTTTTACATTTATCACTTACCATGATTTAGGACTCCTGGATGAGTCTTAGACTAAAGAATGGATAGAACTGCAGTGTTGCTTTTAGAGCATAAGAAACTTCAGACGAAAGGGAACAGCCCAAGATAGGACTGGTTTATGATTGCTGACTTCCTCCTGACACACGCCAGTGAGACAGAGTGGATTTCATTTCCAATTCATAAATACCCTTTGGAGGGGGGGCAGGGAGAAGATACTCTCCACTAGCAGAGACCTGGCACTTTCCTCCTGGGGAAGCACTGTCCCTGAATGGCTATGCAGATGATGCTCATGACAACTCCCAGAAGTGTTGTGCCTGGAAATGAGAAATTCAGTCTGAAAATATCATCTGTTGCTCTATTCTTGGTCTGTTGCATACTATATATACCCCTTGTTCTAATAATGCACCCAGTTATTAAAAATAGAAATTATATTGCTCTTGGAAGGTGCCAAATTCACAGCCACCAAGAACATGAATAGGGCCCTTTATTTCCAGTGGTAGAAAGACAAGCATTTGCTAAAGGAGCTTTTAAGAGCTCTAATTTTTTTTTACAGACGGCAAGTACTTCTGCTACTGTCTACATTGAGTTTGTCCACTTTCCCTAGAGGAGCAAGAAAGAGGAGCTTCACTGCGGTGGTCCCTGTGGAGCCGACGTGCATGGCTCTGCATTCACTGCTCTTCATCCACACAAGTAGAGAGCTTTGCAAGCAGGAGTCTTAAACTTTTCTGAGAGCAAATATAACCCTGCTTTATCTCTTGTTCTTCTAACATTGTCTGGATGAGACACTGGTGTCTTGCTTTGTTGCTCCCTAAGGAGAGGGTAAAAGTATAAAAGGGAAAGAAAAAACTCAGAAAAACAGATAAACATCTAAAGTTTCCAACAAAACACATGGTTTAACTTAAGGAAACTTTAGACAGCAATCTTTTAGAAAAATATGTATTTAAGTTTTTCTCTATATGGAGTGGAGGAAAAAACCTCAAAGACGAGAGGGAAATAGCAAATGGGAAAGTTAAAAATATTGAAATGATCATGGTTCACTTCAGCTCTGCACAGTGCTTCTGACACTAGCTTCGAAGAGCAAAGTCCAAGCCCTGCAAACTCAATCTAAGATAAAACTCCCTTCTCAGTGATCCCTAAGCATCCAAACGATAATAAACACATTGAAGAATCTTGTTGGAAAGAGCCAAAAGGAAGATGTTTTCAAGAACTGGCTTGCTTTCACATCCCTTCAGGTTTTGGTCTAGCAAAGAAGGGCTGAATGACCCTGCCTGCCTCTCTCCTAAATGTTACAACAAAAGCCAGACAAGCAAATGCTCTTCTTTCCCTTCCCACAGCTCAGTGTAAGTCTAACCTCTGGCTAGCATTTAATAGCCACTCTGCCTTTCTTGTTGGTGTGTGTTACCTAAAAGCCTAAAGCTGCAGACTGAGGGGCGGAGCACTGCATGATCCAGCCCTGCTTTTCTTAAGTTATCCTGATACTAACTTCTTGTCTTTCCCTTTCTTATTCATGGAAACAGGGATCAAGGGATGTTCTTCCTGCAATAGACTTTCCTGATAGTTTACCGGTTCAGAAACAAGTCCCAGCTCCATCTATCAGCAGTTTTGTATGCTCTACTCTGAACTGCTTAAGGATTTCTAATGTAGTTTTATCCAAAACTCAGTAAAGCTGGCAGAAACAAACTTCAGAGTGCTTTGGATTTCATCTAATTAAAATTAATTTCCTGGCACCTTTGCTTTGATTTATCAGCCTTGTGAAACGTCACAAATACACCTACACATATTTTTAGACAGAAGTTTAAGAAACTATCCACATCCTCCCTGGAGACGCTCAAAACAGCACTTATATCTGAATAGGAATTTACAGTGCACTCTGAATGGAGTTTTCCAGCATAAGACTTGAGCTCCTGAGACCCCCACAAAGGCTTAAAAACCTAATGAGTGAGTTTTTTTAAAGATACAAAGGAGCAAATATTTTGTAGAGCAGTACAGCTGGACATGCTACAAGTTTCCTCTGTGGTCCAGCACTGCCCAATCAAGACATCAAAAAAAGGGTGAGAAACATCAGCAGATCATGCTTAACAACCCGTAGATAGATGAGAGATTCACCGCAGCCATCTCCATGAAACAATCATCATCTACTACTACACCCTTCACTCACCAGCACTGTTGGTTCCTATCGACCTTGGGCAGATGGAGAAACAGAAACACACGACTTATCTTAACATTGACACATAGGTCAACACAAACCCCAAAATAGCACCCAGATATCCAAACTGGTGCCTTAAACAGGGTAACAGTCCTTTTCCCTAGTCAAAGTTACCTTTAACAGGCAGGTAGCATAAATAAAAGTAGTTCCAATTGGCAGAGACAACTTTGATCCAAAAAAGAAGTTGTTGCACATAAGGATTGTTGCTGTGCCAGCGTCATCTGCCTGTTCTGACCACATCCACTGCATCACTTTGCTTTGCCCTCCTTGAGATTCTTAAGTACTTTCTTGAAATTTGGACAAAGCAGACAGAATGTGACAATGCAATAAAACTCCTGACATCGCAGGGGAAAAAATCTGCATCAGGAAGGTCAGAGTCAACACCTTGGTAATCTGGATCTGCCCAATTGCATCATCATAAGAACCAGACACTTGCCTCTTGCACCAGTCACCATCATTACTTTTTATGGTCCCCTTTTCTTCCGCTTGCACTTTAATTTAGGATTGGTTGCACTCTACTGAGGATTCGACTGAAGTCTCTGCAAAATGCTGAACCTTGCAAATCCCAAGTGTTATTAGCTGCGTGGTGGTGATATTTAACCAGATTAATATAGTCAAGCCACAGCAAAGTCAAACTTCAGGTAAAAATTATGCCCTTCCAGGTAGGCTGATTTTAGCAGATCAAAACAAAAACATGTTTGGGAAAATAAAATACCAATTCTGAAACCACAGCGACCTGCCTGCGCCGTTGTGTTCTTGCCATGTGTCCTATGGTACAGCATGGCTATAAACTTGTCAGTGGTTCCTTTTCCCTCATTTGATAGCGACCTCATCCAGTGTGAATCATGAAACCGCATAAACTGCAACAATGCTGTCCTTCTACTGACTTCTCGGAACGTAAACAATAACGTAAATACAACTTACCAAAGACTTAAGTAAAGCACTTAAAGGAAATCTATATTTTTATATAAACCACGGATGTTTAGTGATGTGGTATGATATTTCTGCTTAGCTCTGAATAGCTGGAAATTATCTCACTATTGAAAAGCAGTATATTCCTTGGATGCTGAGAATTAAAGCCAAAATGGTATCTTTTATTTATTTATTACATATTTTTGTGGTTTTATATCAAGCAGCACAGGCATGAACATTATAGACTGGTAAATGATTTAGTTTTGATCAGTTTAGAAATGACAAAGCGCTAGCAAGCTTCTTTGTGTAAAATGCAAAGAAAAGTTCATTTCAAACAGCTTGATGCTGGAAAAAGAATAATCTAGAAGAGATCTTATTTGCAGTTTATTGACCTCTCTTGAGTGTTCATTTGGCTGTTGTTGGATACTAACCTTAGCTGATACTGAATATCCTCAGATGGAACTGACTACCAAGTCACGCAATCCTCATATTTCCATCAGCTGACTGGTAACCACAAATATTTGTAGTTTGTGTTATCTGAGCAATAATGAAAATCCAGCATGGAAAAAATCAGACATGAAAATCAATGTTGAAACCACCTTAAAACGCTTAAGATGATAAAAGACAGAGTCAAGCCTGGAATGCTGTCCTTAAAGTACCCCCTTTTTACTAGCTCAACACAAGGATCTTCCAAGAGCAGCTTCTCTGACTTAGCACAGAACAGCATACGGCAAGATCTGCTCACACAGCACCACAAGCGCTTCTTCATCTCCTACCAGCCAAAGCAGCCCCTTGCTATATTACAGCCACTCTCCACCTGGGCTTCTTCCAGTCTAACTCCCATGCTCTCAGCCACCCCCCAAGCAAGCTCATCCCTGTCTCTGCTGACCACAGAGTAAGCGTCCTAATCCCAGTGCCTAAACTGAGCAATGTGAATACTGCTTTTACCATCAAAACTTTCAGTGAGTATCAGACTGCGAGACATCAGTATCTGAACCCTCTGCACCGAATAAAGGGGTTACCTGAAAGGGAAGCTTGGAGCCTTGTGAAATATGTTAGGGCAGATTTTGAACGTGATTTTTGTCTTAACTGATAAAAAGGAGTGAAGTGCATCACTGTTAAACAGGTGATGTATCTCTGTGTCACTGAACGCTGCAGCCACTGACACACAGATGCCAGCCACTCACTTAACTTTTGAAGCAGAGTCTTGGGAAAAAGCATCATACGCTCTTTTTAAAGCACTGGGTAAGTTTTGAGGAAAGAAACCAAGGAAATCCACAGTCTAGTCAGAGAGCATGCTAGGACCAATGCAACTGCTAGCTGTTTTTATAAAAACTACAATCAAGAAGAAAACAGCAAATTAGGATGCTTGCTGCCAATTACTGAGGTAAGGGAGATTAAAAATAAACCAGTTTGGAAAACCTACAATTCCTTCCCGCCCAATACTTGCTTCCAAAAATGTGCAAGAGCAAAAATGGACCTTACTAGGATCAGGAATAGCAATGAAAATGACAGCCAGTATATGACTAATAATACATCTGCCATATCAGACACGGTGTTCAAATAACGAACGAGACTGAATTGTGCCAACCTGAGGATCTAAGGTGCCTTCACACAGGTACTATTACTGTTGATCGCAATAGTTCATGCTGATATCCCAAATAAAATTTCCATCTATTGTCTCCATCCTGCTTAATTCAATTGCTTAACAGTTTCAGGATCTATGGGTTTAATCTAAGGAGAATCTAATTTAAAGATTCCACAGGGCTGATAAATGAAGTTGTAAGGAAATCATAAAGAAAACTGTAAACCTGTCAACAGGTCAAAATTCTGCAAAAAAAGGTCTCTGATATGGAAAAAGCATTTGCTGTGTTTCTTGCATCAATTCCACATGATTTGAGTTAGCATGTGGGAGTCCCCAGCACAGTGAGGCCGTGACTCCTGCCAGCGCTTTCAAGCACTGCATTATCTACCTTAAAAGGCAAACACGGGCAGAAAAACCCAGCAGCTTATTTGCATGGGAGCTTTCTGCCATGACCTTGGGTGAGCCACATGCTATTTTGCCTCTGTCAAATGAGAGACAATGATGCTTCTCCCCTTTGACAAGCGCTTTGAGATCTGTAAACAAAGGACTCTAAATATTGAAATCCTGGGTACACTCAACTTGGCATGTTCCCTGAGCTGTTGGCAGGAAAGGTGCCAAAAACATATGGATAAATAAACGTGATGCAGGGGAGTCAATATTTTGAATATTCCCTGATCATTTGCTATTCTACCCGGGTAACTGAGTGGAAGCTAGGGTTTTCTTTCTGCTCTCATTGTTTTTCCTTCTTATTTTTCACATCTATAGTATATTAGAGCCACTTGATACAGACTAAAAGTTGGTATCTCGGTCCACAGAATGACAGTGACAGTACATTTTACTCCACTGTTTTCTCAGGTCTGCTTCTATTTTTGTGTTTGTTTATTTGAGCCACTAAATTATCTAATTAGTGGCATATATAGTTGAAACATGAGCTGCTGTGAATATTTACTGCACACTTGTTCGGGCATTTATCTAAATAGGTGGCATGCCAGGCCTATGTAATAAGGAATAATGATTCTTTAGAAGAGTTACAGGAAATCATGGAAGACAAGAAAAATAAAAGTTTTGCACAGTGGGTTGTAGCTTCCAACAACATATATCAATTCTTCCAGAGATAGAGCAATTGCATAGTAATGACAAAAATTTTATTGCAACAAATAAATCAATACTTGCCCTACTGCAGTCTCAGACGTTACTTTTATGGATCTTCCCATGTCTATTATATAAAACTGCTCCTGATAGAGTGCATTAAATGACAGCTGCTGGGGGGGTGAAGAATACAGTACCATGTCTTTGCGCAATGTGCTCTACCTGCTATTAATCACCATCTCATTGCATGGAGATCCATTTATATCACTGCAACAACAGTGCTGAGTGGCTTACAGTGATGGACTACGCTGCACAGAGAATGTTTGTTTTTGCAGTAGAGCCGTCACCGCATGTCCAGCAAAATGAAAACTCAAGGTATCCCCAATTAGAAGTGATTTTAAGTGGGGAGAAAGACCAGTAAAAACACATTGTGGGGCAAAAATAAAGAAAACGCCAGTGTCCTATAGTCTCAGTCCTCATATAAACATGCTAGAACAAATTTTCACAGGGCCCCATACAATGCAGACAATCTACCCCACACCACGAGTGCTACACCAGTCCCTTTTTGTACCCAGCTCTTCAATGTAATAGCAAAGCAATTTTTCATGGTACGTTAAGCGATTGTAGCGGTATCTTTCTGGATATCTGGTCGCTCAAACAGAAGTCAGACACTAGACAAAGAATTCTGTTATGTATAAGATCATACTATAGTCATCTGGTCTAGCAACCTTTGACTGGCACTCTTCTCTGTCTTCTAAGTACTAAAAAAACCATTAACAACCAAATGCATAGTTCTGGCAATTAAGGAAGAAACAGGGAGCCCATCAGAGAGGCTTTATCCATCCTCTTGGACCAGTATCTTGTCAAAGAAGGATACTTACCCCTTACATCTATTCCTCTATTTTAGCCTTTTGCCCTTCAGCAAATACGCCAGCAGGGACTAGTGCCAATGAGCAATAGGAAGTGCCTGTGAAGTCAAAGGAATACCACGCATGGGCAGAGAGCAACACTCTCTGCTATAATAGGTGACTATGTGAAAAATTACAGCTGTCAAACATGTTGCCTTGTTTTACCTCCCTCGTTAGCAAACATGTAATAAGTTTCCCAATAGAAAGGATATGGTCATCTCTATTTTCTTTTTTAAAAATACTCAAGTCAACAAATATTCATAAAAGGAGAATAATTTCTGAATAGTACTGTCTTCAAAGAGGTACTTGCAAGGGCTAACTGCATCATCTCATCGCTTTATCCCCCTCCTTCCCCTCTTTTCCCTCTTCCTCATCTTTTACCCATTAGGCACAGTGTTACATCAGACCTTTCAGGGAGGCTTCTCTCAGTCTTTTTTATCCTCACTATAATTTGGGCATTATAATGGGAAACTACAGTGATACTACACAGCATACCCTTTTGGGGACTGCCTCTCAGAAATCCAAGTGAAAAAAACCAGCATTAATGAGAGTCCTTCCTTGCCCACACACGGCCCAAACATTGGGAGTCACTTTTTATCTACAGCTGAAAACCAGGTCTCAAATGCTACCAACAGGAGACATGAAGAAAGAGGCAGCTTATGGAATTCTCTCCTTATTTCCCTGGTTTCTTCACTCTAAGGTGAAATGATTTTTTGTTGTTGGGGTTTTTTGGGGGGCAGGGGGGTATTGGTACAATAGTGTACTTTATGCATTAGATCCAAACAGTTGCTGAGCACTTCAAAAGGAGTGCTGTTGAGCATCTTCCTTATCATTTCCAACCCAATATTCTCCTGCCAGGTTCCCATTTCTCAGCCTACAGGTGTCACCTGGATGACATTCTGGTCATCCTACATGGACAGTTTCTCTGGTGTATTATCCACACCCTGTGGGGAAAAAACCCCAAACATTTTTGCACTGTACTTCAGTGCTTCATATGGATACAGAAGTTTCCTCCTGGACTAGGATTAATTTATTCACCAGTATGCTAATTTCATTTGCCTATGGCTATTACTGAATAACCTGAAGCCTGAATTTGGCATGGTTGTTAGGAGCACTTGCAATGATAAATGACCAAGTGAGTGTGTCTACATGGATTCTTTTTCTTCTGCATTTTAATTCATTAACCAAATGAGGTCTTAAAACCATTTACCTATTTCCTACCCTTCTGACAGATTAGTATGCACTTCATAGTCATCCATCTGATAAAGGCAAAAAAAGCAAGACTGTGTCTTCCATGGTGTTACAGGCAGGATTCTCTCCACCCTTCTCATTACACAGCTAAACCCAATTTTGTTCCTTCCGTTATTTTCTGTTTGTACAGTCATTTGCAAGTGAATAACTTCACTCTCTGAAGAGGCTGGATCAGATGCAGAGTAATTGTGCCAGGCTAGAACAAATGGAGCTGCACATCTTCTCATACTTGCTACCTCCCCAGTTCGCTTGGCAGAGAGGTTATTTTCTCACCAACCTTTTGGAGCACACACCTACAGAGCAGTTGAACTACTCTGCTCACCCTGAGGCATGGGTCTATGAACACTTGCCACCAGCATCAGCATATGCCCCCTTTGGAAGAGACATCCCGTCACTCAGCACCCAGGTTTCCTGTCTTCACCCCCATGGGCATTAGCATTTGACAGCTGCAGGGTGAGCGATGGCAGAGAAGGAAATCAGCTGCAGGCTAATCTTCTACTGTTACTGCTAGGCTAACCAGATCAATGGATACTAGTGCTGGCCTGGGCGAGGTGACAGGAGCATACAGCCAGGAACAAAAGGAGAGCAGCAGGAGCGAAGGAAAGCCATCCCGCTGGGCAGCTGTGATGTCTAAAAATGACAGTGGAGCAGCAGTCAATTGGGCAAAGAAGGGGTGTCTAGAGGTCCTCTGTGAAGAGAGTGAAGTTCACCTGTTCCTGGCTTATTTATAACTTTACCTCTAAGACGCAGTTGTCTTCTCTTCAGGCATTTGTTTTGGGGCTTTGTGTTTTCTGTCTGATTTTGACTTTTCCTTGCAGGCATTTGGCTTGCTCTAGTAAGGCTTTTTATAAGTTTTTGCCCTATCTACACATTACCTTGAAGTGAAGGGAGCAGGGAAAGCAAATAAGCAGGAAAGCCCATAAGGCAAGGGTCATAGCTCCAGGGAGAGCTGCAGCCCATCCTCATATGGTTTTGGGACACAAGTTCCAGACAGATTTTTGTGACAGATTCCCTGCCTCCTCCACTTTCAGCTCCAACAGCTATTCAGTCCAGCAGGCTTCATTGGTTTCATTAATTTATCAGTGCCTGTCCTTTGGAAATCTAGTACTTTATTTAGAGAGACTTCCCCTTACTTCTCTTTCCTTTTGAATTCAAGTAAATCACCTTTCTGATCGTTCAGTCCAAACTTTTTTTTAAACAAGTAGCTCCTTCAGAACATCCTCACTATTTATTGACACCAAGACTGAAAAAGTGTCACCTCCTATTGACTCAGTAAATATTTGGTCATTCCTTCCAGAAATAGCACTTGTTTTCCAGCTCACATACAGGAAGTCCCCCAGTACTACAAAAAGATATTCACCTTTTCCTTTTGGGATGGTGCTGGTGGTGAGGAGAACCATATAGGATTCCACATCCCAAATTCACACATTGTTTACTGCTCTATTTGGTGACTCTGAGCTTTTCTGGTCCCTGCCTGCCTGAACTCCTGAATCTTACCTGTAGCTCTGGCCTTTACCTGGCTTTTAAGGATCTCACTTTTTAAAAGCTGAATTTAAAAACCACCAAGAGTCAGGTAAAAAGAACACTGAAACATTTTGTTCTACCATCTGGTCCCAGCTGATTTTATGCTATTAAAAAGAGACAGCTTTTTAACTCAGTAATTCTAAGTATTTTTAGTTTGCATTTGTTGCTATTCTACAGCTGGGATCACAGTGTTTTGAAGTAAATCAGATGAGAATTATACCACACAGAAAGTAGCAGCAGATATTCAATGCACCTATATTAAGTTAATGTATTCTTTTTATGGATTTATTTTTCTTAGTTCAAGACACACAGAAAAGAATACAGGAAAACAATAAAATCCTTCAAACAAGTGATTTACTCTGTATCAGGGATGTGTTTACCTGCCCTACTTAGATGGGGAAAAAACAAGTTAGCTAAATGTTGCTAGATATGAATATTTTCATCCTTTATTTCCATAAAGATTAACTGCATATGGCCCCTTGAGTAAACAATGTGTATTGGCTCATAAGCTCTATTGGGAAAAAAGCAGCATTAAAGATGGATCTTTGCTCTCGGTTCCACTGCAATCACATGACAACCAAGAGACTAAAAGAAACAAAAATGTTTATTGATTACTTTCCCCATAACTTTGTACAAAGAATATTGAAGACCAGCAGAGTGTACTAATGACTTAACTTCTTTCATTAGTTATGACATGAGGATAGAAGCAAAAAGCAACAGGGAAGCTATTTCTTTAAAGAGAATTTGGATTAGGGAGAACTACATGACCTTCATTTCCTTCAAAATAGGAATTGTTTCAGGCAGAATACACACATATCCTTCAAAATAAAGACTGAAATACAATGTTGTTGACTCTCTGCAGGGTAATAACACAAGGCAATATTGTGTCTCCATAGCTAACAGACTGTCTTTTAAGAGAGCTGTTAACAGAGATGTCTCCAAAGTAGCAACCCTGCCAGCACAAGGATTTACTTTCCACCACCTCTTGCAGCTCTCCTCCCTGTTGGTTCGTGAAGTTACTTCATCCTTTCTCGGAACAATTTTCATACAGATACAATATATGGATGGGAGGTGGGCTAGTGGCAAAACTGAAGCTATAGTTCAGGGTAACCGTGCATTGCAGACAAGTCTTATGGTATGGCTGGAAACCCTCACAGGCCATCCAGTGTCAGAGTATTTCAGCTCTGTTCAGCTTCAGCTGGTCTATACTCAGCATAAGTGACTTCTCCATTTAAAAACCAGCTCAAGTAAAATCATCATAGATGGTCACCTCATCCTTCTGCACAGACATTCAAACACAAAACCATGTCCCAAGTGCGTATTTGCACTGCCTAATTTTAAGTGTTTAATCTAAGTGTCTGGTTGGAGCTCATGTTCTCTACCTAGACAGCAGAGAGGCACCTCTAGCATAGACAAAGTCAACCATAATGTACACATCTACATTAGATGCTAAAACTAACCTCCTTGAAACATCAATCTTTCAGAAATATGCTCTGATATTTTAACCTTTACTTTAATGTCATTATATTAGCAAACAAGGATTTTTCTGATTGCACAGCTATCAGTGGTACTTCAGTCTGTCGACTAGACACGATCCAAGTAACACTATTTCTCAATTCACAGATTTCTTTGCTGACAGTCCCTAACCAAGCAGTCAGTGGACACAAAATGGCGTAACACTTGCTTATATTTGTCAGCATTGTTCCGATAATGTTGCTCCTGGCCCTACAGTCCATGGGAAACTAGTCCATTAGCAAACTAAGAGCACAGTGCAAAACCAGTAATCTGATCACCAGCCTTCCCTGGTGGATATGCACTGAAGGCTTCTGCACTTGCCACAGTCACTCCCCAGCTGCAGCTCTTTACCAAGAATCAGTAAAGAACCTCATTTCATAAATGGTTTGGTCTCCAATGAGACCATCTTTAAAGTTCCCAAATCCCCACACCAATGCTCTGCACTATGAACATCTATTCTTTCTTCGACATCTTGGTTTTAGGTTAGAAAAACATCATTTACAATTGCATTCTGTTTGAGTTTACAGAACTTGAACATTTATCAGCTACTCCAGTGTTTAAGGCATTATTCATGTCAACAGCATTTTGCTTGCTTTTCATCCTTTCCCCAGAGGAACAGTAAAACAGATTATCTTTACTTTCTGATCTTTCTTCTCCATTGTCACTTTATATGGAAAAGTTTTGTTTTGTTCCCCCTACTTCCAGATAGCGGGTTTTTTTCTTGAAATCCAACTTTCCTGGGTGCTGTTTTGACTTCTGTTAATCATCGCTCTCCTCTAAGCTTCACTAAATTGGCTTTGCCACTATCTATCTTATTCTGGTTCATACAACAAAGTGTCTCCATGCTTTTAAAGCCAGCCTTCAGCAACAGACCTAGTCATGGGTACAGTGATCCTGAAACACTAGCATATGCCTAAAAACTGGGCCTATTTCAATCATGGTTGACCACCAGTGGCTTTCCTAATGACGGCTCTTTGTTAATTTGGTTCTGATATTCTCACCCTCAATTCCATGATTACATAGGACTGCAGACATGGCTGCCTCACGATATTTGGTTAGTCTGGGAAATTTGAGAAGCATAAAGAGCACATTTGGTCATCTAGAGGCTATACAGAGAGAAAACTAAGAGAAAGGGTGAGGGACACCTGGTGTATGACTAATTCCATCTTCAAGAAAAAGTGTGCAGCCATTTTAAATGGCAACTTATTTGTATAAATGTGTTTGATCAATAAATAGTGGAGTATTTACCAAGATTTCCTAATAGCTGATGCAGCCTTTATATCTGTATATTACACACACACACACCCCTTGCCCTGTTGCCAAACATGTTCATCCTCCATGTACTGGAAAAGCACAGGCCACAGAACTTTACTGTAGACTAGAGCTATGCTACTCCCCTAACCCTATCAGAAAGTAAGGAGTATGACTTATTAGCAGTGAGTTAAATTAATGTGGATACTTGAGAACTGTAAGCAGAGACGTTATTACAGGGAGAAGGGGTTGACATATGAACAAGTATAATCCTAACTCTTAGAAGAATCAGAGTAAAAATGGGCTTTTCCTATTATCCATAGCCATTTCTGATTGCTCTTAGGAATAAATAAGCTAAAAAGTATCATCTGTCTTTTTATTTTATTAGGAATTGGTCATCACTGTCCCGTCTGCTCCATTGCTCAATTCCAGAACTTCTGAATGTAATATTGAATTAACCTAGTGAGGGATACTTACTCCTCTTTCTGTTTAAACAGCAGTATATTTCAGTTTTGGCTTGATCCAATGCAAGCTTTATGGGAACAAGTATATACTGAATACAGTTTAAGTTTCCTATAGATTTTCTATAAATTGAATGTGTGAATATTCTCTACAGCAAGTTACTCTTCTGATATTAGGAACCCCATGGCAAAGTTGACTAAACGCCTGCTTAGTAGCACAGCATGGCATAAAGCCATGTGCCTTTCCCACTTGGGTCATAGAGCCAAAACTGACCTTTTTGCTTTGATGCACAATTATTTTCCAAGCAACACCTGGAAGAGGCACATCATAGTATGCGGAGGCCAGAACCCCACCGCTCAAAACCACGGTAGCTGTGAGTCAACAACTATCACCATGTCAATGACATGTTGCCATGCGGCTAGGTAATACACAAAATAAATTAAACATGGATTTCACCATCTGAAATTCATCTGACACAACTGTACGAGGTCAGCAACTCAACTGAAGTTGTACTGAGCAGTCGTTTCATTAAATATTACAGCAGGAGACATGAGAATCAAACTTCAGGCACCAACATTTTAGTCTTTGGTTTAAGAAGCAGAAGTTCACCATGATTCAACAGCCATTATCAAACTTACCAGAAGTAACTATTACAACTAAAAGATTCTTCAGGTCAGAGAAATGGGTCATTTTCAGTTACAGAGATCACTTGAATTTATTTTCATCTGGATTAATCTCAAATATTCAAAGATTTTTTTTAATTATATAGCAATATAGCAAACATCTTTTGACCCAAATGACTCTTTTTTAGTACAGGCATAAATAAAAACTTAATGGAAAACTTTCATCAAGGTTTAGTCCTCAAATTTAACTATGCTAACCTAAACAGGAGATGTGCCAATGTCTGGGAAGGATTCTATCATCTGTTGTGTCACATTTTTCTCAGGCATGTGCATCTTCCCATTCTTATTTACTTCACTAGGAACTGACTGGCCTTAATCTGAGACAGGAGACAAACCCTGCATATGATTTTCCCCCTACCTAGGCAGTCTCCTTTCAAGCACTGTTGAAATAAGCAGGTCATTTGTGCATTTATATAAGATCAGATATAATTAACATGACAAATTATTTGTGTTTACAAGAAAGGATTTGCTAAATAAATATGGAAGAGTCACTGTTTTACATCTAAGTGCAAACACATTGGAAAAAGTTTACAATGTCCTTAAAAGAGAAGGCCTCAGAGAAGTTTGAATTCTGTTACCCATCACAAAACAACATAAGAGGCCAGACAGATTTAAAAGAAGCCCTAGGATCTAATTGGTATACGCACAGCTTATTGCAAAAGAGCAAAACACAGTTACCACCTCCTTCCCCTTCACTTAAAAATTCATCCTAGTGTTAAGAAAGATAAAGGAAAAGCAGAAAAAGTATTTAAAGAAATGTTAATACTTATGGTCTTGGATTCATAACAGAGTGAGACCATACATTTATGGTGACTTGCCAGGAATTGCAAAATTGCACAGAACAGTAAATAGCTTTGCAGAATCTGAAACAGTAAAACCATTTTCCTGTGCTTCCTAGACACTGGTTTCAGCCAACGTTATACCACACACAAGTTTTCCTGCCGTTCACATGCTGTCAACAAAATAAATGGACAGTGATGAGATAATGCCTTTTACACAGCTGGACTATGCCAGGACAGCACTGACCACAACATTTCATAACAGACAACTAAAAAAAGGAGAGGGAAGAAATGGAAAATCACGTGCAACTGTGTGAACAAGATCTGAGTGGTTATACTCGACAAACTCTAAAAACCAGATAAAAAACTGCAGAAAGGACACACACAGTTTTGAGGAAAGAAAAAGGACAGCCCAATGTAAGCAGTAGGCATCCAAGGCATCTCGAGAGGGATTAGTCCATGGCTGGCTGTGAAGACTCAGGTTGGACTACCTGACCCTTGGTGGTTTCACTCCTCAGATTTATCTTTTCAATTTGCACTGTATAAAGTACTTCTGAAAACATATGGTAAATGGAGACATTCTTGAACACATCTCATAATAAATGTTTTATGTTGCAAATAACCAGATTCAATTAAGCTCAGCATAGGAACCATATTTTGTGAGTATTGTTGGGAATTTTAACATCTAACACGCTTTTAGAGTAAAACATTTTGTTAGAAGCTTTACAACAGAACATGAAGTTAGATAGCCCGAAGTCTCCTTTCAGACACAGGAAAAAGAATCTGGATCTAATTATTGTAGTAATCCTGAGAATGGGATTTTAACTTCTCATTGGTGCAATCCAGGAATCACTCCTTTGAATCTTTATCTTTACAGCTGTGGAAATTAGACACTAGACCACAATTGGTTTGTATTAGATTTTGATACAGTATAATGTAGGTGGTTAAATCCTAGCTGCAGTAGTCCATTTGTTATTTTATATTAAAGTCTTTCAGACTGCCAATATCTTGGAACAAAGATGGGGGACCAAGCAATTGAACTTCTGCCTTCTCAGAAGGAAGAAAACTATGAAGATCCAAGTAATAAAAGGATCCTTGAAATTCAGCACAGAATAGAAAACTTTCCTTCTCAGTTTAGGCAGGCTTTTATAAAACGCTACCTTTCTACTCCACTGTCAGTTGTGTGTGTGTAGAATATCCTTATTCCATCTGCTTTCAAGGTTTGAAATTTTGATAGTTTCAAACGAGTGGCCGGGGGGGTTGTTTGTGGGGTTTGGGTTGTTTGTTGTTGGGGTTTTTTTTACTGGAAGTAGAAGTTGGGTGACAAGAGAGAGGAAGTTAAATTAACTTTCTTCTGTTTGGAGTAATATTTGAGTAAGTATCCTACTAACTTGATCTGTGAAAAGACAAGCGTTTATTACGAGGAGTGCGTTAATTTGACACAAAGATGGGGAACATTTTCGGATAACTTCACTGTCCTGGTGGATTGAGATTTAATTCACTGACCACAGAGTCATTAAAAACATGACTAGATCAGGCTCCTACTTACTGATTTAAGGAACTCTTGCATGATACACAGTCACTAACAAAACCCACCCCAACAAGGAGGGGGTAACCATTCAAGGTCAGAAGGATCATTATGAATTTTGAATGAGGATGACTAAAGCCTAAAAACATGGGAACACAATTTTTTTAAAGGTACCCAAGCTTGAGTTAGAGACTGCAATAACAGAGACTCCATCATATGCCTATCTTGTTCCAGAATAAGTCTGTTTGAACAAAAGTGCTTTATATCATAATTAATTTGCCTACTTTCCCTATTGGATTTACTTTGCTATACCCTGCTGGAAGCAACATCTGGAGTTAGTAACAGTACAAAGATAAACCTTGCCTATAAAAATAGGCATTAAAAAGACTATCCTTGGAGATAGCACACTTATTTTCTACCCTGAATCTCCTGTGACATCTAGTTATTATATTTCCTACACCAGCTGTGGTATTTCAGTTGTTGATACTGCGGTAACCGTTGCTGAATGACAACTTTTTAGTGGCAGATACTTAAACTGTACAAAATATTCTGCCTGCAAACCAGGCTATGACTTGGTTTTCAGTCTTCTGTCTCCCTAACATTCTCAATCTACCCTTTAACTAGAAATATTTTTCTAATTCTTTACCATTTTAATAAAACAGTCCAAAAGTTTAAAAGGGGAAAAAGATTCAAAGTTTCTGAATCCTTTGAATTTTCCATTCGAGTCTGGAGTTTCTCCAGGTTTCCTGGAGCAGACTGTGGTCCTGTAAGATGCATCTCTTGTGGTTCACCCAAGATGCTGTTTGGGAAAATTAGGAATCTTGCAAATGCTATAGTATTATTTTAAAATATCTTGGTAGTTTGGTTTCTTATGATGCATGCAGGATGAGTCTAGAAACTACACCAATCAATTGTGGCCAAGTTTTGGATGATAGCAGAGATTTCAGTACTGGAAACTTGTCCAAGATATCCTATAGGCAGGGACTGAGAATGAAACTTGTATTTCCACTCTCATACTTTATCACTGCTACTGCCATTTCATTCTTTCATTCTCCCACCACCACACTTATCTGGCTTGTTATATTTTATATCTGTATCATAAGATTCCAGGGCTGGAACAACTTTCTTTGCAACTTCTCTACATAGCACATTCATGGGGAGATGTAAAAATTTGGCCAGAGTCACGAGGTAGATAATACAAAAAAAAGTCCTTTACACAAAAATGAAAAACAGCCTTTAAAATCTTTTGAAAATAGGAGTTATAGCCCAGGTTCTCAAAGCAAGAAAAATTATACTCAAGGAAACAAAACAAACTCTTGTCCGTACTGTCAACACCTCAAGGTTTTTCCTGCTTCAAAGCAGGATGGTTTCAGCCCCTCCAGCCAGTAGTTTCTCAGACTGTTCCTCAGTAACAAAGCCCTTCCTCAGCCATAAGATGACCAGCCAGATGCAGCTCTTGAGCATAGGAGAGGCTTCAGACCCAAAAACCCTTCCAGAAAAAGTAATGTTTTTAGAACCAGTGAACTGAGATTTTAACCAATTTAAACTGAGTACAGCATCTTTGCCGACATACCAGGCTTCCATTCCAGTGCTTCTCACCCAGAAGTGTTTGTTTTGATGTGTTTAATTTGCTTTATGAATAAAATCACTTATTGGTGTAGATGAAAGTTATAGCGTGCTCTAGAGTTTACTCTGTTTATGTAGACTACTGTGTATAACAGAATATTAAAGGGCCTGGGCACCTTGTAGCACTCCTATTTGATTTAGAGAAATGAAAAGCAGCAAACAAGGAAAATACCAGGTTACATTATGTTTCATGTTGCCACATCTCATATATTTCATAAAACCCTGTAATAACAGGAAAAAAACAGGAATAGAAAAAACATTACCAGCATTTATAACTGTACCTTGAGTATTAACAGACCTGCTGAGTTTTTTTAGTCTTATTCTCCCGTGTAAATATAGTCTGAAGCAAATAACAGACAACTGAAGTTGCATTACAGAAAATCCCACATCAGCTACATTATAATATTTTAAAATAATGTTACAACCTCTCAACCATCATACGCTATCAGCATTGCACTAGATTAGTTTTCTGAATTTTTTTCATCTTTGAAAATCTGGACAGAAGATTAGTTTAGGTCATACCATCAACACAATGAGTTTGGTGATTTCTCAGGCTAAATTAAGGAGATATATCTTTATCACAGGAGCCCAATTTTACCTTTGTTACAGAAGCTGAGTGCTTTGCACTTACACATGTATTTACGTTTAGCTTCGGTTGCATTTTTACAGCACTGGCTTGTGTAGTAGTGATAACATGGTTTAAGTTGTGTTATGCATGTATATGGGGGCGTGTATGCAGGATAAAAATTTACAAGCCAGATTAAATCACAGTAAAGCTATTGTTATGCCAGGCTAACATCCTGTAAGTTCGCAGTTATTCCAGCATATGAATGTTTTTGCTGGGTACACTGCATACAAAGTGACACGGTCAGTGGCAAGTCTCTGATAGTAATTTCACATACCTCAAAATACTTCTCCAGCAGAACTCCCTGGCTGTTGTGCTGGCTAACAGCAATCCTAGTGAGGGCAATTCTGACCCTCTCAAAACAGAAACACTAAAAACAAGAGAAAAGAGAAAAAAGAAAAAAGGGCTGAGTACCTAGACCAGTTTCTACACTGGATGAAGGTGACTTCCAGTTTTAAGAGGAAAAGGAGCCTCACATAAGATTTAAAGACAGTTCGGTAGGGATCAGTTTCATAGCAAAAAATCACTACACGAACATCCATTAATTACAGTTGAAGGTATTGTACAGGACACACACTCATCAGAAACATATTAGCATGAGATCTGGAGTAGGAGAAAATCCCCTTCCCAGTTCTGGAATTGGAAGGACTGACAACTAAACTAAAATAAAAAACTAGCTGAGGTGTACATGAAAGCCTTTTAAATAAGATAGTACCAATTCAGACAATTAGAGAGACTTCACCTCATTGTGCTTGCACATATATATATACACATACTATATAGATATCTAATTCTCTTTGTTCTTCAAAAAAAATCCTACATGCAATGGTTTACGATAACACAAATTGTACCGATTTACTTCACAAGTCTATGCAACGTACTGACAGGTTTTCAAAGCCAAAGGCTGAAGCCCAGCCCCAGACACTATTTAAAACAAAGCCACAAGACCTCCAAGCCTCAAACTGGCATGTTTCACCAGAAAGGTAATGATTTAAATCCACCAAATTTCACACAGAGAAAATGAACTGCTGAAACTTGGTCTTTAACCAATGCTTGGAGCAGACATCAAATTGCAGGGTCTGAGATGAGAAAGGTTCATCCAGAGGACACTGCAACAGGTCTGAGCCCAAATAGGTATAAACAACCAAAGTGAGCCATACAGCTGCCTCGTTATTATACTCAGATGGCCAGAAACATATTTTATGTCTTGATGATGCAGTGTACAAGGGGTGGGAAAAGCAGTTTTCTATTATTACGTGGAGATTTTAAAGATGAACACATCTTTAAAAAGTTTGAAGAAAAAAAATAAAGAAAAATCAAATTAAGATCCTGCTGATAGTGAGTTTATGTTAATTTTTATGTTTCACTTGAATCAGAATCAGCAAGATTTATTTTTGTAAGAGCTGGAGTTTAAGACATTTTATATCTGTCTTGCTCAGTGATATCACGAGGGCCACGTGCAATGAACTCAATGTGCATAGGCATCTGAAGGACCAGAGAAGATGCTTCTGCAGTCTCACATGGTTGGAGTGCTGTGCTCTGCGAATCAAGCGGTTGCACTGCAGAGTCAGGAAGTAAAAAGATGCCACTCTCCACCTTTCGCTTTCATGCAAAGTATTTAAAAAAAACAAGCAAGCCTCCCAGGGAAAAGCAGGTTCAAATCACAAATCTTGGAGCTTGAACCTGTGCCCTGAAGGCTCCAACAGGCCTGCTATCTTAGGAACTTGTTCTCATTGTGTTCCCCTTGATTTGCACAAGGGGCACTAAGGACCTAGAAACAACCACACCTCAGTCTGAGACCCACTGCTATTGAAGCCATTCCTTGGATTAAAGGTCTTTGCATCAGACCTCAGGAACACTATAATGGGTAATATCATTCAAATATAAGGAGATAATATTAATTGAAAAGTAGGTTAAATAACAATATTTCTAGATTGCATTTAAGTTTTCAAAGAAGCATTAAGATATTTGTTTTTCTAATGATCCAGATATATAAACCTCGCATTAGATAAGTCATAATACGTCCATAATTTAAAACATAATTCTTGAAAAAATTGGTCATCACTGGCAGTTAATATCCACTCAAATAAGGTTTAGGCCAAAACAACATTCTTAATGGCTAACTTTAAGCAGATTTTTTTTTTAAGTAAATCTTAAATCATGGGAGACACTATGTATTAATAAAACAAAGCAGTTGCATGATTTCACAATTTTCTTAAAATATGTTTTGTAGCAGTCAATCACATATCTTCATTTGCCATAAGGAAAGCTTGTTTCACAGCTCTGTGAAACAATCTTTGCCTACAAGTTACCAACATAAATTTCCATATAACTGCATAAAATGTGACCTGCCCCAAGGAATTTGCCTGCAAAGAGGACAATCAAGGTCAGTCCCACTTCCTTGGAAGCTAGCTGGAGTTTTACTGTTCATTTTGATGAGACATAACAAGGGCCACACTCAAAGCAATATACTTAGTTCCCAAAACCTAGTTTTCACTAAATCCAAGAACACTAAATCCAACACACATCCCTGACAGTAAATTGTGATTCATAATCAGTCAAGAGTAACAGTGTCAGATTTCACTAGATTATCTATAAATTTCATTATGATTCCATACTTATTTGAGGTTGACTTTCACAAATTATGATTGAGCCATCAAAATCTAGTTAATTCCAAGAAATCGGTTTTACTACCACATATGGATTAATATATATTTTATATATATATATCTCTCTTGATATATATCTTTACAGTTTTATTTCTATTAATATCACTGCTTGCCTCTGCATTAAAGCTTCTGCTGTCTTCTTGCTGTTGAGGCAATAGGAGCCTCAAGATTATTTTTTTCCCCAATAGGAAAACGTGACATATAAAAATAGCTTAATCAGGTCCTAGTTATTTTCAGGAAGTATCCAAAAAGAGTGACTAGAAGCTTAGTGTGGTCTACCAGATTACTTAGGTATTTTTATGTTTAAATAACATTGGTGGATTACCCTACATTAACAACATAATACAAATTAATGAGGCACTCTAAATAACAGTCAGTGCAATACTCTTTTTTGCTTAATTGCATATAATCTTAGTTTAGTTCAGTATAATACTAGCTGCAAACAATTAAATACAATGGTAAAGCAGTTCATCAAACTTAAGGAAGATCCATGCCAAGTATTCAGACCTCTTTCCCCTGAGGTTAGAAGTTTAAGATCAGAATAATACTGACTCATATCCCTACTTGTAGCCCCATTATCTTTTCCTTCTTTAGTTCTTTGACAAAAATTGATGAAGAAGCCTAATCTCTAGATTTTTATCAAGCAATAAGAACAGATCCATCACTTGGTATAAATCCACATTGTTTCCCTGAAGTCAATGGAGTTGTATTAATTTACTTTAGCCAAGGTCTGGGCCATTGCTTTTATCTATTCAAAGCTACAAGTACCAGACAACAATCACCCAGGGCTTTTTTTTTTTTTTAAATCAGAATCAGCACATCAAATGCCTGTTTGATCTTGAAGAGATTTTTACATGTTTTATTGGCATAATAATTTGATACTATTGAAAACACTGGTTGAATATAAGCTTTCATTTTTTTCCACTCTAATTCACCTGCGCTACAGAAGTGCATAGTATGTACTTATAGATCTATAAATAATTAAAATCTAAGAGGGCTGTTGGGAAAATTGTCTCAACTGATCATTAGCCATATCTCACCTGTCTAGACAGATTTGCATAGCATTTATTCCCATCTTTAAAAGGGGCCATATATTATATGAACCACAGGTGCCAAATGAGGATGTTATAGAAGCTTCTTTCTTAAGTCAGGCACATAAGTCCTAGCAAGAGCCACTAGCCTCAAATCATTTAAGTGCTTTCACAAACTTCTCACAGCCTCTTGTCTCATCCCATCTTGAACACATTTCATTTCCACTTGACATAGATACCCATCTTTCTCATCTACAAACAACATTGATTTCCACAAACATCTTCAGACTTAAAGATTAAGAGGTTTGAAGGAAGGCTTTAGGAAGGCAGGCAATGGTTAGCAAATACCAAGAGACTGTCAAAATAACTTCACCAGCCTTTGTTTTTCAAGGATCCTTCTCCAGAGAAGCCATTTTATTCAAGCAAACTTCATGTTGTGAAAATACTGCCTTTAACAGTGGGTACAAAGCAAACAAAAGAGTAGCCTGAAAATGAATATATAAAGTACACCCAAAAAGCCTTCCTCTCTCAGAGAGAATAACTAATTTTACTGATTATTTAAGAAATTTAAAAACATGCTTACAATTCCCAAAGGCAGGTCATCTAAAGCAACAGCTCAAGGTCTTAATGATCAAGCAAAATAGTTCTTGATATCATCTTCCTCCACTGCAGAATTCACTCCCATCGCAGCTACCAAAAAGGCTCACACAACCAATCACATGGTTTATACCCTCTGGCAGAAGCTAATTCACTGCAGCTGAAGCCAGTGCCATCCTCCCACAAGGGCTCCTGGCAACAATTTTGGTGATAACTGACACCTGTGGTAGATGTTTAGTTCAAGGAGAACATTAACCTTTCCTGTGCCAGTGATTTAGTCCCAGTCTATATACATCTCATCACAGCCTTAAACACTCACAACTATTCCAATGAAAGCAGCCTGTTCCTCATTAGCAATTTCACAGAGTCCGAAAATAATGATGTGACAACAAACTCAACAAAATTTGCTCTAGGGCACAACAAGAAATAGACAAGATTTCCATATTTTTGGAGGACAATTTACTGTACTTGAAAGAGATAAATTCTTTCTGTTTACATTAACCGCCTCACTATTTGGTCCAATTATTCCTACTACTTCAGCAATCATGTTATGCTTGTTCAAGAAGAAAGAAATAACAACAGCTTATCTTGTTGAGAGCAAAGAACAAACAGTAAAAAATCAGTGGATGCACTTAAGCACTACAGTTGTTGCTATTGTGCTAAAGAGATGATTCATGTTCTCATAGCAACTAGGGTGAAAGAAAAATGCTCTTCTTCTGAAAAGGATTCTGTTGTAGCGGTTAAAGAATTCTTGAATAATCAAGCCAAATGGAGAGGGGAAAAAACACTTCCCTATGAAATTATGTGCACTAAACTCAAGGACATGTTGATCATTATATTATATCGATCTTCATGTGTATCTCAGTTAATAATTTGTCACTGTTGCACAGTATTAAGCAAAGACAAAAAAGGACAGCATCAAATACCAGAAAGCACTTTAAATAAGGTGAATCTTCCAGCCAACAGCTGTGGTAACTGAATGTTTATCGAGGCTTGCTACAGGAGGAATCTGTATCATATATTCAAACCCAAATGCTCTTCAGTCAAAATCATTCATACAAAAGATTACTACCAGCTCTTTACAAACTGCCCCATACATTTTGCATTCACATGGCTAACTGGCCACAAACAGCAAGCACCAAATCTTTTCTGGCATTGCTGTCACGCCATGCTCATGTGTCACTTGCCTCTCACTGGATGTACATCACAGTCACAGCACATCGTGGGGAACTGGCAGGAGCGACAGAGAAGTTCAAGTGGACCGTGGTCACGTTAAGCTGACTTCATGGTTTCAGTGCACTATGATCTTGTCCTCACCCATTGAGGTTTACACTGTTATCACAGTCAAAATAGATCACAGTTTGCTAGCACATCACTGTCATGTTTTATTCATGCTGAATATACTTTATTTTTTCCCCCCATCCATTCATGGTAAAATGGCTTTCACAAAGCACTTGGTAAGTTGCTGCAGGCATGGAGGGCAAGCTTGTCCTTGACCTGTGTTTTAACACTCTCCTTTGCGGCAAGCTTTAGTTTCAAATAATGGTCAGGTTGTGGAATTAGGAATCAATATTCAGGAGCAATAGCAAGAGAGAGGGGGTTTAATTTCCTGATACATGTCAGCATGACTGCAAGTTAGACCTAAACCAGGTAGCATCAGTTACCAGCACTACCTTCTGGGGCTGCTCCTACAATGAACTTCCTGAGAAGGGATAAATGCATTTGCAACCAGCTTCCCTTCCCTGACTTTACTCTCATAGAATAGTTTGGGTTGGAAGGGACCTCTAAAGGTCATCTAGTTCAACCCCCCTGCAATGAGCAGGGACATCTTCAACTAGATCAGGTTGCTCAGAGCCCCGTCCAACCTGACCTGGAATGTTTCCAGGGATGGGGCATCCACCACCTCTCTGGGCAACCTGTGCCAGTGCTTCACCACCTTCAGTGTAAAAAATTTCTTCCTTATATCTAGTCTGAATCTACCCTCTTTTAGTTTAAAACCATTCCCCCTTGTCCTGTCGCAACAGGCCCTGCTAAAAAGTTTGTCCCCAGCTTTTTTATAAGCCCCCTTTAAGTACTGATAGGCTGCAATAAGGTCTCCCCGCAGCCTTCTCTTCTCTAGGCTGAACAACCCCAACTCTCTCAGCCTTTCTTCACAGTAGAGGTGTTCCATCCCCCTGAACATTTTCGTGGCCCTCCTCTGGACCTGCTCCAACAGGTCCATGTCTTTCCTGTGCTGAGGGCTCCAGAGCTGGATGCAGTACTCCAGGTGGTGTCTCACCAGAGCAGACCTCTCTCACCATCTTCCTCTCCCTCATCATCCTCCTGTCCTCCATTCACTTCTTTTCCCTTCTTAGTTTAAAGGAGCCTTGGTTGTCACCAATCCCCTGTGCCAGAGCTGTGGGCAACTGGCACCATACAGGAATCACTGCTTCTGGCAGGACCAGCTCAGCCTAGCAGGCTGGAGGCTGTTTGGATGACAAAAAGCCACAGTGGCCAGAGGAAAATTTAAGTCTCTTGAACTGAAAGCTGGGCAAAGAATTACTGTAAAAATTAGTAGAATCCCACCCAAATGAGGGGATCCCGAAAATATGCCTTTTAATCTTACGAAGGTATGTTCCATATTATCCCTGCGAGGGAGTATTCAGCTGGTGGCCAACAGCTGGCTGCAAGATGTTTATTTCCTCTGCAAATTTGTGTTGCAATTCTGTAGCCACAGTTTTCTGTAAGCGACCTTTAATTAATAGTTTCATCCATGTAACACTCAGAGTATCTGCCCTGTTAGTAACTAGTATTTTGGAAACTAAAGCCATATTGGTAAATTCTCTTAAAAGTTTTCTTAGCAAGTTTTGACAGCTTTGATACAGGCAAGTGGGGTGGGAGCAAGATATCTATCAAGAGATTATTACACTGTTTCCTTAAGCTTATCCAAAGCTTTTTAGGAACTTTTTGGAATGCCCTATGGTTTCACCATCCTCTCTCTCCATTAGTTGGGATTTTGGCAGAGAAGCACCGCAGGGTATCAAAGAGCACCAGAAGATGCTGGACTCAGACACTACTCCCACAGGAATAAAGCTGCTGTGACTGCTGCAAAGTCCTGCTGGCAAAACACAACTGCAAGCTCAGCACCAAGCCCTAGAGCTTCTGGTGAGTGTGCTACAGTGATCTCCTCTGGATGTAATAATTTCTGTGGCTGTTCACTAATCATTTTTAAGACAACGACTCAACCATGTGCTTTATCCAGAGTTTTCAAGGTACCCAGAGATATATTTAAACAGACATGCAAATTAGAGCACTGCCTAGTTAGGCAAATAGGTTTGAATTGCATTAAGGCTATTATATTTTTTTCAAATATGTGCAAAATATATACATCTCTAATAAAGAAATGTTCCTCTGCTCTATTTTAGAGTCATGTTGAACCAACTAAAACAACTTTCTGTGAACCACCTATACACACCCCAAAAACTGCCCCAAAACGAGATTAATCTTTGCCCTACATCCAGCAGTTTAGTCCCTCTTTTAGTTTCTTTAGTGCTAGTTAACAACCCCACCAGGCAGTAAATTTTACTTTAAAATTGCGTCAAGGATGCATTTGTTGCAGTGTGGCCAGTGCAGAGGTGGGGAGCATTCCTGACATGAACTTTTCTCCACTCCTACAAGGTCTGGGAGCGCGTACCCATTTGGAGCGCTTAGAGCACTTTTCCCCACACACAAGCATTTCAGAAATAGGCCAAAATGTCTTCTAGCTAATTTTGGTTTCCAGAAAAGTTAAGCTGCATGCATATGGCTCTATTATGATTAAATGATGCAGATCTAAGTACTCTGAGTTTACAAAAAGAAAATGGTTATGAAGCGACTGTTTTCACTAGCTCTCTTTGTGTGCTTAGAACATAATTAACTGGAGGACTGGCTTGCCCTGGCACAAGTCAAAAATGATTTAAACAGAGATCCTTCAAATTAAATGTTTGAGAGCCTGCTTGCGGGTTTTACGGATTTCAGGAGGGCAGATTCACATGGCAGAGTGTGCCAGGAAGTATGGGAACAACACAAGAAATGCCCGTCTCTTGCAGTACCTCTCTTGCTTGTCCATTCCTGAAGCATTACAGCAGATGATTCATGAGGCCAAGGGTGTTCTGCAGTGCAATTTACAGTCAGTGTCAGTGTCACTTCTCAACACAGGAAAGAGAAACTTTAATACACCATAGTTTTGTCCAAAGGAAAAATAATCTCCCGTAACAGCAAGCTGGCTTGCTGGACTCTCTCAGCCTGCTTGCTCCTGTTAGATGTCAGATAGGTGGCCCCATGTGGATCACTGCTATATTTCCAGCATACTTCAGCTCCAATAGTTTTGCTGCCCCAAATCGCCGCACTGTGGTGACTACGCATTTGCAATCCCATCAACATCTTCATGTGACAGCTTGGCTTGATCTTCAAGGGTACTTTACCCTGTGAGACAGTTTGCTCTGGGAAACTAGAGGCATTTGGATGTTGTATGAAATGGAGCTCCATGTTCTTTCCTTACTGCAGCAATATGATGGAGCTTAACTCACTTGGTCTCATTTTTTTCCACTGCCAACAGTGCAGTACTTTTTAAACTAGCAACAATTTTCTTGCATGTGCTGCACTGTAGTTTAAAGCAGGCTTCTAAGGAACTTTCGCCAGTGTCAGCATCAGTACATTAAGTGCCTGCCACCACCCATGCCAAGCTAAGCCAAGAGAGACATTCTTCCCGGAGACTCCTGTGTTCAAAGGATTTCTCATGTCTGGTTGAATTTACCGAGAACCAGTAAATTATCGTGGATGGCTTCTGGGGGCAGAAAATGCTCTTGAAAGCTGTGGCCTAGAAGATGAATTCTCAAATGCTCATTTTGGACACAAATCAGATCTACTACCATGGTGGCACCACTGGGAAAGGAAAAGTTGAAGCTTGACAGCAAACATGCCCTGTACTTTTTCATATTACTTTCTTTCTTTCTTTAAGTGTGCTAGGTTATTGACGTTGTGGTAGGGATATGATCCAAGTCAAGGTGAATAAGGGTTACTGCTGCTGAAACAAGTGGTTCCCAGGCCTCCAACATGTTCACACCGCTACCTTTGTGCACAGTAAAAAAAAAAAATAAATTAAAAAATCCACAATTAGATCTCAGCCACATCAGTCCCCTGATATATCACACTACCCAGCCACATGAACACTAGTGTCTGCCTCAAGGGGGAAGCAGAAATGTGTTGCTGGGGGCAGGGATGGTTTTGTTCCTCAAAAGTTACAGATGGTGTTGTAAAAAAATAAAGCTTTGGCTTGTACACAGCAGATCTTTCTGGTAGAGCCTACTGGAAGAAGGCATCATGCCTTACAAGCCTGATTTCTCCAGGAATTCACCTCTGTCCCCCGCCTCCAGAACAACGCTGAATTCATTGCTGAAATGCCTTTGGCAGAAAGGAGTCGCATTTCTGCTTGGCTGCCCCAGATCAGATCTTGAGTGGCATGGATCACATGGAGTCCAATCAGGAAACGTAGCAATCTTCTGCTTTAGTCAGATATACCCAGACCTAGAGGTCTGCTACAGCTGTGTCGACAATTCAGCAAGTGGCAGTGCCAGAAATTAAATACAATATTGCTCTTTTTGGCTGCCAAAGTAGCTCTAAGGAACCATTTACACTGAGTACTGCAGAGTCCAAAATGTGGGAGGTATTGCCCAGAATGCAAGTGAAAATGTGACTTTAGAACTGCACGTTGGCAACCAGCCCTCCTGCTGCAAACAAAAAGGGCCAAGACCATTCCTAGTATGAACCGAGGAGGGTTGATTCCCCACTGGTGTTAGCGAAATCTGAAACAAAACAAATCACCACAGCCATGATCCAGAAACTGTATGTCTATAATCAGATCTGCTGTCCTTCTCAGGGCTGTGGGCTGACTAAAAGTTACATTAAGTGGGCTTCTGGAAAGCCATCCATCTCTTGTAAATGGAGTACCACCTCTACATCAGGTGCTGTAGCTATACCTTGGGTTTGAGCCACGATATGAAAAATGGCAAGCCAGTTCCTCATCTTTGTTTTATCACAAGTTCCTCTTAGCCCAACACATAACCACCTGCAGCGAAGGAAAGATCCCCACAAATTGCGATTTAGTTTTTAGTCAGACCCCTTAGGGGTCCATTCGTTTTCTACTCATTTTTTCCTTCACATGGTTTTCACTTGGACCACTTCAGTCTTCAAGGATGGTTTGCATACTGTAAGAAATATATTTCTTACAAAAGTAGACTGCTCCTTTCTCGAAGCACTGCTCTTGCTTTGGACATCAGATTTGCACTGTTTCTCACAGCTATTTCTATTCCTCTGCAAGTTACCCTTTAACAGAAGTATTATTCCAAAATGCATTGCTCTCTAGGCCAGTAGGATTATCTGGTGGGCACAATACTCCCCACCGCGACATCTCAACCCAGTTTTATGAAGTATGAAAATATCCAGAAGGCTCACTCAGGGGAAATGCATCATTACATTTTCTATTGCTGAGAAAACAGTACTGCCTTGCTCTTCCACACATTCAAAAAAAGTAAAAGGGAAGAACAGAAAACCAATTTTCCCTTCTATTTCTTAAAGGATAAAATAGTTTCTACCAGATATATTTGCAGAACTGGAGAAGGAATATTTCTCAGGAAAAAGCTATCTGGCACATTGACTGCTGGGCATCCAGAACAGAGTTACCTTGATAAAAGTGCTCCGTTGTATTGCTGTTTGCTAAACAAGCAGAAAGTTCATTCTTTTCACCTTTGTGTCCCATTCATAACTGAGCTGCTTAAACAACTCTCTATTCCAAGCTGTCTCCCTGCCTAATAAGTTCTTTTATTGACAGCTTGCCAGCCACAGCCCTAAAGTCAGCCTGAGAACATAAATACAGCCTCTTGAGCTTGCTTCAGTGTGTTAGAGGACTGCTTTCAGTACTGTCGACAAAGCTTTAATGGTGTGAACTCGGAGCTCGAGTACTACTGAGCACTCCAGTGATCAACACCCACAGAACATTTCAGAGAGTTTCGTTCCAAAAGTATTTTAGGAACCCTTGAAATCAGAGGCTTTCTCTCTGCTCTGCAAAAGCTCATTTTGGAAAACAATTTAGACCATTTTTAGTTGCAGAAATGTTGAGATAACCCCGCTTGCGGTGTCATTCTCCTGCCGACTTCATTTCCACGATGTCATGCTTTCAAGCCACCTGCCTTTGCTGCCCAGAGGGTCTCGCCTTTCCAAAACACCTCTGAACTGCCATTAACGTATATTAAAAGCAACATTTCCTGTTCCAGCTCCGTCCTGAGCAGATCGAGAGATGGAACATGTCTCACCGGCCTCACTGCCTGCTGGGTGTCGTTATCACTTGATTAAACCTAGAGAAGGCTCAAGGCTGCTCCAGCTCGCACAGTGAAACACGAACGGCGCTGGCTCAGGGCAGCTCTCGGACAGCTTGTCTTTGACCTCTCCATGCTTGTGAATGCGGCTCGCTAAAACCCCTGGGTCACAGCTAGGAGTTCAGAACTTCTTTACCTCGTATTTTCCATCATATAGAGCAATAAACTGTTTTGGAAAATTAGTGCCTTGTGTCCCATTCTTGCTTTAAAACATCTGTCATCTTCTTTTCCACTAGCTTCAAGCAAATGTGCTGCAGCACACAAGCCATCACGGGGCCCCCCTGCGTTCCCCATCCCAGCTTGCACAAACTTTGGGCTTTAGGGATGGCCTACATACAAAAGTTGCACTAGTTTAACAGTTTTCAAATTGACCTAAAGCAGTTCAAAAGCCTGTGCGGAGGAAAGGCTACTGGTTTGCAACCATCTTACACAAAAATTAGACAATTACTGGTTGATGCAGCTATTATGGTAACTTCCTGATTTAAACTAATTTGATGTAAGCTGGTTATAAACCGATTTAAGTGTGTCCAATCAGAGACATACAAAACCAATTTAAGTGTGTCCAATCAGAGACATACACTGGTTTAGCTAAATGGATTTTGCAGCTGAACTGATGCTACTATTGTGCGTGGACAAGCCCCCAGGCTTGCACAGCCTGTTTCTCCATTGCTTCTGTCTGCTTTCATTTACACCAGGACTGTAAACGTTACCAGCTCCTGGCAGTACGGTTGAATGCCCACGCAGAACAAGTGGAATGTTAGTACAAACCCAGAATTTTTTCATTTTTCTGTTCTCAAAGAAGAAAAACATTAGTATTTTATCACTGAGCATATAACTCTTACTGATTAGCCTCCTACGGATGGCAGTCAAGCATAAGAACCATTATAGGAACGAAAAAACATAGTCTCATATTTCAGTGGCAAAGGATCATCATCTCCAACCACACAGACCAGCATATATCTGGAATAATTCTAAGGAAATGGAGGTGTTACCCTCATGTGAAGCCAGTGAAAATGAGCAGAATTAGGTGCAGTATCTGCAAGTGTTCCTGGAGAGCCAGGAGAGCAACTCCCTGGCCCCATGGCAGCACACAGGAACCATAAGAAAAGGGAGAGCAGAGAAGCTGGTGCACAAAGGTACTTTGCAGTGACTTTCACTTGTTCTCCATCTCACACTGAAAGTTTTCGCTTTGCGCAAATTAATACAGGGTGTCCCTGTGTGATGCTGCTCTGATCTCAGCTATTCACTCAAGCTTTAGCAACACTGTCCTGGAGTCCCACCGGAGCATGATGCTCCTTCCAGCTCACCAGTCTTCTTCATGATCTTACTTTTCATGACTGTGGCATCTCCCCAGGCCACATTTCCTTCTGACCCATGCAGCGTGGCTCATCAGTTCTGAATTAATCATCTCCTGCTTTAAAAACCTGCTTCTATTAATAAGAACAGATTTGTTCCAGGAGTAAAGACATAGATGATACCACCCTGCCTTTCCCGTCCATTGAGTTACCAACAATTCAATCCAACATATGAAATTCAGACAAGTTTGAAATGACCACAAGAGCTTGTCCCTAAACATATTTCACATTCTGTAAAAATGTGAGGAAAACCCAATATTTTTATCTTCATTGAACAGTGTTCTGAATTGGATTTTTAAGGTTTTGCCATAAAAAACCCAAACCCATTTTTATCAGAACATTTTATGAACTTCCTCATCAAAGTTATACACGGTTGAAAAGGCACTTCTCATCCAAAACCAAACATTTTGCAAAAATATTTCAACCAGCTTAAAGAGTAATGCAATTTTATAGTGCACAGATATAAGTCCAACATAATGATATATTAGTATGTTGAGCTATCACTGGTCTGTGATACTACAATCTCTTAAAAGCTTGCAGCATTTTAATAAGAAGTGAGGCCCAATTCAAAGTAAAGAGAAAACCCGTAAGCTCAGAGTAGACATATATAAACTGATGGGCTGACTATATTATCTAAACTGCTGTTTTATAGCCGTATTATGCACTCAATCTAAAAAAAAAAAAAAGTAACATAAAAAAATGTATAAAGATAAGGCACTAGTGAGGGGTGGAGTTGTGTTTTTTTCATTAGATACATTCTTTGATTCCCCTGCCTAAAATGCTGCAGTCAGCAGTAGCTTAATTCTAAGTTATAATTAGGGTTATGCATTAAACCAGGACTCTTGAGCATGTCTAACCTAAAGAAGTTCAAGGCATAAATGAAAAACAGACCTGTGGCTGGCTGACTTGGCATCAACCAGGATACCAATATATAGTAACAGAATAAATTTAAAATGAAAATTAAATGTGGTCATTATAGCTTAAATTGATGTCATATTTGCCAACTGTTTATGAAAGGAAAATTTAAAGATAAGCATGATTTTGGAGGAGGCAGTGTGCCCTGATACACAGCAGCTTGCTGTGACTTGGGGTGCATTTTAAAATAATTTAACACTAATTTTACAGCCTACAAAAATGATGTCAACATTTTTTAAAAGATTAGTTTTCCCCAAACTGCACATGGCACTTAAATGCACAACTGCATGGTACATTTTAGCTAACAAAAGACTATTTTTAACTTTCAGAAATTTGGTTGCTTAACAGCACTGGTTACTACACCAGCAAGTCAAAGAGTGAAACAAAATTCAGATCTCCAAGAGGCATAAAAGGTGGAAAGCCTTGTATCTTTAAGGACAATTTCCTTCAAAAACTGAACACGACAGTGAACTGCAGAGAGTAACTTTTCCAATTTTCTGCATTTCAGCACATATTTCAATTGGTGTGAAACGTACTATTTTTGGATGCTCCTAAACCTTTTTAAGGTATGATGTTGTTTAGTAACAGAATGCATCTTACAAGTGTGCAGCTTAATCTCATGCAAATCAAGTATTAAAGTATGTAATTGCCATGCTAATAAAACCAGAATCGCAGAAGGGCAGAACTGGATGTAAGCAGTGGTTGAGCATAACTTGTATGTGCCTTGCAACTTGGGAATATACCTTTACATACCAACTGCCTCTCTGGATACTGAGAAGGATTGCCACAGACTCAATTTTCTCTGTCCATGGCAAAGGAACAGGCTGTAAATGAGGCATTCAGCAGTGATTTAAGGTATTGAGAGCAGCAATGAGAAGGGAGACCCTCCACTGACCTTGATGTTACAACTCCTATCACGTTGAGCACGTTCCTCCATGTGTTCAAAGGTCTGGAAAGAAGCATGAGCTTCTATGTTTCTGTGCAAATGAGGCACAAAACAACAATGGAAACACTGTTTAGAAAAGGTGGAGGCTTCCGTTTTGTTTTGTTTTTTTTTTCCTTTATGATTATATTTGTTCAGTGAAGAAACAAGGTGCTGAGCTCTCCGGCAGTGGCTCAGCCATTTGTATACAGCTCATTCAAATATATAACCTAGTGTTTAAGCATGTGCTCAATTTTAAGCAAAAGAAGTCCCTTTAAAGTTATACCATAACAAGACATGCACCTAATGTTAAAACACATATTTAAGTGCTTTACTGGATTGGAGCCAGAATGCCTCACTTGCAGGATCCAGCCTTCAATATGTAGGTTTAGGTCTTAATTTACAGACCTGATCTTAAGGAATAAGATTGTGCAAAACTGAAAAAACTTGCTTTGTTATCACATCCATTACCCGAGTCCCTTGGGAAAACAGACCCTGCAATAGGCCCTGTGGACATGCCTTTATACATGGCTGTTGCAACCACACCGAAAAGTTGGCCAAACTTCAAAGAACAAAAACTTGATTTTATGTGTATATATATGCATGTATATATATATATACACACGTGTGTGAGTGTGTACATATGCATGTCATGCATGCATGTGTGCATGCATATGTATCAGCTTAAGAGGCAATGAATTAGAGTTAAACATTTGTTTTTGTAAGGCGTATTGATTACATCAGTGATGTTTCCTAAATAATTAAAGGTCTGCTTTGATCTTTGATTGTAGGCTTGGGTTTATGACAGTTAATGTAAGTATCTTTAAATGATTCCATCCTACACTAACCTATTATACAGCCTCGCACAGGGTCATTGGTGTTCATCTGACAAGAAAATGAGTGAATTCAGGAAGCAAAACTAGCACCAAACTATTCAACCAAGGAGAGGGGGTGGGATTCAGTTTCCTGCCAGTTTAAGCCTCTGAACTGAATCACCGTGAGGTCAAACCATCATCAGTGCTGACACCAGGGAAGCTACCTGAGCAGGCAGATGGGGAGCAAGGGAAGGGTGCCAGACGTCCCGCAGTCCTCGCTGTCGCTGGAAGTATCAAACTGCACCCTGGCACAGCCACAGCGGCGGGACCGGGTCATGCCTCTGCAGCAAAATCTTCCTGCTAATCTTCCCCTCTTGAAACAAATATTTAAGCAAAAGAATACTAAACAGGATTCTTATGTAAAATAACTCCTCTCCTTAACACGGTCTTTTTTTCAGATACAATTGCTAGTTAAGGAGATAGAAGAGGTTAATCATCCACCAAACCGACTGCAAGCAGCCTAACAAATAAGCGGGGATCAGCCCAGAGGCCCTCATCGCATGTAAATCAGCATCGTTTCATCAAGCTTGGAGCTTACACCATCATGCACTCGCTCAGGATCTAAAACCTAAATCTGTAAATGAAAATGATGCTAATTACAGTTCACCACCGAGCAACACTGCCTTAATTTTAAGGAAATGAAGGAAACGGGTTTGCTACATGACAGTCGACATCATATTGCCATACAACTAACTTAAAGTTGTATAAGTTAGATTATAACTTTTGAAGAAGCAATTATGATTTTATTGCACCCACTCTGCTGATGATTAATGCAGAGAGCCTAGGGGAAAATGCATCCTATCATTTGCTAACATGCACTATAATTATGCATACCTCTCCAGGTACTATAATTTAGGACTTAAAAAGCAACATTCTGAACGAGGACTGCTGCACTTGTAAAACATTACAGATGTGTTATCATATAAATGAGGTAGCTTTGACATGATAGTGTTCTAATAAATCCTCAGCTAAGATTTGGAGACAAGATATGTCAAAGGCAAAATCCAAACTGTCTCTTAATCTTCTACATAAACTGTTTATTTTTTCTGAGCTCTACAATAATACATGTGTCAAGAAGGCTTTGATGGTTTCTAGATTAAAGTACAGTTGGGTTGGATTTTTTTTCCCCCTGTAAGGGTCATCTTCAGAATGCTCATTTTAGTTAAATTAACTCAGCTATTTACAGGTTTTAAATGTGAAGCAAAATAAAACTGTTTTCACCAAATTGGGAACTTGTGAGATGAACTTCATAAATAACAAACTTATTTCACTCCATTTCAGTGAAAGTTTTTAAATAGCTAAAGCTGAATGATCTTCTGTCGGCTGGAGAGCTTCATTTCAAACCATTTGCCACAATCCAGAAGAAAAAAAAGCAAAAACCACCCCACTCTGTATTCAGTGAGATGAATTTATGACACCCCCCCCGACTTATGTTCATTCTGTTTAATTTTATTTATATCACAGTACTGACTTGATGTCTCAACCAAGACTGGGGCCCCATTCTGCTTCACAAGATACTGGAAAAGGACTTTCCATCCCCCTGCACAGCTTAGTTTACAGTCCAACCTGTCAAAACAGAGAAGTTTGGGAAGGGAACAGCAGAAAAGCAGCAATATGGCAGGCCCATTCGCAGGTTAGAAGCCGGGAATAGAACCTGTATTTCTCAGTGCAATCTGTATTCAATCATGATTCTTCTCAGTGTTTCTGATGCTGGCCAGTTATATGTCCCTCCTCGCTAGCAAAAAGAATTGCTTTCCTTTTTAAAATACACTGTACAGAATAGATCACACACATACACGTGCTCACAGAACTGTTCTGGGCTGCTCCTGGAATAAAATAGCACGGTCCTTTCTGGCTTTTAGTAGAGCACGTCTAAAAGCTGTCTTGGTAAGTATTAGGGAAGGAAGAAAAAAACCCCAAATAAACAGGAAAGGCAGGATTTCACACAATAACGCGTGAACAGCAGTTGCCTGTTATACCAGCATCTGCTCTAATTATGTTATGTGAGTGGTTCAACTGCATTTTGTGGTTGACTGTGCTGAAAGCCTCCCGTAAGTTGGGCTGGTAGAATTCAAGATTTATTGCTATTCAAAATCAATGGCTAAAATCAACATATATCTGTAGTTATTCATTCCAGCTTGCATTGTCAGCCATAATTTTTCATCAAATTCATATTTTTTGCCAAAACAACAACATAAATTTAAAAGCTTTTTAACAATGTGACCACAGAAAAAAAATCCAAGAGATATTTTATTTGATATACTACAAACACCCTAGTTCCTAAAAGCAGATTATTTTCAGGTGTATCACACTGAAATTATTTTTTAAACTTTGAAAGAAACGCTCATATTTTTTGTTCCATAAATATTAGCTAACTTCTTGTTTCCAGTACTGATTTTTGAGCCAGCAAACAAAAATTCTTCATTGTATTCTCCTACTTGCCTGGAAAACCAAGCTAAAGCAGGGGAGTTTTTATTATTTTTATTTCACTTTTGTGCAAACATTTTGTTAATTGTTTGCTATTTGCCTAATCTTGCCTGATGTGAAAACAATCAGATAAAGACCCTTTCTGTGACTGTTAGAATCAGTATTCTTGCAGTTGCTCAGGTTGTCAGTAATGTCTTTGAAGAAGTAAAGCACATCCAGCTGTCTGAGGTGCTTGTAAAAAAATGGATTTGTCTTCTGTCCTCAACTTTTCAAAGTAAGCTGAGTATACACTCAATATTCATATACATTTCAGACCCAGATAGTTCTCATAACACCTGGTAGTAGGTTCTGAAAACGATTGCTGCTGTTTCCTTCAATTGGAAAAAGAAGGATTTGTAAATGTTTTGTTAACAATAATGCTGCTCACTTCTTGTGTGAGGGGAAAGGCTGACGCCAGACCTTCATGACTTTTTGCACTGTTTCAGAAAAAGCTTTCATGCATTTTTTTGAATATTTGTAAAGGTGTCAAAGCCCCTTAATTGCAATGGAGAGGTCTTCTGGCTCTTCTGAAGCAAACCTCACCGGTGGTCTCCTCACCACCACATCCATGTTGCTCTGGGTCCAGTCAGGCAAACTCCCATGCCAAAACCACCGCCAGGCAAACACAAGTCTTTTGCAGCAACACCCCTCTCAACAGAAAAATCAAAGAGGAGGTGATTTTGCCCTGCAGAAAATGATAGCAGAGGAACAAATAATATTTTTGTTCGGGTCAGCACAGTCTCTAGAGGTTAGTGCAAAATCAACTGATATGTGAATGAGACAAGAAACAACAGGAATATGTAACAGGCAAGAGCATGCTTGAACTGGATCTCCAGCAGCCTGCCCCATGCACACCACTGAATCAGGTGATTGAAACAGTTTCGTCAGTGCAAGTTGAACCCTTTCAGAACACTATTTATCAAACAGCCCCAAATTGAGCGATTCAGCTGTAGCAATAGTTGACCTTAAATACTCTCCACATTTACACCTTTACTGCAGGAACCCCCTCCAATTCCGGACCGTCATCAACAGAGAAAACTAGATGGCCAAGTACTTCATAAGCTAGCTCTTTTTTTATTATTATTCAGAAGAAATATGCAAATTACAGACTTGCGAGTAGAAGTAAATGTTCTCATACTGCAGAGCATGCACTAAAATATGTGCACGCGCCATCACAAGATTTGCTTCTTCACAAATATGGCTGAACTTTTTTCCATAATGGTTTGCGTTTGTTCTTTTCCCTCTTCACATTTAGTTGATGTAAATTGTAGGTTTCATGTGCTCTGAAATGATGTTCACTTCATCAGCATTTCAGCACTATTTTATCTGTATATAAAGATCCAGCATCCTCACCCCTAACACTCTTCTTCACATTTTTTACCTCAGATTCTTTATGCTTTGTGCAATACTCTTCCAGTGACTTCCTTCTCTGACTCATCCCCACAAACTAGCGCAGCAATTTTGTGTGCCACTCAAGCAGGTTCTGCACATGTCTGGTGTTGCCTCACTCCGTTGGATGATTTAACAGCACAGCATTGCAAGGTAACCAAGATCATCACGACAAGGTTTTGAAAGAAAAGGACAAGTATGCAACCTTGCTTGCACTTACCATTTTTATCATTTTTCAAGCTAAAGAAATGTATCTACCAATGTTTATCAATTCTAATAGAGCTCCACAATGGCTACACTAAATAAAGGAAATACTTTGTCCTTGCTTTGTGAGTTAAAGAATAAACTAATTCTCGTGTGCTATAATGGTTTCCAGGGACTGACGGCCGTCTGGGTAGACTTAAATTGGCCTGAACGACCTGCTGAGGATCAGTGAAGTGCAAAGTTGACCTGGCCACAATTGTGTGGAGTGCTTCTTGGCTATAATTCAATACAAGACTATATCTCCTCTCAGTGCATGGGTCATATCCTCAAGACTGCTCCCATTATTGATACAGACATCTGTCAGCATATACGGCCTAAGTGTCTGACAGGAAAAGTCAATACTCACAATCATGAAATCACACAGAAGTGACAAAGTGAGCAAAATGTATTTCTTATGCAAGGTGAGATTTCACACATCTGTTAATCCTTCAGAACCATTTGCAGGGATTTTTCCAGGTGAAGCCATGAGTTTGAGAAGACGAGTGAAGAAGACAATTTTCCACTGCCATTAGTGACATAGTAGCTCTGTATCTCTCTTGCTTGAAATTGGCCTTTGGAATTCTCTGATAAAAAGAAGAATGGAAAATTGGGAAATACTGATTAATGGTACCACAGAGTGAGTGGATTTTAGTTCTGTCTTCTTCTCCCCCCCTGCTACAAATTTATTAGTCAATTCAAACACAGTATTGGCATTATATCTACATGTAAGGTGCCGGGCAATCAGAAATAGTTTAAGCTTTACATGGAGATGCTCAAAAAATGTGTCACTGGTGACTTGCTTTATTTCCTCTGTACCTCCAATCCAAAAGTTTCAATTTGAATGTCTCCTTCCACAGGGGAAAACAGAAGAGGCAAAACTGCAGGATGACAAGACAATCTTTCCACTTAGTAGGCAATAAACAATAATATACACATTTATATGCATTAAGATGAGATGGGGTTCACTGATTGCTTTGGTGTAGATAGCAAAGGGAGGGCTGGAATTTTAAGCCATGGGCTTTGCTTTGTTGAAGGGAAGCAAATCTTGTGCCAATACTGTGTTGGATGGTACTCACAGGAAGCATCATGTGTGACTATTTGGACATGAAGTTACAAGTTAAAGAGGCAGCTTTCCCCATTGGGTAAAAAAGAAAAGCTACATAATCTTGTTAATACCAGTACCGAGACTGCCCTATACAACACTAAGTATGAAATACTTAGTGCAAGTATGAAATGCTTAAGTGCACCCAGCCACGGGTCTGCTTCACAGATAGATTTGTAGTCAGAGATGCCACAAGATGCTGTGTGAACATGTTTAGTAGGGCAATACTCATGAAAACCCCAAAGAAACAACCCCATCATTCATTGCAGTGAATATGCATTAAGGCATTTTCATTCTTTTGTTTTTGTCAGAGGAGAAAATGCGAGCAGGCAGCATAAGCAAAGGCATGCGGGATCATGGAGTACTCACGCTGCCGTGCATTATAGATACCAAAGAGAAGGTCAACCAACAGTCTGAGTTGCCAACACACTTACACGTCTTTGGGCAGAGGCGTATTAAAAGAACAAAAGCATTATGATATTTTGCAACTTTATCTTTAAAAAGAAACCCAATCAAACTAAGGAAATATCCCACCAGATAATCAAAAGGTTACTTGACAATAACTTCAGTTCTCACTCTGGCACACTAGTCATTCCCAGTCCCCCACGAATCCACTGTATTGCTCTTTGGAGAGTTCTCAGAGTCCCAGCACACCAATGGAAGGTGGTTAAGTTACACAAAAATCTCTGCAGTGTTGCTTAGGAGCCAATCTTTGGAGTCTATAATGAAAATCAACATCTGTGCATTCCAGAGACTTTGAACTTCAGGTGTTTCACACTTCCTGCTACTCAATTTATGGAAAATGCAAATGAAATTAAAGCAGATAAATGTTCTTTAACAACAGGAGGGTTTTGTCGTGTTTGAAATCGCATTTTTCTGAAGGAGTGGATTAATTTAGCCACTACCCAGGATACCAAAGGTTATGCTTATAGTGGAGACAAAATAGAACCTGTGCATATTTTGATATGGTTACATCATCAGGATAGTAACAATAAAACCAGCTTGCCATTTCTGTGCAGACCAATTTTCAAGCAGGAGGTGTCTTGTGCTCCCCCTTAATAATGAATCAGGCTGACTGACATTTGAAATGGCAATAATTTCCCCAGGAGATGCAGCTGCAATCTTAGTATTTTCTGTTCTTGCTCTCAATCTGATTTCTCTTATCCACAGTATGAGGCAGCTGAGTATAATGCAGGAAACATTATCAGCAACAATGCTACAATTAATGCTGAAAGAAAATGAATATTTGTCTACAGAAGAATAGATTTTAGAATACCTAGGGGAACTACTGTTCTTTGAAAATGAAGCCATTTTGTGTGTTTATTAAAATGCATTCGTATTTCTGTGGTTATACTCTGACTAGTTAACCATATCAAGGTAATAAGTGCATAGGCAGTTTTTACTGTCCTGTATTAAAGCTGTTTACTGAATGTTAAGTAGTCTAGGCCTATTCAGAAAACAGTCTATTTTGGCTGTAATCCATCTATATGTTTCCACACCTCACTTATTCCATTATTAAATCCAAGAACTAGAAAGGTCATGGCAATTTCTCTCTGATTCAGAGCTGCAACTGCAGAGGACATCCCAACGTGGAAACGAATCCTACAGCAGCAATACAGGACCAAATAATGGAAATAAACTTTTGTGCTCTATTATTGGTGGATGTGGAGGTGGACAGATATGGTGATTTCCCATCTTTTCTATCTCAGGGTGCCTTTTTTTCCAGTATTTAAATGCCAGAAAGTCAAACAAGTGTCCCATTCAGCTCCCTGGTGAGATGGGATAAAGAAACAGAAGCTATCAGAACATCCAAGCCTGCAACCAAGGCCCAAACTGAAAGGTACTATTAATAGAGAGAAATAAGCAACTAGACTTCAAACAGCTCTGGACACAATAAGGCTTTAGAATAAGCTAATGCCCCCTTGACCATCTGCATATCATCAATCAGGTCATCCAAGAAAAAGTTCTATAAATAACCTATCTGACCAACGCTGAAAAGGCTTTTGATACAATCCTTCATAAGTGCAAATGGTAGCATTCAGACTACCTTATTTGTGAGCACAAGAGTCATTTGTCCCTATAAATCAGCTAGTTGGTCAAAAATCTTTCATGCTCACATTTGATTGCATCCACAGAATGGTACAAACAACAAATTACAGTGAGCCAGCTGCAATCCCTCACTGAGACCTGTGAGCACCAACAGAAGAGCAGAAGTCTTACCCTAGAAGGTCCACGCTTCTGGCTGGACTGAGGTAACTTGTCCCACATAGCTCAAATACAGTAGAGTCACACAGTTTCCTGTCCATCCCCTGAATTTGCTACATCAGGACATATAATTTAAATGATCCCAGGCAAAACAAAGGCCCAACTGCTCTAGAGAGCAGCCTCAACTTCTGGAGCACGGCTCTGAAGCACAATGATAATCCAAAGTAATGACAATACTGTGTGTGGTTTTAGTGCGTTCTTGTAATGACTCCTGTCATCCGAAGTAAAAGTTCAACCTAGAGGCCTCAAATCCAGCATTTCCTTTGCCTAATATGAACACTGAGGTTCACCTCATCCCTTCTTCCCCAGGCCACTCCAGACCAAGTCTCTCTGTGGTTATACTCCCCGAGCCTACAGGCTTTAGTTATCAATATGCTGGAGTTGTGGGTCCAGCACTGACAATCTGGAAACTGCCCAGGACCCTGGAGTACAAGAACATGAGCAAAATCCTCTTTGACATTCCTAAGGGGGTCTTTAATAATGTAGCCCTCAGGTTAAATAAATATCTTTGATCAACAGGGCATAGTTATTTATTATTCATTTACTTCTATGCAAGAAATACAGGTCATCCACTGAACCAGGCACTGTCACATTCATTTTTAACTCAGCTGGAGACAGGCCTTTATTTATTGGAAATGATCATAATCCCATTGGCTTCAATAGAGTTTCATGAGCTGAAGTCATCAGCTAATCCATATCATAGTTACTAACTGATGATCCTTCTCAAGCAATAAAAGCTGTGTCCCTCAGGTGACATATAGTTCGTTATAAAGAATTCAGAGTCTACATGGGGGATCAGTGACTGCCCAAAGTGTTATGTGAAGATACTGAAAATCTGAGAATATTTTCTTCATAAATAATTATTTTGACTTAAATGTTTTTAGCACAGCCTAAACACAGTCAATCTTTCTAGAATATTTATTTGTTTTCTGACATAACCTCCATTTTGATTTTCAGTTGATTTCAGTGGATTTATTCTGGTCCACCAGTGTATTCCACCTATGGATCTGCTCCACAAAGTCAATTACATTTTGGTGGATGGGCTGATACAGTTTTCTTTCTTATTTGCTGTAGGTTTCTCTTTTATGTTCATGAGCTAAAATAATAATGAAACTCTACCTAATGCTTGTATTTTTTTCCAAAGACTACTTTTCACTGACGTAAGTGTGGGGACAGATTTTTTTAATGAAATAATACTGTTTACTACCAAAAAATATTTAATCATAATTACATTAAGAAACATACATAAAAGGTAAGTAATAAAATAAAATGAGTTGGAGAACATAAAGGGGAAAAAAAAAGACAGAAAGGATTAAGTAGAGTCATATAAGGAATAGATTCTATTTAATGAAAATTTCCACAGTGTTCAACATTTTTATTATGGTTAATAGCACTGTGCTTCATTTTTGTCTGCAGTAATTGTGTATCCTTAATGAATGGGCACTCTTATTTCCCCATTGAGCACTGACAGAAATTAATAAACCTAATTCTGCAGGTTTAAGTTTAATTCTAGTGAAATATATAAAGCAGTTACATTTTCACTTAGCTACTAACTGGAATAGAAATGGGTTTAAGCTTTTCAGCAGCTTAATAGGGAACAAATTGGGTTTTCTTTTATTTCTTTTTTTTTCTCTCCTTCAGTACTTGGGTCTATTTTTGTTGCTGAGTGCAAGAAAGGACATGTCACGGCTGGTGAGGCTGAACCGAGCCTACAGTGAGAGTTGTTAATTTATTTTTTTTAAAAGTACAATTACTAGACTTAGCCCTTTGTGCCAGCCTTCTTGTTAATGATTGGTAAAGACCATCTCCTTGGTTTACACTTTGATAGAGATCGCAAGCAATAGCAGACTTCAGACTGCCATCTAGAAAACTCAGCTATCATAGCACTCTGGAGACAAGCTTTCGGGTTCATTCCTTGTCTGGTTATGCAAGGTAGTAAACACAGAAATAATCTGAAGCGGAGCAGGAATTGGGTGATATTGGATATAATTATAAATGCCATCTTTCCTGAAAAAGGAAGTGGGTGACCTGATGCCTTCCACCAAATTTTAAAAAACATAGAGGAGTCCCATCTCGAACGTTCCATGTTGGGTGCACATATAGGCATCACATGAACAAAATCCATACAACTTCCCACCACAGTACCACAGCCATGAACCGAGCATACAACAGATGATACTTTCATACTGGTTATGAGATAGACTGCTTAGGTTCTATAATGTAAAACCTTTGCTAATCTCCGCAATAAGCCCTTTCTAGTAGAGGGCTGGGTGTAACAGTTCAAAACTAAAACTGAAGTAAGTTTGCAGGTAGGTAAATAACTCAAAACCACAAAGTGGAATTTAAGGCAGAATCTGATCATGAGACTCTGAGGTACAGCATTCTGCCACTGCTGAGACCTAGGCAGTGAAACTAATGTGGGTCTTGTTTCTTTTTGGATTAGCAGTTTCTAAGAGAAACTCCAGGTGCTGAAGGGAGCCATTTTAAGAGCCACCGCTGAGTGCCTGAAGGACTTGGCATGTTCACTTTTGAAAGAACCAATATTGTGACCACAGGTGGGCAATAGTGAGACAATCACTTTCTAAAATACATCATTTTAAAAACAAGAATAGAAACATCAGTCTGGCATCATGACAAAAGTGCTCTTTGGGGAATAATTATATGGATTCTTCCTATCCTACAGTTTCATTTTAGAGTGGGCCAAATCCCCAGCTGGTTTAGATCAGCAGCTGATTTACTCCAGCTAAAGACCTGGCCTGGTATTTCATTTCTATTATTACCTTATCCTTTACAGTCTCCACTGTCCTAATTTATCATCTGTGTTAGAAATCGCAGGAGCACAGTAAGGGGTAACCATGAACAAAGGAGCAAAGACAGGGAAAACCTAAGATTAGAGCAGAGCCACGTCACGAGCTCTTCTGTACTCCCATCTGTCCATTTTGCTAGATCATGGGATTGAAATAGACTTGAATCATATGTAAAGATGTGGAGACAGAGGAGGCGGTGAGAAGACAGTCAGAGGCAGAAATCAGACACGAGGAGGGTTTTGAAGTCGTTACAAGGAGGAGGCATAGGTGGGCAACAGGAGGCATAAGTGGGCAACAGGAGAGAAGACGAAGTTGTTAGTAGAAGAGGTTGGACTGTGCAGAAGCAGCAGCAGAAAGGACATAAGCTGCTGCGGGGGTCAGCAGTTCAGGGGATGCTGGAGTGCAAAGGCACAGGAAGGGGAGGGTCAAAAGGCTTCAAGCTTCACTGTTCGGCAACAGGAGCTGACGTGAGGCATGGGCAGTGTTAGTCTGGGAGCTGGGCATCTCCTCTGTTCCTGCTTTCACTTTGGGTTTGACAAGCTGTACCTACCCAAGTGGGAATCCAAAGCGCCACCACGTAACCCTGCGTGAGCAAAGAAAACTACCGCAAAGGAAGTTAAAGAATAACTTACAGGGCTCCTTCCGACTATAGCACATGGAGCTAGAATAGACTCTGAATTCAGGAGTTGTTCCAGAGAGAAATGAACTAATATGCTACTGTGTGTCTTCCCAAAAGTAGCCTTTTCCCATGCCCCCCTTCCCCAGGAAAGGGCAGCTGCAGCTGTGAAGCCTGCCCTGAGCTGGCTCTGCCAGTTTCTATCTGTTCTGTAAGCCTCCAAGGTTTTTAAGTGAAATATTTTGTGAGAGATTAGTGTTGAAAAGAACCAAACACTTACTAAGCAGCAACAGGTAACACCCTTCAAGGCAACACAGACTGATTTCTTAAAGCCATATGCTTTGTGCCTCATTCACCTCACACAAATTAGCTCTGAGTAGCACAGCCTATAACTCACAGTATATCAGCTGTGCTGCTTATAGAAATGAGAGAAATAAGGCAGGCGTCTCTTCAGGGCAATTCAGGATCTCTTTCTACGTAGCCACTTAGGGCTACCTGGTACCACCGCTGGGTGAAATAACCTGGTTGAACACTGACTAGTTTAGGCCCTGGGCCCATAGAGGATGATCATGGTAAGATCCAAACCTCTGCAAATGGCCATCAGCATTGTAGCTGAGTGCTAAAGGGAAAATGTCAGTCAGGTATTTGGCCACAGACTCCACTCAAAGGATATGCTGCTCAGTCTGTAGGAAAGTGTCCTAATAATGAAAGAGCTGAGTAGCAAGAAGAATTGGTAACAACAACTTTCTCATGAAAACCATGTAGAAGAAAATTTATTCTTCCCAACCAGTACCTGCCTAGCGTCTGCTGTCTAGAGAAAAACACTTTAGGTTTTAGGCATCATTTTTTTCAGATGTTTTCACACCATGACGATTTAATTATTTTTCCCTGATCGGCTAAATACCTGTTTGGTTAATGACAAATAGCTAACAGCTTCACTATAATAATCCATATATGAAAGTTGAGGTTACATCTTTCACTTAGTCAGAGAAATGCATTTTCCCGCCCCGGTTCCCACCACTGCTCCCATTAGTAGCAGACTAATAAAGATCCCCTGCAGCACCAGCCACCCTGTTAAGTAACAGGGTTGAATTTCCACCCATTTTTTCTAATGGAAGACTAGCAGGCATATACCTCTGGTGTTTACCTACTTCACAGGTGTCCCAGAGGATGTACAAATGTTTAATTTGGAGAGCGTATGCACCTAAGTTATTATTATAAACTGCAGTTTCATACTTACTTAAATTTCATGTTTTATTTAAGTGTATCACCTTTTATGCTTGCCTTTAAAAAACAGAAGTCTAACGTGCCATGTTCTATTTAGAGCAGTGAAGGAACAGCACAGGTACAATGGAGACTGGATCTACCAGCTGAAATGCAAGTTTGTGCTCTATGATTGATTTGCCATCACTGACAGGACCTAACAAAGAAAACACTGGCTCCTGTTCCAGAGTTGCACCTACTAAAGATCTATGCAATTATATGAAATTAATATCTCTTCATTTCTTTGGACAAAACTGCTATTTCCCCAAGGCTGTATTTCAATCCATGTCCTACACATTTCCCAGGCAATGGAATATTGTCATGCAAATCTGACAGGCATACTCCTTAGTGTGCCACATATAAAATCTGCCCCTACATGTTGAAGATCAAATTCCACCACCTAACATACAATTTCAGCCCTTCTGATTACACCAACACCCCCAGGAGATGCAGCTCTCCTGCAGCCATAAGGCTCTCTCAAGAATGAACTACCTCCTCCAGACACAGCTGGGGAAATGGTGCATCACCTCCTTCCCTCCTGTGCTGGTTTTGGCTGGGGTAGAGTTAATTTACTTCCCAGTAGCTGGTATGGGGCTGTCTTTTGGATTTGTGCTGGAAACAGTGTTGATAATCCAGGGATGTTTTAGTTATTGCTGAGCAGTGCTGACACAGGGTCAAGGCCTTTTCTGCCTCTCACCCCACCCCACCAGCGAGCAGGCTGGGGGTGCACAAGAAGCTGGGAGGGGACACAGCCAGGACAGCTGACCCCAGCTGACCCAAGGGATATCCCACACCATATGATGTCATGCTCAGCATATAAAGCTGGGGGAAGAAGAAGGAAGGGGGGGACGTTCGGAGTGATGGCGTTTGTCTTCCCAAGTCACCGTTACGCGTGATGGAGCCCTGCTTTCCTGGAGATGGCTGAACACCTGCCTGCCAACGGGAAGGAGTGAATGGATTCCTTGTTTTGCTTTGCTTGCGTGCGCGGCTTTTGCTTTTCCTATTAAACTGTCTTTATCTCAACCCACGAGTTTTCTTACTTTTACCCTTCCAATTCTCTCCCCCATCCCACTGTGGGGGAGTCAGCGAGTGGCTGTGTGGGCCCTAGTTGCCAGCTGGGGTTAAACCACAACACCTCCTGATTTTTTAAATCAACTTTAATTGCAGAAAAACTCTCAGGCATGTGTGCCAGCAGTGTTGTGAAGCTGTGAAGAATCATGTTCCAGAGTCAACTGCACGCAGCATTGGTGCTACAAGCAAAATGGAAGGGCACCTGAGTATGAGCAGAAGCAATGTCTGACGCCAAGTGCTAATACATGATAATTACAGAGGGAGGGTCAGAAGAAATCCAGACAGGTATAAGGAGGAGGAGGAGGGGAAAAAAAAGAGAGAAATGAGAAAAGAATCCTGTCTCAATACAAAGTCATTACAGAGAACTAGTCCATTAGGATAACAGCAGTGCATTATGGGAAAGCAGGGCTCATTTATTCTTTCTGGGGCTCTTGGAGCATATCTCTGCAGCTGAAGGAATGGCTTATCCTCCACTGCTGCATCTCCTTTGGCCAAGTCAGGAACAGCAAAGTGACTTCAGTTTGAACCTTATCCAGCACTCTTTACTTAAAAGAAGTATAATAAAGGTACATGGCTCTGAGAGCAGCAGGATTAACATGGGTCAGGTTGAGCATTGAGAGGTGAAATATTTGACCTGTTTTCCTCCTCCATGTATGCTACAAGCCATAAACTATGTAAGCCACAAGCACCATGGGATCCAGACTTTGGAATCCTAGATGATTATGTTTATTCTCTTTCTGGACCTTTTGTTTTTATTTTTTTCACTGAATCTAGACAGAAATTGATGTTTAACTCCAGGAGCACTTGAGGACATGTCATGAAGGCTATAGTCTGCTACTGTTCCCAGAACAACATATTTCAAGGAGGGAACAAAATAATCAATGAGGCAGCATGACATGAGACAGTCTGGAGGCTCCACACTTGGTTTAGTGTTCATGACAACAATAATTAGCCAGGATTAATCATCACAATGGTTTTTAAAATTTAACTTGAAAGTGGAAACCAGTTAGCTCAGAATTTTGGCTCCAGTGTAGTCCACAGTGTTCACAACTAAAAGCCTCAACCCTTTTATTAATCTTCAGTGGTTTAAAAAAAATGACTTGGTGGGACACCAGTGATTCATAAGAGATCAGTATCCCTACAACCCATATATATTTTTCACAATGGCATTTTTCACAGAAGTCACCAATCGGGATGGAAACTAAGTCTTGCCATCACCCTTACCAGCAAACTCACTTCAAAACAGGACGTTGGCAAATACGTCCTCAGCTGTACTAATCCTGATTTAGAGAGAAGACTTTGAAAATTCTCATATCTGATAATCTAGGAATCAAAGTCATGCATGTACCTGAAAAGAAAACCAAATATGATTACTGCAGCCATATATAAGGCCTTGACCCTGCACCATGAAAGTCAATGGGAGCCTTACTTGTCTTAAATGAATGTAGGATCAGTTGCTAAATAAAACGTAACATGATAAAGGCCCATTTGGCAACAATCCATTTTACTGAAATCAAAATTGCTCAAAAGCTTAAAATGTCATACATGAAACTAAAAATCAGTATGGAAAGGTATATCTCAGAGTGAGAAATGCATACAGCTTCATCCTGATCTCAACATGGTTCAATAAACTGAATGTAAGCCAGTGCTTACAACAGTAAAAAATTCCTAGAAAATGCGTCATGCTCATCTCTCAGGTAGGTCTTGGTCACCTTAGAAGCAGGACACATCCTCTTCTCATTTCTACTGGGATAAGTCCGGAGTAACATAACTGAAGCAAAGGTTATGCACAACCGATTTAGGCAAGATCTCAATCATCAGGCCCACAAAAGATTTACTTAACTGATGGTCAAAGGGCAACTGTTTAAGTGACTGATCTATAGCAACTTTTACTTCTAGGGGAAATTACCAGTTTGGACAAGTGTGAACCAGAATCCAAATACAATTACATTTTTGGCTATTAATATACCCATACAACCAAGATCTTAATATAAAAAGGAATTAAAATGCTATACATTTCCCACTTGTTTTCATGGCTTCATGAAGGTTAGATGAAGACGCTACCTGATTTTATTACAGAAGCACATGTGCTGTTCCAGCGTCCAGCATCACATTCAGTACACACTGTTCCCCTGCTAGGACAGATTGCTGAAGCCTAGCCCTCGTGGATATGGGATAAGGAAGTGCCGTGTTGCTCAACAGCTAGAAATGGCTTTCCTTCCCGAGCTAACCTATTTATCACGGTGTACAACAGACACAGGCCAAACCAGAAGCCATTTTTAATGCCATCACCTGAGTACAAATGATTATGAAAAAAAGCCAGACCATTCTACCAGCTCTTATGTCAGAGACTGCAGACCAGAAAGCCAACAAATGCAAGATGAAAAAAAAGCAAAAATGAGGGTTACTTTTATCTTCGAACAGACAGGCTACAAATGACAGTGTTGAACAATCCCTTGCCCAGTGATCTTAATAAGGAACAACCTGAATAAGGTCTGAGGATCTCAAGTCCCTAAATTTCAATTTTCAGTTACTGAGGCAATGCTTCAAATTTTACTCTATTTCCAATATTTAGCTTGGTTTCAGCCAGTAAAACCAGATCTTGAAAAAGGTTCTGCTTTTTCCTATCCCACACCTATTAATTTAAATATGTGAAAAGAAATTTTAAAAATAATCAAATAACTGACTGTTCATGTAATAGATTAATTCATCAGGGAACATTCAGGTTTCCCAACCTAAGAAACAAAAGTACCCCTCACACATTCACACGAGCAAACAGCAAAGTGACAGCTGAGATTTGTTCCTGTGAATCTTCATAGCTGAAGCTGCAGCCGGCTGTCTTGCCAACAAAGTCCAGGTGTAGACCATATGAGCTGACAAAACCAGGATGCTTAGGAGCACAATCCCATTTCTTTGTGCACATTACATCCATGCCAAGGTGCACTTGAGCATCTGGAATTCACTACTCTGTTCTGGAGTGGTTTTTAACTATATGTCTGAGAGATTTATGCTGCCAGGTAGCTACCACTAAGCTGCTCTCATGAGTTCTAGAGGATTTGTATGCCACTGAAATGCACGGGCGTGCAGCACCAGCGACTCATTTAAGAGGCTTTAGTGATAAAAGCAAGGTTGGCCAGCTGCACATCATAAGAGGTACATAATTAGATGGGATCTCCAGTCAATGATTTGTAAGATCCTTTCATTTGTATAGTTCAGGGAGTATCTGGGACAGAGGATATTGGAATGAGCTGAGTGGCAGCATGTGGATCACTGACGTCTACAGGACTGGGTCAACACTGCACAACTGCCTAAGTCACCCTCGGCCTCAGCTATTAGAGGCTGTTTCCTGAAATGGGAGCATCCAATGTCTTCACTTGTTGACACCATGAAATTAGGCATGAGGTTTGGAGCTAACGCCTGCTTTCAAGTGGGCCATTGGTTTCTGCATCGCCCAGTGCAAAACTGGGTCAGACATGTGAATACACAAGTAGCTGAATTTTTGTCAGAAGGCTAAAGCATTTCACCAGTTGAGGCCCTGGAATATCCAAAAGAGATATTTAATTTTTATTTCATTACAAGGGGTGTTTCTTTCACTCCACAAAGAGTTATACACACAGCTTTCGGGTCAACTAATCAACAAGTTCTCTCTGAGGATTAAACTTACCTTCCTCCTACATTTACAGCCTTTGGTTTAATCCTGTTTCCCCAGTTGTTATCTTTGTGCAGCCCTTGCTTTTCCCCCATCTACGCTGACGTAGCTTCTTATGCATGAATTCCCACTGACACAGTCTCACTGCTCCTCCACAGGGCAGCTCTATTTGCCCAAGCGGTGTCATGCTAAGAAACGACGACAGTGTTTCCTGCTACTTCTCTGGGTCTCACCAACATCCTGCTGTTTGCCCTGTCACTTGTACTCTTCAGTGTCTGGAAGAGCATTTGACTTTTGTTTGCTTCCCTCCAGGTTGGTACATCACACCAGGTAGCTGGGATGGCAAAGGTCTGCCTCACTCTGAACAGTCTCTGGGGACTTTTTCCCCTCTCTGGGACTCTATCCCGAGCTGTATTTTCACTATTTTGTGTTCCAGAGCAGCACAGCTAAATGAGCTAATGTTAGACTGGAAGTCAACAGGGGCATATGAATGGCTGCACAAGATCAAAGGTCCCTGTGATGCTGTACCCAGGGTGCAGCAGTGGCCCCCATGGCACCCAGAAGGAGCCCAGGGAAGGCAGCTGCTGATACCTCCACAGAGCCTTCTCCACCCTCTGCCTTCCTGGCCTGGAAGTGGTGACTTCATATTTAATAATAATTCCCAGCAGACTTTTCCTCCTTGACCATGTCCAACTGCTGCATGAATGCAGAAGTTGTTGCTCTCAACTGTAGAGCGAGCACACACTGGGACCATCACAAGAGTGTGTGAACACAAACCTCTCGTGGGATCACAAGCAGCTGGCGTAAGGACACTTCCTTCCTTCAGCACAAAACAAGTGAACTCTCTTTTATTCACCACAATTTCATTTTATTCCCTGCCACCAAGTCTGCATTTTAGTAAAGCAGGAGAAGAAACATCTAAGCCTTCTCTACCTGAGGACTACTCCACATAAGAAGGAAAGCTATGGGGTTTTATTTTAACTCTTATTTTAAACATCAGTCTTTCAGGTATAAACACAGCTGTCTGTGCTAACACTGAAATTCACTTACATTAGATTAAACAAATAGTCAAGATCAACTACTACTAGGCGTTTCAAGCCTGAGCAAGTAATCTCTTATTTAAATGAATCACTGGGTCATTTTAATCAGTTAAGTGAATCCCTGCCATTCCTTTCGGTTTCAGGAGCTTCCCTACCTGCACTCATCGCTACCACAATAATCCCTTCACTCCACCCAGCTATTAGGCCCTAATTCATCAAAATCCCTGAACCAGAAAGTGAACTTTCAGTGGGTGAGAAGCCCCTTTAAAACTGAAGGATGACTCATGGTCTTAAACCTGTGCTGCTGGCTTTGTATCCTTGGTCATTGATAGGCAATTTTAATGAGGCAGATGAAAGTTATTCAAAGCATTGAATAATACTCAATAAGTGATTGCTGATGTATTGCACTGGCACGTCCCTAATACAAAAACTAGAACAAATGTATTTGAAGCACCATGGCTTATTAATTCTCTGGCTGCTACTTTATCTTACCATGGGATAAGCTGGAGCAGAGGTGTAAGGAGTAATCTCAGCTTCTGTTATTAAACTGTCTAGAAGCGGAAATGTCCCAGAGGAGGGCACTTCATTCCCCACACGCATTTATATATACACACACCTTATGTGGCATGTGTTCAAGGCCTCTCTATCTCTGTTCACAAATGGGATGTTCGCACAACTGTGAAGATTTGGCCTCTTTCTAATTCAGGTAATTTTATTTGTATGTCCCTCAAACTTGTAAAGGTCTTTGCTCCATCTGGGAGAAGTTGTGGAGAAAGGGACAAAAAGGAGTTCCAGAATGAAAGCCACCAGGTAAGGGATGAAACAAAAGAAACGTGAACACACCAGGAATAGCAAGGCATGGCAGGAAACAGCAAGAGGATGCACCCTTCCCTCCTTCTATGGAGAGTTTCATGAAGGTTTGTGTTTTGTCCCTCATCTTTAGCCCTGAAAGAGCAAAGAACTCATTCATCCTAAGACATAACACTATTGAAAATATAATCAATAGAGCTTGGAAAGATGTGAATTACAATATTAGATACACATTTGAGAGCTTCTTTTGGGGATGGAAGGTCATAAGGATCTTTAAGGTACTTGAGTTTTAAAAATATCTAAAATTTCCCTTCCTCAACCCTTAGCTAAGGTTTCCACAATCACTAACCTCAGTGATGACAGAGGATTCAAGGTGCACAAAGTTGTTCGCAGGGGGGATGAATCTCTGCAGGAGCATGGCCACTGATATCTGAGACAACAGAAAACGTTCTAGAAATAGATTTTTTGGAACCAGTCTACTTTCAATGCAAAAAATGCATAAAGGAGGAAAAGTACAACAGAATGAAGTGAGATTTCTGTCAAATAATTCTAGCAAAGATCCAATAGATGTTTCTGATTTCCTGCATGGCCTCAGTGAGGACACTTCCCTCACCCCATTTCCCATCATTAAAACCAAGGGAAAGGCGTAACACAAGTGTGAAGAATTCTTCAGTTGTTAGCCCTGGTTAGGTCTGAAATTTTTCCTTTTCAGGAAGAAGTAAGCTGTGGAAAAGCTTAAAAAGAGGGTTATATTTTAATCACATGTAAAAAAAGAAAAAGGCAGGCAGACTATCTATTCAGTGGGAATCCAACAAAAAAACAATTGTCTTACAAGGGCAATTGAAAATCAAAGTGGATGAGTATTTATAGCAACTGAACTGTTTAAAACAACAAACTGAAACTGCAGCACCAACTAGTTCACAAAGTCATATTCTTGAAGAAGGGGAAAAAAAAGATCAAAGATCTGCAGGCAGCCAGCTCTGCATACAAGTGGCTTTATCAGCTCTTGGCTGTGTTAAAGAGAGTCAGGCATCCTGAAAGAGAAAACATTTAATGAGGTGATGAACAACACTTTCTTGGCCTTAATTATAAGGATAGGACTAAGCAACAATAATTGCAGGATAAATTATTGTCAAGAGATATTTCCAATCAACAACAAAAAACCCATGTCATTATCAAACAATTATTTTAAGTCTCATTTACATATAAAAAAGAATAAATGGAATAGTCCTCTTTTTCTTTTCCATTTGTGGGGGTGGTGGAAATTTTCAGGGTGGTGCATGGGAATTAGACGCACTACACCCAATATTGCTAATGACAGATTAATTCTCTGCAGATCACTCTGGGAATTCTACATTTGTATCCAAGGGCAGAATTCAACCCAAGAAAAACTCAAATCTCTGTGATGTGCCCCAAAAGAATCACATGTATTTAATAATAGGAACAGAAGACCAACTTCCTCGCTAAGTATCATTCGAACTAAATGGCAGAAAAGTTCCATTTAGGACAGAGAGAATTAAGCTTTAGGTGTAGTAAAGTAGATGTATACATAAGCTACTCAGACCTTATCAGACGAGCCTTTTAAAAGCTCGCATGAAAGAAGTGAGATGTATACAGTAGCCTTGAGTCAAATAGGCTTTCAGGAGCCAACAAGTGTATGTCATATGAATTGAGACAAAATGAGATCATGGCAATTGCTCTCGGGCATTTATCTCAACACTACTTTGTGCCTACAGATCCCAAGCAGTGGAAGACCAGGAGGTTTTTGGCATTAGGAGTGGTGCAGAGCCAGGTCGTCTACTTTCCCACATTAGCAAATGGAGCAAAGTACCAGGCAGTTTTTCAAAACGGTTCCTGCTTAGCGATTAAAATAAACAGTCACATTTTCAAAAGCGCTCAGAAGAATACTATTTGCCATTGGTTTCTGAACTTGTTTTTTTTAACCCAGCTGCTTAAATTTGCCATTACCAACTAGTGATTCTGGGTGGCTAAACCAGAGACCCGATGAAAAGATGGATTTTTTCAGAAGTCAGGGGGGTTTATCTCCCTGAAAATATGGTCCCTTAAAATTGTTTTAAGTTATCCCTCCAAAAATTGGTTGTACCAAAGAACTGGTTGCTTTGGAAAAATGTAATCTTTCTCTCATGTATAGGTACATAAAAGAAATTAAAAATATATACAGTGGTTGTGAATACAGTACCTACAAGGAAACCAAATAAAATAAAGCTATAGTAGTTGAATGTCTTTCCTGTATGCAGGTATTTTGGCAAGTAACTTACCCACAAACAGTGATGATAAGTTATGCATAGAAGAGACCAGCATATTATCATATGAATATACACAATAAGAAATCTCATTTCTTTCACAAAAAAGAGTTGAATAAAGCTGGGCACCACCAATGCTTTATCTTTAGTTTCATCCAGACAATAGGGGCAGTGATAAGTATTATTGTTCAAAGAAGGCTTACTTATTTTTTCCTTTTTTCAAAACTCTGATAAATTTGTCAAAGTACTTGAAACATCCAACACATTTTTCCAGAAAACAGGAACTCATCAATGTCTTTACTCTTGCTACCATAAAATTATGACAGCAAAAGCATAATTTGGGCAACATAGGCTCTATTTCATGACTGGTTTATCACATACTAGAGCTACAAAACCTGATTTTCAAACAGGGTACAGACAAACACATTTTAGACATTTCACCCATTAGCTTACAAAATGCAAAATCCATTGCATAGATTTCAGCTTGTATTTCAGAAATATTTTGAAGTCCACAGGCTACTCCAAAGGAATCTACACCGAAATTTGGCAACAGTAGTATTCAACAGGCTTACATTTGCTATATTTAAGTCTACCAGACCTACAAGAAAGACTCCATTAATTTAAAAAACTTCTCAACCACCTGGTCCTAGCTCACAGCACACATAAATGAGTGTATAAGGTGCAAACAATTGAGAAAAAAGTCCTGAGATTACATAAATGCATATAGAGCTACAAGGTAATAAGACACAGGCAGTTTAATTAAAAGTTCAGTAATTTCCAAGATTCTGGCCAAATCAGTGGGATATGATTCAGACGCTAGATACTAACTACTTAAGAATAGGATTATTTTAGTGGCAAGGACAGAATAAAAATGTGTTTCTTTCTACTACTTTGCTTACTGACATGAGACAGCACACTAGCTGCTTCATTTCTGCCCTTATTGTGCTTATTGTAAATTAAAGTCTTGGCTCGCAAAATACAGAGAAAAGCACAGTTCTTATTTCAAAAGCTCCCTCTAGCTTTTCCTAACTGTTTGTTACCAGAATTTTCCTGATGATCTGCTAGAAAAAGCAGCTTAGAGTCAAAGGTGGTCTCATCAGTCTTAGAGAAACACAAGCACATATTGTATAACCAATTTCAAGTAGGTTTTTAATTTGTAAAAGCCACACAGTTAAGACGATGTTAAAAACCCACCCCCTTCTTTTGATTCAAGATCAAAGAGATTTTTAGAAAAGTGACATAACCCTTAGATGTCCCAGAAAACCACATTTGCCACAATTAACCAGCTTCAGTCTCCAAGCCTCATACACACAGAGGAGCTGGAACAGCGCATTCGGAGCAGCAAGGTTTTATTGCAGTTGTGGGCACATTTGGAATAAACAAGCACAGGTCAAGCTCCCCACAGCTTCATTCCAGCCTACGACAACCAGGGCAGACGGTCAAAGGGAGCCCGAAATGACCGATCTGGGATTGCATCACCAGGTCTTCAAGGCGGTGTAAATCAGCATAGCCCTACTGAACTCACTGCAGTCTCATTGATTCATACCAGCGGGAATCCGATCCATCAATTCCAAACACGGTGGAGGCCAGTGACACTGCACAGGTGAAGCACTCAGATGCACATGATACAGACGCTTCTTTTCATCCAAGGACAAACTAAAGAGTCTGGTGACTGCCCTGAGGTCTGAGATAGTAGAGCAGAAATAAATACAAGAAAATGACTGAGATCCTATAGAAAGAGAAATTAAGAAGATAGGAAGTTAGAAGCTAGGACCTACATGCAAGCTACCCCAGCGTACTTTCAGCCAGAAGGCTACATCAGAAATTCTGCATACAATGTCTTCTAATAAAACTTGATCTAAGATGGTTGAACAAGGTACCTGGGTTCAGAGATGCCTAAGGTCTACTCAATCTTCAGCATAAAACTGTTACAGGAGGAAGAGATGCCACCACATGTATTCCAGAAAGGTGAAATGAGAAACCCATCAAATATACAGCACATAATTAATGTAAACAGATGAAGATGATAAGTAATCTTACATGAACATGGATAACTCCTATAAGAGAAAGGTGATGCTTTAAAATTACCTTCACTGGAAAACAAGTTTGCAGTGGATTATCCATCACAGGTGTGCTTAAAACACGAAGGATGGCTTTAGCTGCAATGGCAGCATGTCAGCAGAACATAGGAAGACACTGCAAGCCTGGAAGAAGTGCGTAATACGAACGCACATCTAACATTGCTCATAGCTTCTGGGGCAAATCAGCACAACGAACAGTCACATTCACTGCTCTCAGGTACTCAGGCTGAATCTCAGCACATACAGCACACAGGGAGAGCACACACGTGAGTATGTATCACGGAGATCAGTCCTGACGTTGCCAGTGCAAACCCTGGTAGGAGCCTCACTCCTACTGATAATTCCCTTTTATCTTCTGCGATAGAGGACATGCTTTTAAGAGCATGAACGCCAAAGTCCAGTTCCACTTTCATGGGCATATGAATAGGAAAGGTTATGGCTACTTAGAAAGCATATACATCATCTTCTATAGTACCCCTCTGTTCCTGCAGCACATACACATTCCTTACTATAGATACTAGATCAAATAAAGACATATGAATTACAGCAGGTAGTACTGCCCACTCAACCACCACCCAGGAAGCGGACTAGAAACACAGATATCTTTAGAAGTAAATGGAAATGAGGGGGAATTTCAGTCATTTTGCAGATCAGCATCAGAGGAACTATGGCCCACAGCTTGTGAAATGCTGATATAGATGAGCAGCAAATAATGCACAATCCTATATATTCTTTTTAGATATTCTAACCTCATCCTATCTTTACGCACATTTTCAGAGATCTAAGATTTTCCAGCATTAAAGTACTCTGTGTGCTATAGGAAGGGATAAAAATACACATTATAAGTTTAAAAACTGAGAATTTCATGGGAGAGTTAAAATTGTCACTAAGGGTACACCAGAAAGAATTACTGATTTTTCAGAGTGCTCTAACATCAGAGGATTAAATAAGAAAACCAAAGTCTTTTATAAACTCAAGCAAACGTACAGACAATGTCAAAGCTATTTGGTCACAAATTGGAGCCATCATTTTCACTTTGAAGGCTTGCACAAGAAGCTATTCTGCACTGGAACTGCCGCAAAAATTGAAGGGAGAAAATGAACGGGACAAGGGAAATATGGACTTATGGTTCTGAAACAGTGTAAAGTGCTATGTAGAAGCAATATTTATATGAGACACCAGAATGCTAAAGACTTTACTATTGCCCATCACTGACTGTGATATATGGGCTGAGGTTGTCATACATACAGAAGGACAAACCTGAATCGGATTGTCCTCTGTAGAATGAAACTGTTTGTCCCTTACAGGAAATTATAGCTCCTCCTCATTATCACTGGAGTGAACTCAAACTCCTCGTTGCTCGGTGTTCCTCTGTATATGTGTCGCTATTCATGGATGCAGGACAGGATCCATCACCTAAGAGAGCTGGTAATAAAGCACAAATTATGGAAACACCAAGTCCATATTCTGCAATATGCAGAGAACTGAAACCAAACTGAGCAGTGGGCCAACAATCAAAGCAGATGAGACAGCCTCAGTTTTCCTTGACTTTGTAAATTGCTCTAATTGGAGATTTGTATAAAGACCACGTGCCAGCCCAAATTCAGTGGGCTGACTTGGAAAGAAAGCTCTAAGATGCTTAGCTGGGACAGATTCAGACCTTCAGCTTCTGCAAGATGACCTGTATCAGCAACCTCCATCTGTATCTCTCAGTCTTCACTGTATTCATAGCGTATTACATGGTTTTGTCCCAGTGTGTTACATTTAGTATTGCTATTATTTACAAGAACTCATAATCATGAAGACAGCAAAAGCTCTGACAGAAGTGAGGAGATGGAAGAGGACACTCCTTCTCTAAGTTCAATAGAACTGACAAACATCAGTCATTAGGAGTACCACAGAACAGGCCATCAGCAGGTGTAAGTAGCCATGAATCTATGCCACCTGACACCAAAACTCATATCAAACCCATCTGTACACACACACAAATACCCAGCAAATTCTTTCTGAACTAGAGAAAGCAGTGGGTCCATTTAACTGATTATATTCCCTAGAAGTCTCCCAACATTGGCCTTTTAATGTATTCCTCTGTAAAAACATTTGTTGCACGTATATATTTCCATTTTCCTTGAGATTTCAAAAGACTTGGCATTGTTAACTTAGAATATTGCTAGTTAATTGTTGGCGAGAAAAGACAAAGTATGAGCAGGGGAACTGTTCTGGGAGGATTTAGTGTATTTGAATAATTTAGACCCCTGCCGTTAACGTGACAGGATTGTTTTTCTCTTGCAGTAGCCTGCTGCTACAAGAATTAAAACTGTCATGGCAGGCTACAGCTTGGGCTAGGTCTTAGTAATGAGCTTTATCAGTCAATAAATGATTTTATGCAGCAAATTAAACTGTAAATTTGCTTTAGGTGGTAAATATTTAGAGAATAAAGATATCCAGCTAATGAGGAGGACTGGGTGGGGAAAAAATGTAATGCAAATGTCAATCCTTTAAATCTTTGGTAGACTAAAGCTTTGCAGAAAGTTTACTGCTACTGCCTTTTTTTTTTTTCCTTACTTTTTTTTGCCTTTGTAAACAGCAAGGGAACACTATCTCAACTGTATTTACAGATGCTAGAGAAGGAGGGAAAGACTTTTGTGGGGTATTGTGCCAGCCACAATTCCACACACTCACTTGGCTCTTGGACCAAAAAATCAAATGGCCTCTTATTGAAAGCACTTGTGCAAGAGAGACATCGTATGTGTTGGACTCACAACGGACAAGCACAGCAAGTTTGATACAAGGTGAGTTCCCAAGGGCAAGTGAGATGCTTACAACTTGTTCCTGACTGCAGTCTCTACCTCTAAACACAGCTTACATGAAAAGATCTGTTTGGTCCTCAATTTGTAGCAAGAGAAAGCAGCAGCAATCAGCAGAGGCAACCGGTTTAAAACATCCTCCTTTCAAATAGGAGACTACTTCTGACAAGATGACCTTTCAGCTCTGGAGCTTACTTCTCCCTTACGGCTCACCCAAATCCCACACTGCTCTGTGGCCCATCCTTGAGGGCATGTACATGGAAAGGGATTCTGAGAACATCAATCGAACAACAGGAGGAATATGGTTTTAAAAGGCACATCTGGATTAACATGGATGAAAGTGCCCCGAACAAATAAGTTGCATTTGTTCAAAGGTCAGGTGATTAGCAATATGCTGCTTCAAAAGCTGACAGGGAAACAGTCTACCAAAATGCTCGTTTCCAAGATGAGTCCTTGACTTCCAGCTATGCTCCAAGGACTATTCTTTCTCCAGGGAAGGTCTGGAAAACTTATTAATCTTGGCAAAGGCATTTATTACCAAGATGAAAATTTTGCATTTAAATTTTTTACTGTGGCCAAAAAGTCAGCTTTCAGAGGAAAAAAGTATGTGAAAAAATGTCAGTCAGCTCCATAAAGAATTGCTGGAACTCATCCTAAAGCTAGGAGTGTTAACCTTGCTGTCCTGTATCAATTTCTAACAGTAGTAGCAATTTTTTTGTGATTTCTGCTGGATCTGTTATTCTATACTTTCTGACAAGGAAAATATATGCAGCCCCTGATAGAATCTGTGAAACAATGGCTTTATTTATGCCTTCCAGGTGACACTACCAGATGGTAAAATCTCACGCAAACAAAGCCAGAAGTGCCTGTACACTATGTAGGGCTAACACAGAGTCTACTCCAAGATGGGGAAACCATCTTCTTTTGTGAGAATCACAAGACAACCAAGAATCGATGCCAGAAACTCCACTTCGAGCCAGTTCCAGGCTCAGACACAGTGCAGTTCAAGTGACAACATGCAGAGAAACCCCCAACTATTGCAGAGACCCCAGGTGTGTCCCTGCACCGAGGGAGCTCCTTGCTGGTGCTCAGGTCAAGCTTAGCCTTGACAATTTAGAAACCAGTTGATAAGGCACAGAGCAAAGGTTTTCCACTGAAGCAGTTGACTGCACAAGGCTTTAAAGCAAAATTTGAAAAGGACACAGTTACATATTGAAAGGAAATTGAGCCACAGAATATCTTAGTAAAACTCAGTCGGACCCACACATTGTACGCTCCAAACAATATGCTATTAAGTGCAATAAATCCAAACAGCACCCTGGAGATTCGTTTGGAAGATCAGAATATATATTGTGGATATAGTATGGAGGGCTGTTTTTAACATGAAATCTATTCAATTGCAAGCTGTTGATGTTAACTGTTTCTTGAAAGACCCAATATACTAATGCAGTTTATTTACACGGCGGAGAATGAAACTTCATGTATCACCTTCTCCATGCCTTTCTTTGATTAGATTGCCTCAGTTTAATTACTAAATTCTGTTAAAGGACTTTCCGCATAGATGTAATTTCATGCAGGTGTTACCTGGTGTAATGAAACCAGATGTTTCCATCAGAATAGGCCTCCCTCATTTGAGATGTGTGTGCTGCAATAGCCTGATTTGTATATCCATCAGTTCAAACTGAAAAAAAAAAAGTGCTTGGGGGTGTTAAGCAAGGTCAGAGATTTTGAGTACAGAATGGGTAGTGCCACCTGTTGTCTCCTGTTACATACAAAAGTCTTCCATTTGTACATAACTTTACTTTTAAATATCTTCCCCTATTGTTCCTATTTTGATTAATCCAGCAGGCTGGCCTCTTTTGCAAACCATTTAGGAGCTTGATGTACAGAGGCATGGACTTATACATGGAAAAGGCAAGGCTGTTCTTCAATGAGCACAATCTTTTTATGGACATTTTATCCTCATGTACTTTATACAATCCGTGAAGCTTTCTAACCAGTTTCTACAATGGACTAGAAAGTTCTTGGCTGGTTAAGGAATGAAACAAAACACATTTATTGAGGTATATCAGTAGCAATTAAAAAAACCCCAAAACTCAACACTCTCTTGTTTTCAAATAATTTTGAATAGCTTTTGAATATCCACAGGTTTCTACAGGGAACCTAGTAGGAAGTTATTCTCTAGACAGTTTTAGAGTTGATATTATGGCAAAAATTAGGGAGAGAACTGAGTAGTCACAAGGATGTTCATGAAAATTACATGGTCAGATCTGTCACTTATTAGCTCACAGATTTGGGGCATGCAGTTTACTTTTCCTGTTATAAAAAAGAGTAACTTATATTAAGCTGGCCACTGTTGTAAATATAAAAGAAGTAAATACTCCCTGCATGAGAAGTTTCATGGAAATGTACTTTTTGCATTCAGTTCCTCACAAGTTTCCTTAGCAACACAGCCTCCTCATTTTCCATCACACACATGATCGTTAGTGCTGTTTACTTTTATTTTCATTATTGTAAAATCATGACTGGCCAAATGACAGACCAAAGGCTTGAAGTGAGAGAAAGAAGCGCCACTGAGCAGCAACACAGAGAGAAGAATCAAGCCCATAGCAGCCCAAACTGATAGCAGTTCTGGAGTAGTTTCTGTAACACCCAAATTTTGAGTCTCTTTTCTGATTAACCCAGCTCATCAAACACGTCATGGTCAAAGAAGTTGTTACACATCAGCCGGCACCATCTGACACTGGGTGGAAAATCCTCACCATCACACAGAGGGTAAAAACGGGGAAATTTGCACAGAAAGTATTTGCCAGTTCCAAACTGCCACAAAAGCCTTGTGATGAAATGTTCACATTTCAAGCCAAAAGGAGCAAACCCAGCCCCAGCTGGCAGGGTAAGTGGCTCCAATTGGCAGTTCCAACACGAGCCTGCGTCAGAACCTCTTCACATTTCTCCCCATTGTTCTGTCAAGCCCTGATGCTGCACAGAGGACACCAACCCAACCCCGGGACTCAAACTCATGGGACTGCAAAGCTCAGAACAATGAAGAACAAAGGGCCTATGGGCTTTAACAGAAAATTCATAAATACCAACTAACAAGCAGTGGCACAAAAGGCTTGCCAACCAGGCAGCTCAAAACGACCAAGACACTCATTCTTCGGGTTAGCTCTTTTAATTTAAAAACAAACAAATAGAGAAGATCAAAATGTTAATAAATGACACTGCCCTCTCCTCCTCTTCCATCTGTATTCTCACACTAAGCTTTAATCCTTTTGGAAAGTAAATGTGCATTTTGGTAAGCACATGAACAAGAGTCTGCAAGGTGGGGTCTTGAACTGTAGGATGACACACAGCAAAAACAGAGATTGCACAAGCACGCACAAGTGCACGTGTGTGCATGCACACACAAAGACATTTTATAGTTACAGCCTCCAAATCTCCGTCTTTAGAATTGCCCTCTTGAATGAATTAATTTTTATTTTTGTTGTTTTCGGGTTTATTTAGGGGGGTGAGGAAAGGGAATATATAGGCTAGTCAACTAAACTACTGTCTGCCCTCATTATTTCAATTCAGGGACTGACAGTACAAGACTTAATATTACAATAAAGCAAAACTGGTGTCAGCAAAAAAAAAGTTTCGATGACACACTGATATGGAACACTATGATACACTGGTAAAAACTATGTGAAAACCAGAAACACATAAGACTGCAATTTAATCTTTTTATTTGAAATATAAATATTGTTACTATCAAGCTTGACAGTATAGAAAATGTGTGCCCTGCAGCCTTCTGACAAAACAAAATTTATATTTAAAACTTCCTGAAATAATGCCTTTCATATGTGGAGTTTTGTCACATTGCAGCGGCTCTGAGCCTACCTTATGGTCCTGCACCTTTAATTATTTTATGCCTAGAAGACACATTTTAAATAGAAGAGGCGGGTTACAAGAGTTTTGACAGCTGTGGATGATTAAAATACTGACAACATGCACTATATAAAATTCCCTGAGGTTTTAGCTGGGTACTCACACGAAAGTTAGCGATTAGATTCCCTCCCCCCCTGCCAAATCCCACCAGCATGAAATGTTCATACCACTGGCCTGTTACCCCCTCCTCTTGAGGCAATGCAAACCTTTTTCTTTTTTTTTTTTAATATCTCAAGGCCACATACTTGAAAATTGGTCAACAAATTTGATTTAGTAATCTGTTCCTATTTAACAAATATGCAGCCAGGTTTCATGACCAGCTGTTCTGTAACATTGCATGAATGGAGGGATGGGAAACCGTTTAAAATGTATGAATGGTTTTAGGTTTTGTTTTTACCCACCCGCCCTTTACAAGAGTGTTACAGCTTGTGCTAATTTTCCGGCCTCTTGACCTACATGTTTGGGTTGTGCAAAATATTATATTATGAGAGAAAAAGAGTGCTCCCCAGTTCAGAAAAACATTGAAGTACATTCTTAACCTTAACTCTGCTAGCTGCCTCCTGACTTTTTACACTTGAGTTAGGGACATATTTATGTACTTTGGTTAAACTGGGACTCTACCCTTCAAGTTCTTCAAATTAAAAGTTGCATATGAAATAACATTAATTACACTGACTTTGAGCTGGGGCTATGACTATGTCAGTCTGTCCCTCCCTTTATTACACTACTGGCTAAGGAGTCAAAGAAATCCTAGAAGAAGCAAATCACCTCCAAAAATATATGAGCAATTGCAGAGTCAGACTATCTGGATGTGGGTCATAAGTTATTGTCTATTTTTATTATCTTTAATTCATTTTGATTTGTTTAGACACTTCAAAACGCAAGAAAAGACAAAGAAGGAAATCTTATCACCCATAGAGCAGACATATCATTTGGATGCCCCTTTCAACCCCAGAAGAGAGGTTTGTGAAAAGGCAAAGATGGATTTCGGATAAACCAGTTTCCACACTGATGGTGGGAAAGCATATCCTCCTTCAGTCTCAGGAAGCTCCCTGGCAGAGGTGAAGTTTAAGGATGGATGGGAAGGAACAAACTCAGTGCTCTAAATAAAGCAGAAATGATCCAGAGATACTTGCAAGCCAGGAAGCAAGAGCAACATCAAGGCTGATGTCATGGAAAATGCAGAAAGACATCCCCAAGTGCCACACAACATAAGGGGGAGGGAGTGCAAAATCTCATCGATTCAACTCAAATACTTCTAATTCTGTTAAATCTTTCTGAGCAGCTATTCCACCAAAATCAATACACTTTGTGATACCAAACATAGTACCTATTTGCCAAGCGGCAACTGAAGGAACACAGTGGAACTTAGACTCTTAATTTGTGTCATAGGACACGCACATTTATTTTCTCTTGATGCAATAACAAATTCCCTGTTGACTTCCATTCCTGAATACTACCGGCTACAGTGACATCGCGGTGAATCCAGGGGAGGAGTGAGCAGGAGCAACACCCCGCTCTGCTGTCCATGTGCTCACCCTACCACCATCCCCACCACAGCGAGTCCTGGCTGATCCTATCCCTCTGTCGCCTGGCCTCTCGTTAGAAAGAAACCCGCACGCCGAGGTGGGATGAGAAATGTCTTGAACTCCTGGTTTGGGCAAGAAGACCAGCTCTGTGGCACGCAGGATGCAGCACACCCACCCCGTAATCTAGATGCAGCTGTTGATGCCACTGTATGAAGAAATGTGTGTTTTGCCATTCAGGGAATCTCTAACAGGAGAGTTGCATACGCTTTTTGTTTCTTCGGCAGCAGCAGAAAGCGACTGTGCTGTACAGAAGGCTAGGGGAGCTGTTCAGTTTTCAAGCGCCCACTCTCCCGCAAGGCACACAGTATACTTGCAACTATGTAATCTTTTTTTCTTTTTTAATGATTATGTATATAATTTTGATTGTAGAGCTGTATAGGCTGTGTAGATTTAATAACTCTGATATTAACAAAGACAGGGAAAGGACAAGGTTCTTCTCCTTACAGTGCAGTGCAACTTACTGAAGCAGAAGTAAAATTGCAGAAATGGGAGCCAAAAATAGTTGAAGTATTTGATTAAAGAAGTACAAGGACATAATAAGAATTTATCAAATGCTCCTATTATGTTTGGCCAAGGTACAAAACACTCCTTTTAATCTTCAATATTTGTAAACAGAATGTTGGATATCTTTTTTTCTATTAGAAATAAGGAAAGATTTTTCCTTCCTTGAAAAATCAGAAATCCACCAGTTATATACTGCAGTAACGAGCCACAACAATACAATTTCATACAACAATACTTTACTTCCTAGGAAAACATCACTTACAGCAAAGTATTTGGGAAATGATGCCCGTAAACAAGTGCCTTCAGCCATGTGCCTTGAGGATTTCAAAGTGCATCAGACAAGCAAATCAGACCTTCTTCCTTCCTGTTCTTTCCCCATGTAAAAAAAATTAGTTCTGAAGACAACTTATCTAAAAAGTGAAAAATATATAGGTTATTGGAGTGGCAGTGCCCACTGAAATCATCCCGGGTTTTTAACCTTCAAGCCAGTGAGAAATAAGCCAAGAATTCAGTGCCAAGGAACTAGTTGTGCAAAAGACAGGCATCTATGCACCCTAATTATGTTGTCTACAGTGTGCTGGAAAAGCTGAAAGTGGGGAAGATGGGTGCTTCTCCACCTCTTTTCCACCATTCAGTCACCCCTGTGAAATCAGCAGCATCTGCTCATTTCCAGATCATCATCAGAAGACAAGTAACATTGACAATCGCTGCCCTTCAGCTAGCCAGGACCTACTCCCAAGCTGAATTCTTCAGGGGCTCGGGGACTGTTTGCAAGAAGTGCCTGAGACTATCAGGAATTTGGGAGCGTGTATTTAAAAAAAAAAAATCAGGGAATATTTAAAGCATCCCCATCACCCCACCCTTGGGAAAATGAGTTATTAAAAATGCTGGAATGCAATCTGTGTCAAAGGAGACATTACATCAGTCGCTTGTCCGCCTGCTTTTTGTTGTTGTTCAAGTTCTCAGTAAAGCAAAAGAATGAAATACATAACCTGGTGTCCTTGTCTTCAAACCTTCATTGTTATATATAGGATATTGCTGAGTATTTTATGGCTACTGCTGTTTCCTCAATAGAAACTACCTGATACAGATGTTCAAGCATTGGTCTGTAAAATGCAGTGTCTATTAGAGCAGTTAAGCCACACAACTCAGCTCTTTCTAGCTTCCGAGTTCGTTACATATATCATACTGTATATTATTGGTTGAATCATCACCTTCCAGCTGATTTTGGTTTTTTACAATGCACAGCTTCTAATGCACATGCTGATCTGTTCAGGGTCTGTCTCTCACCTTTCTTCGCACAAGTAGTTACAGCTTAGTATTTTTGTATCCAATTATGAAGAAAGATGAGAATGAAATGGGAAATAAAAAAGTGACAGGTAGAATTACAGAACAAAATGGTATTGTACGCTTGCTTGATGCTAATTGGTTTTCTTAACTGTTTAAAGTCTGTGGCATAGCATAAAATAACCCAACGGGAGTGGTCTGCCAGCCATTTTAGACATGTTTCTAGTCAATTTAATTTACTTAGTGGCAGCTCTAATACATTTTGGCTGCTGAGGATCTCAACAGACGCACCATGGATGATCTTTATGGCACACAAAAAAGCGGGGATAAAAGAGGAAACAAATGCTTTTATTAAAGAAAATGTAAGATGTTTTGGATTAGGTGAGGTTTCCTTTTTTTTAGCTTACAAAAGTGGCAATATTTAACTGTTTAAGTAAATGAGCTAAAAGTTCAGCACTTCTGAGCTCCGCCATTACAAATAATTTATACTTCCTTTCACGTGCTTCTGCTTATCGTTATTGATAGAACTTTTAAAGTCAGCTCAGCTGACACTGCAGACAGGTCACTGCCGATGAGCAAGTGGAAATGAGAACAGCCAAGTACAGCACACCAAAGTAATATCCTACAACTGAGTAATTCCTCAGTACACGTTGTCTGGGTATGATTCTGAGAATACCTAAAGACTCATCGAGAGTGATCAAGAACTGTTAAAATCTCTGTGCACCAAAAATTCTACTAATGTCGTCCTGCTGTTGGTAGTGGGGAGGCGGGGGTGAGAGCAGCAACGCTGTCTGCAGTGCCCCTATCCCCTCTGTCCAAAAGACAAAATGTGATTTACAGCTCTAGTATCCTAAACCTGAGTAGATACATCATTTCCACATGCTAAGAATACTGGACTTCTAAACAGGTATTTGAAATGGTACTTTCTCCACAAGCATTGACACAATATACACATATACTTCATACAAACATGAATGAAGCATGCTCACTTCCAAAAAATGTGGATTGTGTATGGCAAAGGCATGACAGAAAGGAATTAACTAATGTCCATTGGCTTTCAATGAAAACTGAGATTAGAGACCAGCCTGTGTTGCTTTTGTATTTCTCTTTATCAGTACTAAAAGTGACGGAAGGTAAGGAGGCCGGGGAAGAAAGAGAATAAACTATTAGGTGACCTTAGACACATAACCAGATTTTGAGTTTGGGCTTCAGAAGCAAGGTGGGTAATAATCGTAACACCAGCATTTTCTCTGGAGGATGATGTTATGAAATAATAGGCATAAAACCAATAATAACTATCACCTTCTTTGGAACTTTGTGAAACTCATCTCATTCAAATTTGAAAGCACTCTGATTTCAACTTTGAAAGCCAAGTGCTGTAAAAAAGCAAGGTACATTTAAAATTGAACACTTTGGGCTTAATTTATGTTCCCAACTACAGCTTTTGGGATCCTGTACATTAGCTGTATATATATTTTTACATATTTCTAAGAAAAATGGTCCTCAGAAGATGATGAATAGCATGCCTTACCAGAAAATATATGACAGGTTCTAAAAATGGTACATTTTTAAATTGGTATAGATATTTATACTTGCTCTGATCCTCTGAGATGTATATTGAAATTTGTAATATAAACAGCAAAGGGCATTCCAAGACAAGCAAATTAAAATGAATTCTGCATCATTCTCTCCTGTCCTATTATTATAAGTTCTCAGGAGGCCTACAAAAATTTGTATGTGAACTAAAACTGTATGTGAGTCTAGTAAAAGTTACTTTTAAAAACCCTAATCTTTTATTAGATCACAGTGTAACTGATGTTTAAAATAAGAAGTTAGGGCTATTATCACAATATATAAACAGAGTCTGTGATAGACTATCACTAGTATGCTATGTCTTTATAAGATTTTACATTGCGTTTTCCTATATATATTAAAATGTGTGTATCACCATCAATTCACGATGAAAGAACTTTATTTTTTTTAGAAAGTAATATCATCTATTAATGCTGTAAAAAAGAGCTATTTATCACCATCTGATAAACCCACCGTCCATTCATAGTCTCTTGGCAGTAGCTTTTACTCTTTCCTCTTGGGTCACTCTTCACAGGTTATAACATAGGCCTGGATAGGACCTCCCCAGCCTTTGGATCGTTAGTAGTGCCAGACCGCCCTTAACATCTGTCTACCCTGTTCTGGAAACCCTCTGATGAAGTCTGCATCATTACTCAATTCCCCTTGTGGTTAGAAAGTTTTCCTCCCAGTCATCCTAATGCATCTTGGCTGAAAATTAAATTGGTTTCTTTTGAATTCCCTCAAGTGGAGAGAGAACAATAAGCACCAGCCTTTGCATAACTTTCTCATATTGCAAAGACTATCACGATGATTTCTCTGTAGGTTTATCAGTTCCCACAACTTTTCTTCATAGGTCATGTTCTATAAATCTCAGATTTTCCTGTCACACTCCACTCAATTTAATATGCCTTCTTGATATGTAAAATACAGTGCCCAATGCAGTTCTTTAGCTGTGCACTCTCTACTGGATTTTTTTTTTTTCTTAATTTTTCACAAGGACATTATGTGAGACAAAAACAAAAGCTGAAATCAGGATAATTCAGCAACATCTTCCCCCTTTCCCCGGGCTAGTTATTCTGTCAGAGAAAGAAATCAGATGGATTTGCTGAGAACAAACCACTTCAATCTTACGCTATCTTTTACAACCTTCTTATCATCTGAATAGTTAGACAGAATTTTTTTTTAAGATTTGTTCCAGTGTATTTCCAGGAATAGCTATTGGGCTGACTGGTTTATGAATTCCTGGTCCCTTCTTTTTCTCCTTTTAAAAAGGTAGTTACAACATTTACACTTCTCCCACGCTTTGGGGCTTCCCCCATCCTCTAAAATTCTCAGAATATAATTTAGCATTTGCTGAATAGAAATCCATGCTGCTATTTCATTTCTAATAGATTGATGGACTCATTCTAAGACCTTCCTAGAGAACTAAACAGCTAAAAATTCAATCTGAATATACAGGAGCAGCCCAACTTCCAACTCCAAGCAAATCTATAGGTGAAGTTTCCCATTACAGGCAATGCAGTGCCCCGCATACTTGGTCATATACGTCTCTGCCTCCTGGCTCTGCACATCCAAGTAAACAATGAGCAAATTTATGGAATTAAATTGTCAGAAAAATAAGTATGGAGGGGAAAAAGAGTTTTCCACAAATTCCAGAGTGTGCAGCTTCAAGGGATTGGAGAGGTCAGTAATACCAAGGGATGGAGAAGCAGAGCCACTCCTTCCAGCAACTGCTGGTTATTAGATTGGTTTTCCTATAAAGTGATATCTCACCAAAGAAATGCAAGAAACATACCACCAAATCCTGGCTTATTAGTGACAAAAAAATGAAGAATTCCAAGCCAAGGAATACCAGCAGAGCCCAGATCCAAAGGCTTTGACTTTGGAGTTTTAGGCTCATTATTGCAGTGATCTAAGATGATTTCTTCTATCCAACAGTCTCTTCCACCCGTTTCCCAGTCTGGCTGCTCCCAGAGTGCACAGCATATCATTCATACTATCATTTGATTATTTCAAATACTTCTCACTTATAAATAAATTCATAAACACTCAAAAATTGGTATGTATGACAACTCTTCAGAGTCCTCAAAGTTTTAAGCACACTGATCCAAGCAACAATTTACAAGCTATGGACCACTCCTGAGGTGGAGTGCAGAGACTGCAAGAAAAAATAATGCAAATGCCATTTTCTGAGTTGCAAAGGAATTAGCCTTCTCTGCACACCTCCCAGGGCATCACCCAACCGGCAGTCCCCCATGGGCACCACGGTAAGGACACACCTCAGTCAACAGAGCTGTCCCTCCTTTGGTGGCCCAAGGAATAGGAGAGAGTACTGAGAACCAGAGCCAGGGATCTAGTCCCAGCCTTGCCACCACTTCCCTGCTGTGTTTCTAGCAGTGGGCTAGAAACATCACCGCAGTTACTCCGGTGCTTAAGGTTACGCACGTGAGTAAAGTGGTTGCAGGATGGGTTTCAGGTTTGTACTTAGCTGAAGAGAAACTTTAATAGTGGAAGGCAGGCAACTTGAAACCTTTAGCAAGCATTAAATGCTCTTAATAAAGAACAGAAAGAAATTGCTGTCTTTGTGTGCTGCCCCATCTGAATATTTTTAACATACCATGGGAAAAAGGCTTTATGAAGAGCTGATTCATGTGTTATGTCACTTGTGCACTAAATACTATGTTATCTTCTGAAATTATAGAAAGGAGGAGGATATTTTTAGTAATTGTTGGCTACTCAAGCCACTGAAAGAAAGTATGTTTCTCTGGGTACAACTAATTCTGTTTGTGGTTTCAGAGACCACTGCCAATATTTCAGTAATATATACATTACGAACTGCTACAGCTGGCAAGGTGTATCTGTGTTGTCTATTCCAGGGAAAGATTTTGCTGCCTATTCAAAATGAAGAGATTCAGAAGTGGAATCCAGCATGGAAAATGAAGGAAGGTCAGGGGAAGGGTAATATTTATGGAAGATTGAGCATTTTAGTGTGCTACTGGCTTCAGGGTCTGCACTCCCTAAAAATACCAGGTTTTGTACACTGGAGTGCTGAGCAGACAGAGTATAACTAAAGCATTTGTTTGAACCTTCAGAAACAGACAGTGGCTTAGTATTCAAAAAAGAAAAGAAAGAGAACTTTTACATTTTATGCCGCTCTAGAGCAGACACACTTTACCCAAATAAGCACCCCAAAAAGGGCTTTTCAATCGACACGGGCAAAGCTCTCTGAAATACACCTTGGTTTTGGCAGCTAGTATAGCAGATGCAGTACCTCACCGCCTCTCCCCGCTTCAAGCAGAAAGCTGCAACTTTCTGAAATCTTTGTGTGTTGGGGGACTGTATGGATCAGGTGCACGGAGGGTTGTAAGATGGATCTGAAGCTTTGAGAGAGATGTGGGGGAGGGTACTTGATACAGTTCAAGAATTGCCAGCCGTAATTAAGATGCAAATAAACAATGAGAGTTAACACTCCATGGCCAAATTAATTTTTTTGGAAATACATGAGAGCTAGTGAGCTGAAGGATGTGGGAGAACTATTCAGTGCAAACAGCTGCCTAGTTCAAATGTATAAATCCAACAGGACTATAAAAAACTCTTACCCTCACATGACCGACCATTCATTGATCTAATGCTTGTGGTCTGAGCATATCCCACCTGTAAACAACATTATCTTTCCATGTTGGTAGTCAAATGTGTATGGTCAAAGACTGAATGGACACGAATGCTATACAACAGAACCTCTTTTCTACACCTACAGAGCCTTTTTGAGAGGAAAGAGGATAAAAATATAAAGTGCTGTAAATAAAGAAATATGGAAAACTGTCTTCACTGGCAACCAGAAGAAAATAATTTTCAGAGCTTCCAATTTTCTATCTTTAAGCATTAAACTCAGGGGTGGGAGGGCACGGGGGAAGAGGCACAACAAAGTAAAAACAGTAACTCTAAAAATACCCTTGCAGAATGCAGCAAGGAAACCCATGCATTGGGTAGCAACGAGAATGAACTGAAGCACTTTGCTTCTTCACAGCACAGTGCTTTGGGTCCTTGACACAAAACACAGGAGCACTGATGCACTACTTCCCTGCTCTTCCACACCCTTCAGAAGGCTGAGGCCTCCCACAGGAACATTTTCAGCA
>NW_008825558.1:1666609-1691837 GCF_000699105.1 Pygoscelis adeliae
TAAAAAAATAAAAACTATTTACATATTTGCTCAATGGCTCTTTCAAAGAGTTCCCATTAATATCAGTTAATTACACATGGAATATACTCTGTATTTCCTAACGCCAACTAAGAATTTATTTTTGTCTTGGTTAATTCAATGACCACACTTGTATTCACTTTAGTTGGAACATATTGGACCTCTGACTCCTCAGACTTATTTTCAGGTACCTGGGAGCAAAATTCCAGTTATATATCTATATTCACTCCGCAGCTACTCTTTCCATATCAGGCATAACTTCACTCACGTCAACAAGCCTCCCTGAGCAAGAAATGAGCACTGCTCCAAGGTTCAAGGATACACTAGCAGGTCCTGCTCTCTGCTCTGTTTCTATGCACCTTTTGTTTTCCTTCAGTATATAAAGTGACTTACAGGAAGCTTCCAGTAGTGGAAAGTTGTAACTCATCTGAAAAGAATCTGTGCTTTAAGGAACAGGCACCTTATTACTGGATCTTAAATAATATATCACATAATGCAATTATTCTATGTCTCCTGGTCATTACATGATCTGGGGAAATCACAGTTTTTTAATATTGGGAATGTAACGATCCTACGGAATTACAGACTACACAGAACTGTATTCTTCTCTCTGCATAATCTAACCTCTCAACAGAACAAGCGATTTTAAAAAATTATGATCCATTCTCCATTTCACATATATACACATAAAAATAAAATGCAATAAATGTGCTTTGGGATGCTTGCTTACCGAAAACATACCAGACAATTACACGGTATGCTGTTTTAATTAGAAACTCTCTCTCTCAACAGGTCCTGTTTGAAATGTGTGACGCTCCTCTGCACTCCACAGCTGAAGCTGAGTTGTATTACAATCACATCTCCAGTCAAAGAACATCGCCAATTTTTCCTAGATCAGACACCTGTTATCAATTTGAATGGTATCTGATTGAATATTTGTGCAGGAAGGACAAGAATCAATTATTCATGAGTACTAAACAACAGACTGTATAAACACAGTTCATGAACCTGAATCCTTTACAACCTAGCTTATCTTCCATACGTTTATAAGGGCAGTCACATCTTTTAAAAAACTGACATGTTTATGGCACGAAAAAGAGGGGGGGTAAAAGAGGAAACAAATGTTTTTGTTGAAGAAAATGTGAGATGTTTTGGATTAGGTGGAGTTTCTTTTCTTTTGCTTATAAAAGTGGTAATATTTAACTGTTTAACTAAATTTAACTAGACATCTCATGTGACAGCCATTTCCCCGAGACTTCCAGCTCAGATTCTGCTGAACCAGGCCATTTGGGTAATTCAAATGAACACGAAAATATATGCAACTTTTGGATCCCTACCCAGGAGTCTCGTGTGAGTTTTGGACTCCTACCTGTTCTTGGCAATTTAATGGAAAAAAAACATTTTGAGGTTCTCCTGTCATTAGGTCTTCTCCACTGCAGGAACCTGTGCTCCTTCTCTTTTAGGTTTCCAGTACAATTCAATTAAGCTCTGCTAGCTCTGCAGTGCTGATCTGGTTGAATGCACGCCAGCAGAAATCCTGCACCTTGTTGTCTCATCTGAGCTTCGTAATACAAATGTGGCTGATGTCAGAAGGGGAAAAGCCTGATCCACAGTTTCAGGGAAAATGTAATCCTGACATCATGGTGGAACTATACAAAAGAGACCAGTAAATAACGTATTCTGTTAAAATCCTTCCTCCCTCCAAACAGGGCTGTTAATGTTGCTGTCATGTTTAATACATTTTTATGTATACTCTTTTTATTTTCTTATGGCAATGCTTTAAATTGCAATACAAATGTTTAAAGCATGTGACATTCTGAAATTACAGTATCCGTATTTAAAGTCCCAAGATTACAGCTTCTAGTGGTGAGTGCTTGAACTATTGTGAAATACAATTTGATTTAAAATCAATCCTCCGACTGACTTTAAAAAGGCACCTAGTGCTGTTTATTTGTTTTTATGGAAAATAATACAGGCAATTAATTTCTTTCATACCTTAAGTGTCTGAGTTATGAAAGTCTATAATGTAACATGGCATGCTTGATGAATAACATCTGAGGTGATTTAGTTTAGAGCAAGTGATTGGCAGTCAGCGATTTTGATAAAAACTTGCTGCGTGATATGCAACAGGCAACTCAGCTGTACAGCCGACTCAGTGAAAACAAACTCAGAGTGAAAAAAATTTCTATCGTGTTACATTTTATGCTGGGGAGTCAGAGAGGAGGAGGAGGATGTAATTCTTTCCTAGATCTAGTAGCTGCTGCTTTAAGAAAAGAAATGACAAGGTTATGGGTTCTCCCTCTGCCATGCATCTCCTTCATAAATTTTAGCATTAAATTATAAATAAAACATATGAGGACTCAGCTCAATGAGAAATATGTCTGGACTTTGGCACTGTATAGGTCTGCACAAATCCATACAAGCTGCTTAACATTGATTTTCTTTGGCGTCTTTTGCAGCCCTATGCGGGCTTCACAATGCAGAAGGCAGACATGCCTTTTATTGTATCAGGCCCTTTGCCATTAATTACAGACATGCCTTTCCTTAATGACTGGGCACAACTTGCCTGTTGGTCCCATGCTGTATCACCAGAGGGTGTAATCAACAACACAGACTGGGACTGTCGACCATTTGCTATTCCCGGCCTGCCCGTTCTCCCCATCCTCTTTGCTCTCTTTGCCAACAAGAGGCTGAGGTCAGTACCCGGACTGGCTGAGTTCTCCTTGTTCACCCCTCTTTCTGTACCAGTTTCTCCAAAGGAAAAATAACTCAACATACATCTCCACTCACCTTCAAGCAGAAGTCAGAGGGGAAAGCAAGAGGAAAGACTCATCTTTCATACACCTAGAAGTGAAGAACTCCACAGCAAAGCCAATATTACCCTCTTGCTCAACACGGAGAGCTAACCAAACCTCCTGAGTCTGCAAAACTGAGTGGAAAAATTGAAAAAAAAACAAATTTTGCCTGTGGTATTTTCACATCTTCACTCTGGTCCTGGCTAGAAAAGTAAATGGTCTTGGTGGTTAGTGCACGGGGCCAGGCGTGAGGAGCCCTGGGCTCTATTCATACCTCTGCTACTAACTCACTGCAGCAAACTGTTTGGACAAAATTCTTGAAAAGCATTCGCTAATTTTGGGAGCCAAATTTTTTGCGTAAACAAGCAGAGACATGTAGGCGCAGAACATCTACCGCTTTTCATAAAGCCAGAGGGAGATTCTGGCACGCACCACACCACTGTCAACCATCCAGACCATGATCTGGACCTTCATTTAGGAAGACACAAAGCACTCTTCCATCTGAGTCAGAAAGCTGAGAGCTCCTCCTGTGCCCAACAGAGATCCTTCCAGAGATGAAGGACTCAGCATTTAATCACGCCACCTAAAATTACTGGACACATGAGCTTGAGCACTCGCTGTTTCTCCCACCTGCTAAATGGGCATTATATATGTGTCATAAGAGTCCTTTGACCTATTACAGTGTGTCAGAAAACCTGGCAGTTCCTCAGGATGAGGTGTGTTTCAGAAAAAAAATTACCATAACACCTTGATGAACCTTAGAAGAAGGTTTGGTTCAGGTCTGCGCATCTTGCAATAGACAAATACTTGTTGGAGGATCATTTTAATTTTTCCAGATTAGTTTATTGTGAGTAATACTCCCCTGTGTACAACATATTTGTTGAATTGTTTTTCTTAATAAACCTTTCATATCAATCGCATCCTGCTGGGTAGATTTTGCCACTTTAGCAAGAGCTACTGAAACATGTATCTGATTAGGAAAAAAACACGTTCATGTTAATTTTATGTTTTATTTATTTTTACTTAACTTTGACATACTTCCTGGAAGATCTATCAATAATAGCCAGTCACCATGACTGGTTCATCCAAATAATGACTGTTGAGCATGTAAAACAAATCGGGCAAGACCCTGCCCTAAGAGCAGGAGGTAGAGCTCTCATCAAAATCAATTCTCTCTCAGATATAAAAGGTCACTGATAATTATGCGCATGTATCTAAGAATGAAATTTGCCTCATTGAGTGATATTACCTCTTCACTTGCAGTAACATAAAGTAAACAATAAAAAGACAGAACTGACTGAGACACCCTTGCTGTTGTTCTACCAGCTGAATGCCATGTTTCTGTCCACAATTCACTTTCTGCTGAATTGCCTGCATTCAGCATTTCAAAACCTGATGCGTTTTCTTTGCCCAGGGCAGATTATATATGGCATGTTTTTCCCCTCAACTGACTACAATTCTTGTGCTCCTAGAGAATTCTCCCCCAGATTTATTCAAATCGTGTGGGAATTTAGTTGTTAATTGAAGAAAAATATGGTATTTCAATATTAGGGTCTAAATGTGAAGTCCTGAATCTCCTACCGAAGTGCAGAGAAAGATTTCATGTTCAGGGGATCTGCCTGGTCTGTTAAGGTGCTAACAGATCCCGTATTGTCATGTCACTGATCTCAATCGGAAAGCCCTCGTCTCTAGGGGACAAAGGTATTTCACCTCTACTTCTTTCCACCCTCTGAGCAAATCATTAAGGGAAAAAAAAAAAAGCCAAATAGTTGGTATTGCTCCATGAGCAGAACACAATCAATATTGTTACAATTTAGCATTTGAGAGAAATATGTTTAGAGAAAAAAATAAATGAGAAAATCAAATCAACCATGTCTTAAAACGCACGGTGAACATGTCCCCAGCCTTATGTCCTTTATGGAAATCGTGCTTATACAACAGATAACTAAGCAATGCAGTCAATAACTGGCAAACTTGATACTTCCAAAGGCACTAAGGGGGAATGTCAACCAACACTGATGAGCAGCTTTGAACCCTTGGCCTTTCAGATGCAGGCTGACAAGTTAACAGGCTTTTCTTCCTCTGTAAGAAAGAGGGTTTTCATAGCCTGTATTCCTATGAATAAAATGCAATCCAAAAGTGCTGGGCATATGTCACGTTTCTTAAAAGGGTAAGATTACCAGCCCCTCTTGATACACTGCAGGATGTCAACGTATGTTTGTACTCAGTGTGGTTTTTCTAGTGAAAAAAGGGAACAAAAACATCCACAGAATCTCTTACACATGGGAAACTACATCCATTCGGCAGGGAAGCAAAATGGAGTCCACTTGAGTTAATTTCTCCTCATTTATTTATATTTAGCTCTGCAATAATGGTCCAGCAGCTCCCATTCCATAGAAATGGCTCAGCATTACCTCTTGAAATTAAGACGCTGCTGGATAACAACTCGAAGCGCTTTTTATATGTGGCTCTGAGGAGGGGAATCCCTTTATTTATTAAACAGCAAGCAGAGGCAAACAAAAAAGGATTCTGTTAGGCTGCATGGTCAAAGAGATTAAAGGAAATCTACTGGTTAGTCAGGTGTGTTAATCAGGGGGAAGTTACATATTTACTCCTTCGGTCTGACAAACCCTATCAGAATGTCATCACAGTGAAACACACCCACAGAAATAGGGATCTTAGGGACAGCAGACACATAAAGACCTTGTCAACCATGTCTGTGGCACTTGGCTACACTCATCTCCAGTCTACCTGCAGGATCCTCTACCTGTAAATCAGAACAATGATCTTAAAGCCCCTACAGAAACACCACTTTGTATTCCGGCTTCTAGACTGCTTTGTATACATTTAACTACTTTGAGAAATGGTCATTATTCACGGCTTGAAAAGGAGAAAGATGACCTAAAAAGCATCTAGGTAAGCTTAAGAAAAGGGACAGTGCTCTTAACCTTCTCAGGCACAGATTCTACAGCTCTGATTTCTCTCTTTTTCTTAGGTTATCCCACGTTTCCACAGCTACAAATCTTACTTGTGGTTGGAAGTTATCCCACCCGCTTTTTATCCCCCTATCCCATAAACATCTATTTAAATTTTAAATCTAATTCTAAGGTTTTGGTGATTTTTTTCTTGTTGTTGTTCATGAGTACAATATTTCCATCATGTTCTAAAAACTGTCAGTATTTTCAATTTTTGGAAGTAACAAGAACAAAAGCGTAGGCTATGTAATTTTGAGAAGTGGACTTGAGTGAAGCTTGGTATGGGATCTCACAGAATGTGTTCTTTAGCAACTCTGTTGTTTGTGTTGAGATATCTGGTAAGGTCTTTTGGGAAAACATACCACATATCTCTTTAAGGTCCAACCAAAATATCATCTATCCTGCCCTCAGTACAACAGCCTTACTGAGATAAATAGTTCAAGAGAAAAAAAAAAATCTTCCACTGTAAATCATACTAACCAAACACTGCTGGGCCAAATTCTGTACCCTCCACTTCAGTGAGATGCTGTTTGTTCAACAGGGAGTCTGGTTATTTGACAAAATTTAGGAGGTTAAAATTAAGACAACATAACTGCGGTCCTCTAAGAAATTATTCTGTTCTTGTTTTCTTGCCTCTCTTTTTCTTGGCACCAGGGGACTTTGGGTCAGAGCTAAACAGCTTATGAACTCATTTCCTAAAATTTTCAGTCTCCCAAAAGCTTGCTTTCCTTGGATTATTTTTAATTCAGTCAATTTGTAACACATATTCAGCCTGTATCCTTCACAATATTTTATGATAAATCCCATTCAATTTCACATGTACGGTTGCAAGCTTTATTGCTTAACAAACATTTCATCTACTCTCCCATAATTTATATCTGAATGGGTTTATTACAGACATAGCATTTCATTCATTGTGCAGTTAATTCTGTAACATGCTGCCTGTTTTCTGTATGGCCGCTCTACCATTATGTGCTTTCAGTACAATTGAATTTTTCCTTGGGAGCTTTATAAAATGGTTTATGAATATGTAATACAAATTGTATTAACAAGGCAAATGTACTTTTTATTCCTTTTGTGAGCATTTCCACTCAATGACTAATAAGAGAACAAGCATGGTAGCACGTGTCTCCCTCAATTCCTACTCACTAGGGCTTCCCATGCAATATTATTTTAAACAGGCTCATCATTTCAAAAACAAAGGTCTTTTAAAAGCTTGGTTGATGCTGCAGTCAGCTCCATGGAAGAGAACCCAAGAAAGCTTTGCAAACATGACTTCTCTCTTTGTAGGGACTTTTCACCTTCTGTTCAGGTAAAAGGATCTTTGGCAGATACTATTTTGAATAGGCGTCATCTTTTATCACATCCATTTCAGGCAGTCTATTGCCTTGATTACTATTATGTATTTATCTTGCATTAACACCTAGAAACACCAGTCCTGTTGCATTACATGCCTATATGCATATTAAAACAGAGGCAATCCTTGCCCTAGAGCTGTGATTGACCATACACATCTAGTGAGACAAGAAGTGGATATGATCAAAGAATGGGAGTAAGAACAGGGTTAGAGAGGGTTTCAACATATATGACATGTTCTGTGTGTTCACCAACTGCTGGAGGGACTATGACATGCAAGGGGGAGGTATAGATGATGTTAAATGGTCACACTAATTTTTGAGGGAGCTCCTGGGATGACTGTCAATACATTAATACACTTGAAAAATGAGAAGCAATGTGTTTCTTTATCTAAATTAGTTGCTTCCATTTGATAGAAAGTAGTTTGCACACTTAGAAATGAAGGCAGGCCCCTGGCCTCTGACAACACAGAAAGCATCCGTACAAAGGGAGGTAGAAGCTTATTTTACACCGCAGCCTCGAAGTTCACCACAATGCCCTTGCTAAACCTCACAGGGGGATTTGCTAATGCACTTTACCTACTAATACACTTTCTAAATCTTCAGATCTGTCTCTGATTTGAGAACATAACTCCTATTAAAAATCCCATCCTTCCATTCACCATCTTGGCCAGCACACCTTCCAGAACAAAACTGTGTCCATTGCATTGGCTGATGACTAATGGCTTGCCATATGTTCTTACTTACAGCGCAGGAGATTAATTCCTCAGTGACATGACGGGAAGGCTAGAGACTTCAATAGGAAATAATATGGTACCAACAGAAAAAGGAGGAAATGGAAGAAGTCTGAATATATTTCTGCTCAACTGTACAGATTACAAGAAGGGACAGCGCAAAAAATTGCCGCTGGAATTCGGATTCTTTTGAAGTCTACCCACAGGCTCAGTAACATCTATATTATCTATACTAGGAGGCACACAGTTTTTAGCCGGGTTGCTTTCCTCCCAGTATTAGATATAATAGAAATACAGCAAGGTAGATTATAGAGTAGGATTTGGCTAGCTTCTGCTTTCAGATCCTCTGACATACACATGGAAGAAAATCCTCTGGTGTCATTCTAGATCCCTGGAGTTAGTCTGGATTTGCAGGGAAACCATCATGAATGAAAAGCAAGTAAAAGTACAAGAAGGGACTCTCACATTTCATGAAACTTACGTGCTTGTAGAGGCATTCCCATTTTAGGAGACAAAAGAGCCCCACTTTTAAAGAAGGGATCTTCTTATCGGCCTTCACTCCTTGGGGTTCAGCAATGAAACACCCAAGCAGAGCATCTTGCGCTTTTCTAGATTAGATTCGTGGAAAGACTCAGAATTAGCAGCATGGATCACTGAGCCATACCCACTCCTTATTAAATTCCTCCAATGACAATTTTACTGGTGTTTTATACTAGTGTTAACAAAGGACCTGAATAAGATGTAAGTAAGCGATGTTATATTTTAAATAAAAGTCCAGGTAATGTGCCACTGGGGACCTTAGGATCAAATGAGCTTTTATATTTTTATGTAGAATGTAATCACTTTTTTCATTATTGTGGTTGCTACATTACTGTTATTAAAGAGTTTATTACCCTGTGGGGGATACTGCTCATTGGAATTACATGCCTGCAGACCAAAAGAGACAGTGCAGCTTCATCCCTTAATTCATGATACAGCCATAGGACAACAGAACGTCAGTGCACTGGGACTGGTGTGACATGCTGGGTACCCAGTATAATCCTGCTGGTACCACGGGAAGTCAGAGCTAGATACAATGGAAACTGGAAAGTCATTGTTATACGGTCATCTGGTTTGCAGACCTTTAGTACGTGCTGAGTTTCTAGCAGGCTTTTAGGGAAACTGGCCAAAATTCAACATGTAAGGAGAGGGCAAACTGGTCAAAAAAGGCAAGACATTACAAGAAATGGAAAATTACCTAACAGGCCACTTATCTCTATTCAAACTTTGGAAAACCTTAGAACTTATTCCTAGACTGTTATATAGCTATCATTTATTATCAAGTTGATTTTTAGACACCTCAACTTTGGCAGCATTATGCTTTCATGGGAATTATTTTTTAACAGAGTAGTCAATTTATTAGAAGACCCACTCAAGCCCCGTTTTAGAAGGAAAAGGGTCAATACACTCTTCCCACTGATTTGTATTTCAGCAAGCACTACGGTGAACATCACAAAGAAAAAGGGTGCCAGCTCCTGGGACAATCCTACTGGCTCCTTGCACATTAAATACCTCTTCTTCTATCTCAGCTCCAGCCTACGCTTATGAGGACTGTCATTTAGGAGGGAGGTTCATATCACTAGGTTTGAGTCTCTATGCCTCCCAGTTTCCCAGGCTAATCATATAGTTAAATGTACACATCCAGGAAAGTAAACATTATTACTGAAGTTTCCTCCTTGGGACTCCTGTGATATTGAAGCATGGGTGGTGCTATTCTTTGGCGTTTTGCTTGTTTTCAAGGGGAAAGATAACTATATGATATGTTAACACTGGAATGCAAACATCTAAAGACAAATCTAATAAGTGTGTCCATATCATTACCTGTTGCTTCACTGAGACAAGGAAGGAATCTCTTTGAGGAAGGTGAACAGGAATGTATTATCACAGCATCTTAAGAAACGCAAGTGATCCGTATTGCCCAAAAAGGTTATAGAAGGTGACAGAATAAATAGGTGTCTCTCCATCCTCTCAGCACTAGAAACATCACCTTGCTTCATTTTCCATGACAAGATGTCAAGTAAATACCAATCCTGAGTATAGGAGGAGATGACTCATCAGTTCCACGTACAGTGGCTGCTTCTGTTTCCATGTCATGGCAGTAGCAGTGGTTATGAGCACACAAAATCCATAAATATCAGTACAACATGGGAAAACCAGCTATCCTGGAACATATATACTCATGTGGGTATTATCCATGGTATCTGCTATTATCATTTACCAAATCTGTCTTTCCAAAAGTTGATATTAGATTTCATGTCAAGGAGAAATGATACCCAGGCTGGGACCACCCACACTACCATGAAGTATTTGTTGTCTATGACAGAGGAACAGGGGTTAAATTGCTATTTGCCCTTTCAGTCAAACACATCTGAGACCTGAAGACCTGCCACAGTTGTCAGTGTAAGGATGACTGCTTGGGTGAGGGGACCCAAGCAGTACAAAGGCGCTCATGCTTAACAGACGTATCACTGTAGCATCTCACTGAACACCAGGTTGAGAGTCCTGATAGTCTTGTCTTGAGAGGTGCCCACCCTCCTCCACTGTGAATTAGTAAGCACCTTCCCCTCCACCGGTTATTATTCAACACTCTTGCAGAAATTCTGGACTACACAGAATGCTATGTCAGACATCAACACTGGGGCAAGAGCTTTTGCAGGAGAAAAGGGCTGCCTGGTGCCCTCAGAATGGTCACAGCAGCATTAACCAAGGCATCTTCCAGTAAGTTGGAGTACCATTAACAGTAATATAAAATCAGCTGTTGCTGTGCTTTAACCACACACCCCATTTTCCCTCTAAGGCAAGGCCAGGCTAGAAGCAAGCAGTTTCCTAACTCTCCTGAGTAAAGGAGATTTACGCTCACCCTTACTGCATGTGCACAAAATGAACTCAGCCTTTACACAGCCCCACAAGTGGGAGGCACTCCGCTGTCCTTGTATACCCATTCACACCTCACACATCATGTAGCTCATAAACCATGTCACACATTAATGAGATCCAAATAATGCAGAATCTACAAAGTAGTAACATCTGTAGTTAGACTTAAGTCTAACTTAAGTCACAAGGATTAACAGTCCCCATGGTTCTAGAAATGCACTAATCACGTGCAAAGATCACAGAAGAATTGTTGCCATCTTGCACTGCCTGGCTGGCCAAGTGATTTTAATCTTCTTTTGGCATAGATACTGGATCTTACAGACCACTGGTCTGTGGCCTTATAAAATGAAAGAATTCTACAGCCCCTGTATTATCTTTGTCCCCCCATTATGTCCTTTTTGTGTAAGAGGCAGGAAAATAATGTTTTAATGCAAAAAATTTAGCATTAAAATGAAAAAGTAAAAAGCTATCTCAAGACCAAGGAAAAATTCTGGGACAGGGCTTTGGTTTTCATTTTAATCACTGTTCCACAACCTTGTTTAACAAAATCCTATGAGTAGGAGATAACCTAACAAATCCATGCATATCTGCAAATGCAGTGTTGGAAATAGATTACAAAACCATTTTCAACCCGCTTTTAATAAAAAAAGAAAGCCTAAAATTCTGGAGGAGCAGGTTGCAGTTTTTCATTTTTTTCTGCATATTCTAAAAGTTTATTAGAAATCTGATTATTAAACAACACCTTTTTAAACCCCTGCTATCGCACTGTATTTCCAATACATGTATATATATGTACTGAAATTTAATAAATCTATTATTTTATTACCATTTTTTTAAGGAATAAACAGAAATGATAGGATTCTTTTCACTGAATTCTACAGGCTTCCATAGATCACCCAAGAGAGCACCACAGAAGAGCAGCGTTTCAATAATCCGTACTTTGAGTAATAGTTTGAACATAAAAGATTACTGTGCTGAAGGCAGCCAGTGGACATATTTCATACTATCACAGTAACTTTCTTTCTTATCACTTTATTTCGTGATATCATCTCCCTTGAAAAAATAAGACTGTATGATATTTCTGTCTCCTGGAGTTGAGATGAGCGTAACGATTCTATCTGTTTTAATACATGATAGTACTCTTCCATCAGTTTTCCGTGAAAATGTAAAAAATCCAACGGAAGGATTTCAAGGAAACAAACCTATATACAATGTTTGTTCTGTGTATGTTTGGCTTTCTCCTTTTCTGCAGGCTTTTCATTACTGCCAGAGACTGCTGGCCTAACCCGTTCTATAGAAAGAATAATCGTAAATCTGCATGAAGTTCATGATGATTAGTTTCTCTTGGAGCTGGGCCAAAGAATAAGCCTTTCTCCAATACAGACTTCACATGCAGGCTCAGTCAAGAATTCATTTATTAATCCTTTCGATCAAGCCTGGATTAAGCCATCCAGGGGCCCTAGTGACATCAAGTAACTCTGTGTCTTGAGATACGCCTCCCTCCCAGCCAAGAAAGATCTCCGAAACAGCCAGTAGAGGTTACCCCTGAACATAGCCCATGCTGTATCTTTACTGAATTCTGGAGTCCTCCTAGAGCACCTGGATCAGGACGTCTATGTACAGGCATCACTCGTCCCTTTGTGAGCACTGACAGGCTGTGCTCCATTTTAGGCCAGGACACACCACACAAGCGTGTTACAGGCCAAAGGGTACAGGAGTATTTGAAAGGTATAATGTGTTGGAAAGGACAGTGTAACCGAAGATGAGAAGATCAGGCCTAAGAAATCCAGTAGGCGACCTAAGAGTTTCTTTACTCCTACCCTTTCGTTCTAAAAGTACAGCCATGAAAAGACTTTAGGAGCCACTCAGTGTATCAAAATCTACAGATTTACTTACCCATGCATAGCATTATTTTTGTATCAAAGGCAATCGTACTTTGATTCAGCTACTACTTTCTACAAGCTGTATTAAAACTCTGTCACTCCATTCCCTAAGAGTTCAGCTGAAAATCGGTTTCTTTGGCTTTTAGCCCCTACGAGTTTCCTAGTTTAAATTCTTTGTTTTTCACTTTAAAATTCAGATTTAGAGGTTGATATTCTACTTCAGAAGCAAGATTAAGCTAAAAACCTAATTTCCACCTTCTTTTATCTATTTGGCTATTTCATTTCAAGAGAATTAGCAAGATTTTCCTGTTGCAAAACTCCCACCCGGTCCAACTTGCCTGAAAGGTTAATGTCTCCTCTCAAACGCAGCTGAGTTCAAAACAATCCCTCTCCCCCTTCCTTGCCACATCCCCCCCTGCATCCAGGCAAGATTTGTTGCAAACATTTCACAGAGCTCTAACGTTGTGTGAACTCTTGCTGAATTATAGTTGTTCCAGGAGTGTCCTGGGGGATTTTCAGAGCTGCTGTGAGACAGTGATATCCCTTGTGGAGGACTAATAGACTGTCACTGTTTCCACTGGGAACAATGAAGGTCAGACGTGCTAGCTAACCTATGTTAACACGTAACTTCCTCACTCTGCTCAGGAACAGCATTGAAAATAACACCGTGCCTAGATACCCGCCCTTGCCATTTCATTGAGATCACATGAGATCAGTCCTAATAACGCAGTCTTTTTTGCTTCAGCCCAGTCCCTGGCAAATCAACTCAATAACCCCATAGGGTTTGCTACTCTGGTCACTCTGTCAGAAAGTGTCAAAGAACAGAAAGGGAGAAGCAGGGCAGGAGGAAAAGTTGCCTGCTCAAAGTGCCTGCCCTAGCAGCTCAGCCCTGAGCCCTTCTCTCATCCTGCAGCATACCCCTACTACTCACTGCTTGAGCACTTGCTTCTATAACCTTATCAACTAATTCGTGTTAGTTGATTTTAACTCCTTGTTTGCCAGGTCCTCTACAAACTGCTTTTTTTTTTCACCAACCCACCCCCTCATTTTGGTTTTTGCATTTGGTTTTGTTTTTTTTTTTTACCTTTCAAGTCACTTGGAGTTCTTCCAGAAGAAACAGACTGTGCATGTTCACAACATGGCAAAGGTCGGTGGATGAATTCTGCACCCCTCTGTATTTCGAAACTGGGATTCTGCTGGGTCCTGCAGAACAGCAGCAGATTCAGGGAAGAGTCTCCCAGGAGTTGCTGCCATCCTTCCTCGTCTAATACTCTATAAAAGATAAAGGTTTGGTTGACAGCATGTATACTTGCAGGTGCTTTTCGATGTTTTATTTTAACACATCTGTAAGCATCTGTTGATCTTTCACTTCCCAATATGTTAATGGCCCAGTATTTTACTATATTCTGACAAACTACAGGAGCAAATGTAAGGCTGGGGGGAAAAAAAGGGGATTCAGAAGTTTTAACAGGAAAAACTGTAATTCATAAATATTATGACTAAAAGGGAAAATGAACCACAGCTTGATCACACGACAAGAATAGCAATCAGGAACAATTGTTGAATTTAGTTTAGGTATGCAGCATACGTAGGTAAATACACTGAATGCTAATGGTTTTATAATAGTCTGATTAATTCACACACATAGTTAATGTTTAAGATAAACTCCCCATCTTTAGAGTAATTTATGCATTCCACTTTTATAGAATTCCAATTGAATGAATATGAACATAATTATTTTGCACAAATGTTCTCTAAGGAGTGTGCAGAGAGTCTGAGGCAATGCTGAGGCTCCCCACAGCTTTATTCATAATGGATCAGTCTATTCATTCCTTATTAATTTAATGGAGTACAACTGAGCAGTCTAGCAGCTTGAGCTTATGAGTGTTTCACAAATGGGGCTTTTTGCCTGTAATCGCTTAATCCTACTGGCTAGGCCTCATAAATTGAATAAAGGAGTGAACTAGGTTTTAATTAAGTCTAAGGAATGAGCTTGTCTGAAAGATACTTCAGCCTCTTAAGATCACAGTGGTGAAGTGTGTTTGTCCAGGAGCCTAGCAGGGGCAAGCATCCTAGGCTAGTTAGGTTAGAGACCAGTTGCTTTGATGTAAGGTATTTGTTAATACCTTTTTTCCCTTTAATTAAAAATCCATTCTCCACTGTCAGTACCATCCGAGAGCACAAGTGAGAGAACTGCAGCAAACCTGACCAGTTCTAGAAAAGTAAGTGGTTTGGATTCATTCTTTCTAACTCCATAAAGCAGCAGCTCACAGAGGAAAGCACAGATTGACACTGACAAACAGGGAAGAAAACATTTGGCCCTAACAGTTTTGAACTGCTTTCCGTCAGGGCTCAGTGCCTCGGGTTAAATACGACTCAAGCAGAACCCATGAGGAAAACTGCAAAACTGTGAGTCCGGCTCTCATCCCCTTCCAGGGGTCCTATACATCTGGTCAGACGTACCAAACTCACACCTACCCGCATGTGTCACCCTATACCACAATTCCCGTCTCTGTGCACACCCAAGCACCAGCTCAGGAGGACTGATTCGGTACCGATTTCTTATGAAATCTGAGCAGGGCACATGAATTAAAAATCCTCTTGTACATTCCTTAGAGGCCCAATCCTCTCAGCCTTTTCTAAAGAAAACAGAAAGAGAGAGATTGCATCTCTTGCAAAATGTATTTGCAGCCACTTTCTTTTAAAATTCAGCAGCTGGAGAAGCGATTCTGTTCTAGGTTTAGAAACTAACTTGGCTCTCACCCAGGCTAAAAAAAACTCTCCCTCCCCACAGAGGTCTCGAGAGAACAAAAATTATCATCTTCTATACTTTCTCCAAACTACCTGTTGAGGATATATCCTGGGCAGCAAAGATTCATGGTGGTGTAAAAGCCTTTCTTATGAACGTATTCCATTTTCTTCTCTGGTGGGCTGTCTAGAGTATATGCATTAAAGCAGAGATGCTAGGCACTGAACTCGGGTGCCCTCCTCCCTCCTGGGACCAAGGCTGGAATGTAAACTGTATTGTGCACTATCATAAAAACTATCGCTTTGGTAAATCATCTTTCAGGATGCAGGATTTTCTTTTTGTACATGTAGATAAGGAACAAGATTCTGGGGAATCCTAAAGCAAGTGTTTTGTTTATTTGTGTGTTTGTTTTGCAGTATATTGAAGGGCGAAGATGCACTGTTTCTGCTATGATTTTACAGCCTACAGTGTGATTTTACAAGTACCCAAAAGTGCTCTGTTACCTGGCTATGGTTTTCTTACACTAGTGCAACAGTACAGTGAAGTCTCAGCAAAAATCAGACCCCTTTTGCTGTCTATATAAACGCATAACGAGAAATAGATCCTGACCCCAGACAATCTAAAGCATCCCACCTAAGGGCAGTATTTTAAAGAGATTTGGCATTCATTTGTCATTTGCCTTCCATCTTTCAAAATAAGAAATGGGAAAATGTAAGGCTGCTGAAAGGAAGGCTAATTTGCCTGGCTTGCTTCTTGTGGGTTTTACTGAATTATCCTGCTGCCCTTTAGTCATGTTTTGGTATTAATTTAGCTGTAGGTTTAAGTTATGCCAAAGGCAGGAAGGATATGAATTTTAATTAGGCACCCATCTCTCACTGAATTCTCCCAGGCTCCTTTGAAAATCCAGACCCTAGAGCTGTCAATGTATGTGTGCGTGCTTGTTTCTGGGCATGTTGTATATATTTGTGCATACACAAATCTACATAAATAAATAAAGTGACATGATCAGATTTTCAAAGGCATTCAATCTCGAGAAGCACCCCCGTTGTTCTCAACAAGAGTTGGTGCATGCTGAGCTCTTCTGAAAAACCAGCCCAGATCTCCAACTCCAGGGAACGCTGAACTTTATACAGCCAAGGCCTGAGACGAACAGACATGATTTCTGATCACAATTAAGTTTTAATTGCTTTAAAAGATCCCGATCTGGGGGTGGGAAAAACAATGCATCTTTCTAAATGGTTGGCTTTTCAGTTTAAACCCACTTCTCCTAGGCGGGTGACAACGTTAGGCATCCTGCCAGCTTGAGTCTGGAGGGCTCCGATGAACAGCACACAGGCTGTGACAGGCTGGAGGAGTGGAAGCATTCAGAAAGCCTGCTGTAGATTTCCTATTATGTTAAAATGGGGTGAAAAAGAAATAAAGTTAAACAAACACCAGAAGTGCATGTTAAAATGTAAATGCAAGCTGTATTTATTTAAAGGGCTGTTATGATTGCTTAATTACAGTTCTTTAAAAACAAAAAAAAAATCCCTGGCTTTTTTCCTCCAAGTAGCTTGTTTTCTGTGCACAGCTAGAAAGGCAGGCAAGGTTCATCTTGGGGATGACGGACCTACAGTGGTCAGCATTTTCAAAGCTGGTACCTATTCAGGATCTAAGACTATTTTCAGTTTTGATTAAATTTTCTAAACTACTCAAAAAAAATTTTTAATTATTCATACAAGTAACAAATAAGAGGACTCTAGTATATGAATATGAAGGAGTGAGGGCTCCTAGATGTACTTCTGAGAGCACCTCTCATGGCAGTCAGCCTCAATGGAGTCAGTCTCCCTGTGGTTTTGAAGTGCAGACTTACTTTGAAAAGAAGAAAGAAACACAGAGCCGCAAAACCACAAAATCTGACAAAGGCAGAGAATGAAATTATATCCCTCTCCCTTAAAAAAAAAAAAGGCTGGACTCCACGAGCAAGAATTCAGTAAGGGGCAAAGAACTGGTTGAGGCAAAAAAGCATCTATGAATTGTGGATGAAAGAACTGCACCCAAGAAGCAAAACAGCCACTGGAGTCTGACAGTCATAAGTGACTCACTAACGTGCTAAAATGGACGTTGGAACTTGTCTTTTGACTAACAAATCCCTCACCCCCAAGCAAACTCCCTGTGTAGCCAACACCTTCTTCAGCTCAATCCCTTGCCTACAACCAGCATCTTTCCCTTGCTTCCCACACTAAGAAGAGAGCCTTGGGTCACCACCACCATAGCTCAGCAACTGCAGAGGATCAGTGTATAGAGAAAATATCATATGGAGCTGCTGGAACATCCCAGAGTGTGGGCAACTTTGTTTTGGAAGGGGTCACACGTATGCAAGTCAAAAGGATCCTTCTATATCCTTATTTTCAGTGTGAGCAGTTTATGGAGCAATACCTTGAAAGTACTTTTTAAATAAGTGGAAAACTGCAGGTACAGTGTCAACTGTCTACTGAATAAATGCATAAAGCCCTCTAAATCAAAAGCTGCATAATCAAAGTACTACTGATCTATTTTTAAAAATGGATAATTTTCTCAGTTTTTAAACCAATGGCACTTAAAAGAGATAACATATAATAGAGTGCAACATTTTCCAAACTACTGCAATTTTTAAGGTGTTGCTAACACAGATCTATTGACTGATTTACACTAATTACTTAAAAAAGATGCTCCAGGGCAAATCACACACTCTCAGTCAATTTACAAAGGAGGTCATTCAGTAATTGACAAGGTATGCACCTCCTTTTGAATAGCTGTCAGACTGAAAAGAAAATAAATACTGAACTCGGAGAAAATATATAGAAAATGTGGTTAAAGTAACGCAAAATTCTTATAATATTGTTAATTGTTAATGTTAACGCACAATTCCTCTGTTTTTCATCATCCTGCAAAGGGAAAAAGCACAACCAGTATAAATATTAAACCTGCATAAGAATTAGTCCTAAAGTGCTAATTTCTATGTTTCCTTGAAAGATATTTTTCTGATTTCTGTGAACAGTTAGCACAGATGACAAGACAGGTAGCAAGACCTTCATGGGAGCACCACACATCTAAGGAAAGCACATAGCATCATCCCCTAGCACTTTGTGATTCATGGGAGACTTTCTGTAATATACACAAGCAATTCAGTGCCACAACAAATCTCTGCTAGTATCTGACATGATGTGCAGCAAGCTGGGATCGTTCATTTGGAAAGGAGACGGAACAATTAACAGTCCATGGTGACAGGGTCAGGATAGAGTCCAGATGTTCATAAATGCATTTGAATAAAATCTACATTTCCAGGGAAAAAAAAAAAACAGGTAACCATTTATACCTCTGTCGCATGCCCGTTGAAATCATCAGGACAACAATATGGTCCAATGGGTTTTAGAAAGAGGCTGCAGCCAAATTCAGCCACCAGGCTGGTTGTCAGCAATGGCTGGGCAAATTTGTATGCAGGCTTTCATACTGGTCACCAAGCTTCCTGATTTACTATCAGTAATTACACATTAGAAAGTTGCATAAACAGGTGGGACAGAAGGGTTGACAGGCTAGTAGTCTTTTTCACATTCCCACAATATGATAGAATATCTGTACAATCAAAAACCGATTTACACTAGCATCAATGGTGAAAAATAGGATGCCAGCATTGTCTACCACAACAGCTGTTCGGCATCTGAATGAAATACTGTATCCAGTATTCACCCATCTCATAACATCCTTTTTGTAAGTCTCAGAGGTCACCTAAACACATTTATTGACTTCATTATTTTTATATAGGGAGAAAAAATTGATGGAGCTACAGAGCTGAGCAAATAACTCACAATAAAATCTTTATTCAATATATTTCATCTTTTTTTTTACTGTTCTTGCAACACAGTGAAATTCTTACATTTAACCATTACCTAAAATAGCTATCTGAGAATTTCTGCAGTAAATTTCTCTATGCTACAAGATGTTCTTGGAAAGTTCAGAGTGAATGTTTACCATTAAAACTATCTTTATTATTTAGATAAACCATGCAGTACTGTTTCTGTTCTCCAATTGGCATATAATTTATACTACAGTGTAACTTGTGAATTTTACTGGTAAGCATACATGACAAATCCATGAACAGTTGCTTAGAGTGGCTCAGATTCTAGGACTTGTCAATAATTAATTTCATGGGGAGTAAAATTAAAAGGCAATTTGAAAGGATCACATCCCAAGTGTCCTATCCAGAAGAAACAGAGACCAGAAAATGTGATAGTAATGCACAAATCAGAGGTTGATTAGTTGTACTTATTCTAAAATGAACCCCCCTGCGGCATTTTGCATGAGAGCCTGGATATATTTGATTGCCCCTTTTTTTTTTTTATTTTTACAAAAATATTTAATTCCACTGAGCACCCATTTCACTCATTTCCTGAGTGGGAGACAGCCAAATCCTTAGATGCTATCAGTCACCCCTGACCCCTTGGCAAAAATCTAGTGACACCTTAGGTGATGAACTTACAAAAGGAGAGACTATAAATAATGTTCTTGAAACAGATACTTTTTGCATGAAAAGTGCAGCCCATGATGTGCTCAGGTAAGGTACACTAATATGAATCCAGATGAACCCTGGATCGTTCAGCGATATGATATCAATACCTGCTGATAGAGATGGGTACTGATTTCACAATATGCAGTTCTGAAAAGTTGATTTGCTTCAGCAAACTCTTTGGATCTTATTTTGAAGCAGGCTAAGGAATTGAGACAACCTCAAGTACAGTTACGTACATTTTTAGAGTGCTCTTAGTGATGAGACTCTTCAAACTGAATGAGGTCTGAAATTTGCCTGAGAAAGCTTGACCCATCCTTATTAAAACAAATGAACCAACAAGTCAAGCACATAGCTCATTATGACTATAAAGATAATTCAAAGCAAGCCCCCCCACTGGCTCAACACAAAGGGATGGCTCATCGGTTGCACGGGGTGTGAGAAGGAACAAGCACAGATGCAAACTGTACTGGGGACACAATGATGCAGAGCTGTGTACGTATGGACAAGATTCATCTTTTAACTGTGCACAGGGGATTGTCCAGATGTCTGCTCAAAAGAATTTAAGTCACAAGCTCTGCACAAAAATGTCTCTTCTATGACGGGGAGACAAGATGCAACAATTTCTAAGGCCCTAAATGATAAGCCAAGTTTTATCCAAATATCCTCTGAATTTTCATGTATTTCTGACCACAGTAATTTTGTAGAATTAGTCCAGGAAATCTAAGTAACGCACTGCTTGATTTCTGTAATTGCCAGAAATACACCACAAGGAACAGAAGTCTTAATATTATGGCATGAGAATGATACAAAGAGGTACCATGTTCTCATGATGATGGGCTCCTCTTTAACCTGTACCCAACAGTGAGCAGCTACTCAGTAAACCACAGTTAAGTTCCAAACCATCTCTTCATTAATATACAAATACAGGCCTAGCTCTGTTGCTATCTCGTATAGCCCCTGCTGCCATGGCATTTTTATGACATTTTTTGTAAAAGAAGGCAGGGTTCAAAAACTGCTGAAGGGGATAATAACCGTTTCATGTAGTCTGCACACACTATATGAGAAATGGTAGAGAGAAGCTCTGAGACAGCTGTCTGACATCCATGTTCCAAAATGTTTGTATCACTGATATAAAGGTATTACAACACTGTCAATCTTACTTTCTTTACAATCCTATACACCTCTTAATACTACAAGTGATTTTCCAGATGATCACTTGGCAGGGGTTCAACCAAGATGCCCACACACTGACACCCAAGTTCCTGTTTCGGCAGATACTCTTCACGGAAAAGAACAAAGTGAATTCATCCCTCTAATGAGCTCCTCTTGATCTGACACAAGGGACATAAATGGTATGGTATCATTTTAATTTTTAGCAGTCACATGTGTGTCTGTTGCCCAGTCAGTGGGACTGGTCCCTTTGTGGGCAATCTCAAAAGAACGAAGCAACTGAGGGAAGTGACTGAAGTAAAGCACATGGAATATTTTCCCTTCTACCTGGTGAGTCTTTCAGGGAGACTTCAGGGGTGACACACAGAAAAACCAAGGTTAAAATCCCTATCTCCTTGAAATCAATGGGATTTTTGCCATTGGCTCCAGGGGAACCAGGATTTCTTTCTAAGATACTTTGAAAAGGATTGCAGCCAGTGTATTAACCAGTGTATCATCACTGGCTGCTGCTGATTTACACCAGCTGAGAATCTGATCCTCTGTAGTGCAGAGAGACAGATTCATCCGCTATCAGTCTGCATTGTTACTCACCAGCCTGAGCCTGTGCTGCGGATAAAGAGAGGGCTTTAATCCCCAGCACTCTCCATCCAATACCTTTCACCACTGCCAGATTCACATGTTGTTTTGTTTCTTTAATACGAGCGTACAGAAGAATGAAACTGATAAACTTCCTCCTGCTCAGATTGCAGGAGCACAGGATAATATAACAAGTTAAATGAAACATTAGGAGAAATAGAAAGCACTTTAGAAAACATGCACTGCCTCTTTAACATTTCAAATTTTTCTTTTAACATAAAATTACAGCATAATATAAGAAAGGAATCCAGCAAGATGCTTTATCACAATACTTGGGCAACTTTAACTCATCACAAGTGTTATTATAAGAAACAGAATTTACTGGTATGGACTTATATTCAATAGCACTCCTTCCCTTTTTAATGAAATGTCATTATTCCAATACAAATCCTTTCATTCTGCAACCCGCTCCCCCCTTCATCTCACTGTATTTCATTTCCTGCAGTTATGTGATATTATTGCCTTTTTTTTCCACAGCTATTGATTTAGGTGTATATGGTTATTACAATGCAAAATAAAACAGTTCCCCCATCCATTCTACCTTGTAACGTTGAACATTAACTTAATTTGTTTCAAATCTGCATTTGATTTGGCAAGGAAACCATTTATCTTTATGAAGAAAGGCCTCATAAAGTAGGGACTTCAGGAGATCACTGCTTTAAAAATTTAATAGCCTTGTGTCTTATACACTAGAAAAATGAATTAAACCTTCAAATATTATATGTCTCAATGTAACCTTTTTGCATTTCATACTATGTTTAATTTATTATATCCTAGGAAAAAAATTAGATAAAACCTCACTAGATTTAGGGAGGAAGTTGGTTCTCAGTTTTGTTTTGACTTGGGTAGGGTATTTTACATTCCGTGATTAAAAGTCTATCAATATGGCATTAGCAGTTGGATGTAGCTGATGTTGTTAGGCTGGAGTTGGTTGTTACGTATCTGATTTTCTTGGTTTGGTTCTCGGCAATTATGAGAATCATTAAGTTCTGAAGCCACCACCAAAGCTGACTTTCCAACCTGTATGTAGCATGCAATATCTTTAAGGATGATTTCTGTGGCATGAGCAAAGGACAAGCTTTCAGACTCTAAAGCAATCACAAATCAAAATAATTTATGTATTCTCACTAGAGATGGAATATTTGGATTGCAATGTAGTATATGATGCCTTTTGCATGACTGGTGAACAAATGAGGTAGGAAGCAGAAATATGCATGACTGTAATGGAAAAGTTCTGGTTTAGAGAAATAGTCACTGTATGACTAGGCTGATGAACAACATCAGCAACCAAGGGAAAATAATCAAATGCTTTTGCCGAGGTGAGAACTGCTTTAGGTATTTATGTCCCTTATTTCTTCTAAAAACTAGTATTTCACACTGCTGCATATATATAGTCATTCTGGACATCTTTAAAAGAGTGGCTTTCCTTCCTTCAGCTTGTTTTACTACTCTGACCAACAAGAGCTGTACTAATTTCACTGATTCATTAATAATTCATGTTTGTGTCATCACTGAAGACACCGAAATCAATTGCAGTCAGAAATCTAAACACCTTTCAGGACCTGGGCTGAAGGCCCCAGAATCACTGGCCATCTCTGGCAGTGCCAGAGTTAAGATAAAGGTCTCCTTAACATGCAGACCTGCTGACCACTTACACTGAAACCTCTAAGGCAAACCTTCAGTAACTCTAGACTCTAAACCTCTGAACTCCAGCATACGAATTTGATTGTACCCTAACACAGTTCCTCCCCCACTTCACTTTTGTGTGTATTTGGAATTTACCCAGGATCTTGAATCTTGAACACAGGAGTCCAGATGGCAGCAATCCTACTATTCCCTGTTCTCTCCCAACTGATCTGCCTACCTATACACCTCTTCTGTGCCCTTTGGTCAGAACAAGCTTAGCCACAAAAAAAATGAAATCAAGTTTCTGAGGTTGATTCCTCGGAAGGTCAGCTTCACAAATACAGCCTACAGGAAAAACAGACATGAGGCAGACTATGAAGACAGACAGCTCATATGGCTTGGTCTGGCTGAGTATGACATAACGTTTAAGCCTAGATTAGCAAACCAGAAACACATCAACAGGCTCTCTCAAGTCAAGAACTAAAAGTCAGTGAAATTGTGAGTAAAAATTAGACCACTTACTCAGATGAGGAGTTATAATGGTAAATACCCAACCTCAGACAGGTTGACCTTAGTAAACTGAGATGAAAGGCACAATCTTAGCATCGCACACAAAATATAAATGTTGTATTGTCTTTCTGAGGCAGTATTACCTAATTAATTGGGTTTATGTTAGGACTCTCAGTAGTGAAAAAATCATAGTCAAAAGATACCTAGAACGAGGGAAGGGCTTCAAGCAGAAGGGCATCATGAAAGAACCGAAGAAAACTTAAGCAGAAGAAAAAAGCATCTCAAAGGACTCCTTAAAGAGGACAAGCAAGTGACAGGAAGGGGGCAATAAAACAGCTAGAAGTTGGGTAAGTAGGGAAAATAATGTTCAAATCTAAAATAAATTCTCCATCAGAACAACTTCCATCAGCCTGCATTGCTGTATTACTGAGCTATATTCTTTGGTACACCTAAGTTTTATTGATTTTACAACTATAAAGCAAACAGTGGACACTAGAAATACATTGGATAGGTCTCATTACAAATCTCCCTGTCTGTATCTTAGAACATTCTTAAGCTGCATTTAGCAAGCAACCTGGAAAGTGCTGATATACTGTGTACACATATTAGAGACATGACTGTATTTGCCTATTTCTTCCCAGTAGGTAAAAACGGGCTGTTTTCATTGGATGATCTCCAGAAATGAAATCAGAGCACGGCATTGTGATTACTCAGCTCATACAATGAATTCCCAGTTTCAGTAAGAATAAGTAACATTCTAATTTAGAGTTGATATTTGACACCATATAAGAGGGGAGGGGTCTACTTTCCATTTTCTCCTTAGACAACAGTGGTAAACTGCAAAACTCCCTGCTAAAATGTATGATCTTTGGAGAATGCTAATTGACCTACTAAAGTTGGTTTATTTTATTCGGTGAAATTTGCTTATCACAGGCCTCTAGGTGCTTTACATAAACAATATAAATGAAAATAATGAATAGACCAAATACCTAAGTGACAATGGGGACCACATCAATAGCTGTCTGCCCAACAGAATACGGCTCAAAAGAAACTGTATTATAGCATCTGATCATCTCACAAGAAGGAACTTTCCCCTCTTCTGAGGTTTGTTTTATTTCCAAGCACAGGGGGATTTGTTAGTTTGAGGCAGATCAGGTATATCCGCCCCTTGCAGACTGCAGAGCACGGCAGTTCTGTGGATATGAGTACGTGTAGAATTGATGCCATCCCGTGGGTGTGGAAAGTGGATGTACAGGGAGCGCAGGCAATCCTGATGAGAACGGTACATGCTCCCACACTGCCAGGGCAGACTTCTCCAGTGCAGTGGCAGGGGCCA
>NW_008825558.1:1691902-1692416 GCF_000699105.1 Pygoscelis adeliae
AGGGGCACCAGCAGCAGAGGTTATCTCTGATTTTACACATTTTCCAAAGTAGAGGATTTCTCTCAAGATAACCTGAATATTTTTTTTTTCTTGTTGCTATTTCTTTGCATTAAGTCTAGGGATACTTCTGACCAGGATGAAGTGAGCACACCATCTTCTCACAGAAAGACTCATCCAGCAGCAACATTCTCTCTAGGTCAACCAAGTCAGAAAATAAACCGCATATGTAGGAACATGGGCAGGATCTGAGAGTGAAACAGTCACCCAATGTGAGTCACAATAATGCTTGAGGGATATAAATTATGAAACTTCAAATTTAATAGTGAAATAACCAGACTAGACTTATGCTAGCTAGCTAACAAAACAAAGTTCATCATAGCTTCATTCACCTGGCTGTTCAGGCAGCTTCATTGCTCACTCTGAACTTGCCAGGTCTAGGCTGCTAGTGAGCTGGAGTCTCAGGTGGCTCTACAGCCCCCTTGTCCCACAAGAGTAGTTTTGAAATACTGACTTA
>NW_008825558.1:1692436-1736235 GCF_000699105.1 Pygoscelis adeliae
AGACCATCCTCATTTCAGAAAGCAGGATCCTAGGCAGGACCAAACAGGCACTGCCTGCCGGACACTTGTGTCCCACTGTCAACACTCCTTGCAGGGTAGTGCTCAAACTGGGATAGCAGATTGTCAGCTGTGACTAGTACATATCATTCACTACGTTCATGATTCCCAGAACCCTGCAACTCAGTTGTCTTAAAAAGTAAGTGCTTCTGCTGATTCTCTGGCCAGTGAAAGCAAAGCAGACAATAATACCTGTTCTTTACATATTTCATACGACTTAGGAGCAGGTACATGGAGTCAGAGACATTCCTCCATGGATTCAAAAGTTTGGATGGGAAGAAGCCTCATTCAATCTTCTGCTAATGCAATATGAAACACTCTTCACAGCTGTAATTTCCTGTAGCATCTAAAATGTTTCCTGTTAATATTTTCCATGTTGTTGCTGGTTTTATGAAAAAAATCCCCTAAATATTAACATTTTCAGACGGCAGAATAGAAAAAGCTAACATAACTCTTAGAGATACAGCGTATAAATCCAGAAATAGATCTAAAGCCAGATTTCTCAGCACTCCCTAAATTCTGTCACAGGGAACAGACCAAAACTCCAGTCCAACCTTCTGCTTTTCCTCACCCAGTGCTCAGATGTTGTAATTTAACCTCAATTCTAGCCAGAAGACAAGCCTCATTTCTGTAGCGTAACACAGATCATGCACCTTTATTTTCTCATTGTATCCATACTAATTCCTCTATTGCCTCCTCCTTCCATTACCAGAGCAAAAAGATGTTTAGTAACTATAGTTACTCTGTGCTCTTGCTATTGAAAGTTTTTAGCTCAATGGGAGGTTTGAGAGACAGGGAACAATAAACACAATAAAGCTACAAAGTAGCCAAAAACAAAACTAAACAAAAAAACCTGGGTTTTAGTCCTACAGTGGCTCTCGGCTACGCTCACAAATTCCATTTTAAAAGATTTAATGACTGCCCATATTGTGAGCAGCTAAAGGATGAGGGACGTCTACAAAGAAGACCAGAACTACGGCAGTAGAAGTGTGCCCAGCATTCACTAGGAGCTTTAACGCCCCAAGAAAACTAGAAAATGCCTTACCCTTGTAGACAGCAGCAACATACCCAGTAAACAACTTCTTTTATTATTTTGCTGTTTCTTTGTCCGTGCTGCCCGGAGGGCAGAACCAGCTTTGATGGTATGAGTATTTGTTTGGCTACCCTGGCTGCCCAGCCTAATTACTCAGCAAAAAACAGCAGGCTGATTCCTCATCTGGTAACTGCAACTCACAGACTGCCAGCCCCTGTCAGTGAAGCTAGGTGTATTTATACCAGCGGAGCTCCATCTGTCTGTCTGTCTCATCATCCGGCACAGGGCTACGGGATTTATGCAGCGTCTCCTCTCCAGCTAAGCAAGAAAAATATCAAATTGGACACATTTGCAAAACTGTGCAATTAGTTGCTGAATTGGGTGTGCAGATTAACGTTTGTTCATGTATTTACCTACTCATGAACAAATTTTCAGTAATAATCTCTACAGCTGTGGCCATAATTTGTGTACTCAGAGACCATGAATATTGGCAATCAAATGTCTCGTGTGTGCCCACAAATCTGGGAAAGATCTATCATGGGATTCAAGGCATGCCTTTTGAGAGCTTTCTTGTTCTGGCTGCGTACTCACTTATTCCAATGGAGAAAACAGTGAATTGGTTGAGATTCTCGATAGCCACAGTAGAGGAAGGCAAGCAGACCAGACTGAAGATACAAATGTATCTCTAATTTCAGAAGATCTTGTTGCAAATTGGCCTAGTTTGTGGCTTACATGAACAGTGAAATATACTCACTCTTCCCGGACAGCATTCGGGATCTACCACAGGCACTGCTCAGTTGAATGTTATATACAGCTTTTGAAGACCTTTGCAAACTTTCTGGTTGAAATTAAAAGCAAAACTACACATAACATTTGACATAAGAAACTTTTTTTTCACTGAGAATATGCGTGTGATTTTGGCTTTGTCATAAATCAGTCTGTAAAATTTCTAGCCAGACTTTTGTTAAAAAGTGAAAAGAATGCTTATTACTGTGGCCAACTTGTGCCAGAAATGCAGTGGCTGGCAAAGCCCTGTTTTAACAGGAACAACTCGTGACCCTATAGGTCACTCTGAATTGCCCTGTCCTGTACATACAGAGTCAATTAAATCAATGAGATGGTATGTGGGATACAAGTGAGTCTCAGAGTCCATTCCATAACAAGGGACTCTTTGTTTGTCCACCTTTTTTCCATAGACAGCCGCAGGTGTTTCAGCCAATCTAACATACAGCAAAGCATGGGGCCCACGCCTATTTGTAGATCAGTCTCCTAAGAGTGCCATTACTGGATTTTTCATATTTGTGATCACAGACCCATACCTTGCCATTTGTATCTCTTCATATGTTGATTATTTAGATGCAAATCCACAGCACATAACAAATTCCCCCTCTCTCAAAATGCAATCGATTTTAAAAGCATGTGAGCAAAAAACTGAGCGCTCAGAGTATTTGCAAGTGTCCATGACATGAAAGACTTTAAGTGACTGTAAGCTATTTTCCTTGCTGTCAAGCTGCCAGATGATTTTCCTGCCATTAGCACATGCCTATACAGGCCAAACTAATGCTTGCCTTTTTGGACATATGTGAGGAAATAAATGCAATTACAAGCAAGATGTAATCACAACTGCTTTACTATTAAAGCTGCTGTATGCTCTCACGGTTTAGTTAACAATACATGCAGAAGAGTGGAATTGCTTGATGTTCTCAGAAAAGGGGAAAAGAGGGAATAAAGATAAATATGTCCTCTTTCATTTATATCTGTGAAAACACAACATTTAAATGCAGAATTTGACTTTCCACATATCACACCAAAAACCTTTTAACAAAAACAGCAGGGAGAGAAAGCTCTTTAAACCATGATATTCCATGAAGGATTATGAAAATAGAGGTCATTGCAAGAAAGAGAATTGCAAATACAACTTGAAAAGCTTCTCACATTTGTAAATACATCGAGGAGAATTTATTCCTCTCTGGTTTTGCTACCAAAGGATATTTACAGGTTCCCAGGGAAAAAGAAAGAAAAAAAAAATGACATCAAATTTGATATACTCTGTGTGGTGCAACATGCTGATGTGTAGTAGTAACACTCAACTGAGCTTCAAAGGAAATGAGTTTTCTAAGCTGGAGTTACACATTACGGGCCTGATCCTGACAACACACTGAGCATTTCCTGAGAGCTTTCGTGTGCCCTCAGCTCTCGCTGAATTCAGAGACAGCTTTTGATTTCTTTCGGTGCTAGATTATGATCAGAAGTAATGAGACAACAATGTAGCGTGCTTCAAAGCAAGAACTGAGGCTTGTCTTTTTACAGAGCCTATCACGCTGGGGCCCCTGTCTTTCGTTAGGGCTTCCAGAGTGATAAAGTAATAACAATTATGATCCTAATAACAAAATGAATCTTGGTTTGTCTGTTCAGACAGTCCCAGGCTCTGCACAACAAGATATCTTATATACCCAGCACAAGAAGGAAATGCATTTGGGCTACTTGCATAGGTGCTTTGGCATATCACTGACACAGAAGTGGCTGAATACATTCTGAAGCCTTTGACTGACAGCTGTTATTAGCAGGTTTTAGTGACCTGGATCAGTGAGGTCTGTTTTTCAGCAAACCCCAAGTACCAACAGTCTTAAAATTATACTTCTTGAATGCGTAGGCTATCTTATTTCCAAGCAACTAAACCCACTGCCATGTGTAGATGACACGCAGGCAGCCCCTTCAGACTTGAGCCATAGGAGGTGCTAATTTGTGACAGACGCAGCTAGCAGGTCGCATGTTCCATCCATCACTGATGAATGACTCCCACAAACTTCAGAAGCTCAGTTCAGGCGGTATATGCACTCTCAGATGACCAAGGCATAAAACTCCTACTGCTTTAAACTAGGTTATCTGAAACTTCAGATATTTCTCCACTTGCTCTGTGAAAATAAACTGGAATAAAGTGACATACACCAGAGCCAGCCTTCCCTGCCCAAACTTCTGGTGAATCCGAATACTGGAGAAGATCCCTCTGAAGTCTGTGGCACGGTACAGGTGGTAGTTATCCACACTGAAAAACCAGTCCAAACACTGCTCATCTCTGCAAAAGGCCACATTTAGGTCTGCCTTTGCCGCTCAGGCGATATAGTTTTGCTTGAACTTGGCAGTCACTGTACAGCTGCAAGGTGAAACTCTGATGACTGCAATCAATGGCAAAGCTCTCACTAGTTTTAGCAGAACCAGGATTTCACATTATGATTTCCTTCTGTACAAAAAAAATCAAGCAGAGACGGAGCTCAACTTCTCACTGCCCAGACATCTGATACCAATAATACTTTTTTACTCTGTCCAAAACTATATTTAAATTGCATTTCTGGCAGGTTTTGAGATGTGTGATATAGATCTCCTGCTATCACATCAGATGCAGTTTCCTTCAGAACTGTTGAACCAGATGTAAAATGTGAGAGATATAAAAAGTAAAATAAAAACCCTGCTCAGAGTAAAGTGTTTCTGGCATGTGGCTATTATATATGGGGGGTTTAGATGTATATCTGCGCTCCAGCCGTTTAAGAAGGTACACAGTACAATAACTCTATTGCAGCTGATTAGTGCCAGCTACTTGTGATCAGTAGGAATTTAAAAACCAAGGGCTGCCAAACACTAACAATTTATAAACTGTATGCCAGCAATGTGCTGCAACCGAATATTCTGTAGTGCACTTAATTTCAAAGTAGAGCCATATTTAGAACACTGGGGGGGGGGGGGGGGGGGAAGAAGCTAATATATCATGTCAGTATTTGATTTTCAGCACTTAGAACTGTACATGTTCTGTTTCTCACTGACAAAGAGAACCGGAGGCACAGAGTGAAAGGAATTCTTGCGAGGATGTCAAGCATCGATACATTTGCACAGACAACAGGTATAGCTGTAAAGTAATTCTCCCTTTTCAAGCCTAAAATTGTCTCGTACAAATCTCAGTTGCAAATGTGTGTAGGTATAGATCTGAGTTACAAATGAAGAGCAGTGAACAAATACTTTGGCAGCAAAGGTGAGTCAAAGCATGGTGACACTGAGGAAGAAACAGCTGCACTCAAAGCACATTAGCATCCTGATTGTATCCCACTCCCCACAGACTGAATGATAACTTGCATGACATTCAACACTATCTGAGGAGCAAAGGAATTTAAGCAACTGCCTGTTCTTAAGAGAGAAGGGCAATGATTCTCCTGTCACTAGTTTTATCTCTTTGCGACCCCTTTTTAGTCCAAGGAAATCACTCCTGATTTATCGTACTGAGAGGAGAATTAGGCTGAGTCTATTTCATTGGAAGACCACAAGTTCTCAAAAAAGCAGGGCTTCCCATCTCACAGGGGTTAGATTGTTGCCTCTCCCTGGTGATTAAGTGTCTATTAACGTCCCAAAGACACTATGCTGCATAGTGCCTTCAGTTAGCTACTACAGCTTGTACCACACTAAAAATGAATATAATTGTGTCCAGTGACCAAACCAAGAGAAAAAAAGAAGAAGAAGAAAAAAGCCATAAAGCCAGTTCATCCAATCATCAGCAATCAAAAAAAGCTTCTCAGGAAAAAATCCGATGAGTCAAAAGTTCTGCCTGATCCCAGGAGAAAGGAGATGGCTTTGTTGTACGCAACGCCCTGACACTAGCTCAGAGATGCAGAGATGGACACCACTGATAAATGGGAACAAAGAATTGAATCTGCTGTAAAGAAGGCTTCTTCTATCGTTCTTGTCCATGAAAGATACCCAAGGGATCTATTTTTTTTTTTACTATGAACAAAAGACTTCCACAGCTTATCAAGCCAAAAAGCCTTACTGAATTGAACTGAGTTAGAAGCAGAGCTAAAAAAAAGTTCACCCATAATCCTTGTAGTTAGTCTGTATCTACACAACATTTTCTGTAAGTACCTAAATCCCCTTAAGTAAACACAATATACTGAAAACTCCATGCTTATACAAGCTCCTTCACTGGTATGAGCAACTTTTAGGAGTTCAAGGAAGCAAAAATGCAAATCAGATCTTAGACAACCGGGCTCCCTGATGCAAGGCACGGGGCACAGGAACCAAGCGAAGAGCCCCAGCATGACTGGAGAGCAAAGAATGTGATAATTCCTGTCCTTGTTGACTTCTGGCAAGTGCTGCTTGGATATTTTAATATCATTGTAATTTGTAATTGTTCAAATTGATGACATCCCAGTTAATGGAGCTATAAAAATTTATACCAGATGAGGCTCAAGCTCAAAGGCATGCCTGTAGGATGGAGAGTGGGGATTCGGGCAAGAGGAGTTAAAGTGGCCTTGATACAGACAGACTTAAATTGGGCCATTTTGATAGAGGTCTGAGAATGCTCAGGGAACGATTTTTATAGTGCCAACAGTCAGGAATCTTTCACACTGTCACTGGCAGGGCAACTTCAAACCGTCTCCACTGTATACTGCACACAGCTAACACGGGAATCCCCAAAAACATGTTTGGAGCACCTCACCCTAGCGCATCCAGCTGTGAGGCAGTGTGCTGAAAACAAAGCAATGTCTATGATTATTCATAACCAGGAGTATTGCGCATTCTTCAGAAAGCATACATCATCCTTTGTACTCAGGAAGAGTCACGATACACCCTGGTTTACCCAAAGGGCCTTAGCAGAAGCTGTGGAGTTAGAAACATACTTGTGATGACAAACATAGAGATTTCTCAATATGTATTTTAATTTGGGATCCTGCACTGAATTACCGCACCCCACTCCTGCAAACACAATCTTAGATATAGCAAATATTTCATTAATAGGAAATCCAGACATTCTCTCATATAGTACTGGAAAAGATCACTATAGACTATGTTCAGTAGATACCAGTTATGATCTTTCACATACGTTTTTAGAGAAATATTGTAATTAAAAAAAAAAACGAAATTGATTCTAATGGTAAGTGACATCTTAGTTCAGTCACAATTACAATCAACCAGACTTACTCTTTGCATTAGTAGCGGGTATGATCCTTAAGTTCACACAGGGTTAAGTTTATCATCCTCAGAGATTTCTTAATGACCCTTGTTATCTAAACCCTGATCCAGAATGGTGGCTGTGTATTACATTTTCAATGCATATCCTCAGATGTATTAGGACACGAAGTGAGCCTGACAGGGAGAAGAATATTTCCTTTCTCCTCTGAAATGCCCCAGGAGGGTTTTCTGCAGGTGACCTCCTCAGACCTTGGCTCTACATTAGAGTTATTGTCCTGAGAGAAGATTCAGTTAAAACACCCAATTCATTTCACATAGTGCTCTTGAGTTTATTCTTGGTGGCAGCTAACTTGTAAAATTTTATTATGGATTCTTCTTTGGTTTGCTTGATGGAAAACAATTATTCTATCATCAGGTCTAAATGATATACCTTGGTGGACCACACAATTTTCTTTCCATTACTATTTTCAGATAAAATGTTAATTTCTGCTTAAAAAGAAGTTCAAAATATCCTTCCTAACATGATATTATCAATATATTAATTTAGACCTCACGCTTCTAAATGGCTGTGTTCAAATAGGTCTGATATCCTAAATTAAGCCTTATGACTTCTGAATACAACCTATTGACCATAATAATAATAATAATGATGATGATGATGATGATGATGATGATGATGATGATGAAGAAGTAGTAGCAGCATGCTGGTGTCTTTTACAAGAGCAGAGCTCACTGTCGTAGCCAATACACAAATGCTTGGTACGAGTTCATCTATGCCTGAAACTGCTTACACTATTAGCAGACAGAAAGACACAGCGCAGAAGACTCCTACTATAGTAAGTGAAGCTGAAGCACAGAAAAATATGCAACTTCTGCACAAATAAACAAGCTATCTCTGAACAAGCAGATGTGTCTCCACAGCCTTGCACAGATACCAGCTCACACCCCAGAAGCAGCAGGGACCTGTTGGTGCAGCAATGCCCCTGCTTTATTAGCTCTGCTTTCTAAACAAGCTGATGCAGCCACGCTGCTTACAGAGGCAGCCTATCTAGAAGTAACTCAGGTATCTCTACACTTAATTACAGAGGGTAGCTATACCCCACATAACTCAGAGCGTTTGAGAAGGGCTATGCTGCCACCTAGAACCAAGACTACTAAATCCCAGCTGAGAAGAGTAGCCCTAAGTCTGTTCAGGTGTGGGGCTTCTTAGTGGAATTTTCTCCACAGTAGCCCTGGCATTTACTTTGGGAAAAATGTCAATGACAGCAGAGCTAAGCCCATACAATTTATTTACATGCCTGTTTTGAGATGATTGTAGAGCGTACCTGACCTTGAAATGTATTGCTCTACAGGGACTTTGGCAAGGAGCTATTCTTACACTACAATAAAATTTTCAGTGCTGTGACCTGACCCTGGTTTCATGACATCGCCCTTACACCTGCTCTGGAGTGACAACCCAGCTGAGGCAAGAAGCTAAAGCCACCCTCTCTCTTCCCCAAACGCTGTGTGTTCTCTAAGATAAGAGAAGTAAAGTGGATAATGAATGTATGTGAAACCTTTTAAAACTTCACCAGGATTAGAGAAAAGAACCCAACCGTCTGCAAACTGCAGCAGGTGTAGTCCCTCAGAACCAAAGGTGTTTTCAGAAATGGACAAGTTTGAGTCGGATGGGCCTATTTTCCGGAAAAAATAGAGCATTTCAGGCATTATGTGCCCACTTTCTTTCATACAGACACATGCATTACAAGTCTGATACACATTCAAAAACAATGAAAAACTCCCACTGATTTCACTAGGCTTCAGGTAAGGATGGTCTGTGCTTACAGGAGGTTGAGCCCAAAATATTTGTATCAAGCCTTTTCTTTTAAATCCCTGGGCAACAGGCATTTAAATTGAGGTTCACCTCTTATCCCACAAATTTGCTGTTTCCAAGTTGCTGTTTCCAGCAGAATTTTCTCTTGCAAAACAATCTACCATCTACTGAAAAATTCACAGATACTTATAGAGCCATTATTCATATATTTGTTACATATCAAGTGAAAAATCCAAGCCACTAGAAATATTATGCAGTTTCTTCAGTGCGCTGTACAGCCAGATTGCTCTGATGAGATGGCAAATGCAACCTAGGAAATTAAAGTAAAGCTAGTACTGCAGATTTGTATTTAGAATCTGGTTGAAAGCACAAGGAACATTTGAAGCAGCTTTGTACAAAGCTCGTTCACAGCGATGAATCTTGGTTTGTAGCAAATATCATGGTGGGGTTAAAGTCTGTTGAAAAAAACCAGGTCTCCTGGAGGAAAATGTACGGAATGTGATTTTATTTAAGGCTTAGTAGAAAGTCCCAGGAAATCATTCAGTGTTTTTTTTTCATGCTTGCACATACACTTGAACATCAATTTGGAGGCATATATGATCCCATGGAAATTAACACGGTAATGAATATTAACATGATAATTAATAATACACTTAAATGTGTGTCATGCAGTTGAGTGAGCCAAGAATGAACCAAATGTATTGTACCAACTAACCCCCCACAGTTACAAGACAGAAATGAACAGCATTTTGTAATTATACACAGTGACATATTTTCTCATATCTACTGCCAAAAAAAATACCACTTTTTGGAATTAAAAGAGAGAGCAGCAAATAGAAACAGCTCTGTCATCAGTAATTGCAAACATGTTTTCAGCTCCAGCATCTGATAACTATCCAAAGACGTTCTTTTAATTGGTAAAACTGACAACTGTCCAAAAATAAGGGAGTCCTTAAGGGCCACGTTCACTCCTAACAAGTCAGATAAAGAAATCAGAGTGCCAGAGGAGTACCTAGAAAGTTTTGCAAGAAGATGGAAATTAGCAAATGAGCAGCACAACCGAAAAGTAAATGGTGCTGCTTGTAAAGAGGCTTTTCAGATATTACAAGATTCTATTAACTTTGCCCTATGGGGCCTGATCAAGTTGCCCATGAGAGGTGGACAACAGATTGACTTATCATATTTAAAACATAACCACCTCTCACAGGAACACTAAGAGGACTGCTTAAGACAAGTCGTCTTAACACAGGAGCTCTCTAGCATGTGATAAAATAAGCTGGTGAAATCCAAAACAACTTTCCAGCTGATACAGAGTCAGAGAACTTGGTTCCAGAGCTTTACAACTAAAAGATGCTTTTGTAGGACATTATTCTTGGACGCAGGCAAGATCTCAGTCTGAGATGGTGTCTCATGTTCCTCGGTGGTAGTGGGAGAAGCTGATGATCCCATAGACAACCCCCCACTCCACTCAAAAGTAAAGTGGCTTATGTAAATGAGGTCTATAAAATGATCCAAAGGCAGGCAGAGGGAGACTCTGCCAGATCTCCTCTGCAGCCAAAAAGACATTTCACCAGCCTGATCATGTTTGAACATTAATCCTTACTTAACAAGGATTATTGCTCGATAACATCACAGGTAAGCAGGAAAGCAAGGTCCCTACTCTGAAGTTTCTTATCTAAAGAAATTCTGTCTTTCAAGTATCATACTATAGCCATGTTAAACAACAAAGCCAGAAGAAGCCCACAGATTCTGGTCCTCATGTACCGAACAGGAATTAGGACACTGAATGCCTCTAATATTCTGAGTCTAGGGAATCCAGAATCCCAAAATATCTGCAGGTCATAGATGACATACAAGTAATGAAAAAAAACTTCAGTGATAATAGCCTTAGTGCAAATTCCAGCTGGAACTGACCTAGGAGAGTTCTCAGCAAGAGAAATGTCTCTTTATTCACCTGGCTGAACAACGAGGTACTAAAAGCCTATATGACCTACAAATCTCTGTCCACTCACCACACAGGTATATTCCATACATCCCATATCAATATTTTGCCATTTGCTACTGATGGTTGTGGAAGAAATCAATTGCCAGCGACTTTACATGTCCTAACCTTTAAGTTCAAAGACACGTTCATATTCTCGCTCCCTTGAAATCAGCATTTCTCCCTGTGATTAGCTGCCTCCTGTCTACTTGTAGTGTTTAAGCTACTAAAAATCCTATATTCAAAGAATGATTAGTAAAGCTTGTTGGGCCCCAAGAGTTGCCATGGAGACAGCTTTGTGTACATGTTAAAGCATGTGTAAATATGTATTTGGACAGTTGTTAAAAACAACAATTTTTTCCCAAACACTACAGCTCTTTCCAGACAGCATAGTTTGATGACATAATGCACATTCAAAGATTTTTTAATAGTCTGTTTTATTTATAGTTATTTACTCAATAGAGTACATCAAGCCTTCAAAACCTTTGTGGGCTATGTGTGAACTAAGTAGGCATTCACCCAGTTTTTTAAAAACGTGCCATTTACGCAGTGGATTGATCTGTAGAAGACATTACAAACAGACACTGCACTAAGAAAAAATAAGACTTGAATATTACCTGGGAAGAGTTACCGTGATACTTCTATATCCACAGGGGACAATTCTGCTTTCAGGATGCCAGTGTAAATCCAAAGCATGTCCATTAAACCGATGCTCTTATGCTGTTTTTTTCTTCTTGGTAAGTGGCAGCATAATTCAACTCTTTCTGAACCAAGTTACAGAGGAGGCAGAGCCCACTGTTAGTAAGATTTCCAATAATGCAGTTTAAAATACAGTATGAACAAACATTTAGTAAAGGCTCTCAGAAAATCCCGGTCCTCTATTTTAGCTGTCCTCTTTCATGTAAGACTTGAACTGAAACCTCCTTTCTCAAGTTTTACAACGTGCTCAATTCAAACATGGTAATAATACATGTTGGTAAAGAAAGAATCCGACAAGTAGCACACCACAAATTCTTCACACATAAATTATCTTGTGACATGCTTCCCATTGAGTAGAACAGTCACAAAAATCTGGTTTCTATTTCAGTACTGTCGCTACTCTGTTGGTAGTATCCTGGTCATCTCGTAACATCACACCTCAGTTTTCTCCCTCTGCAAAGTCCTTTGCAATCCGTTTTGAGATATAATGGTGCAAAGAGTTCTCTAACAACTATAAATGGTTACAATTGGTTTTGGTGTTGCTACTGTTGTTAAGCAAAGTTTCTTTAAATGCTCAAGCTACTCTTCTGTCTTGTACAGAAACTACTACAATAGTATCCCAGATACTATTGCATCACCAACAAAACTGGAAAATATTCAGAGCACTTAGGAGATTTGCAGAGACTCAGACCTAAGAGTGTAAAGTGCATCAAACGATTTACCACAGGCCTATCTATATATCACAGATATCAAATTCAACTTTGAATGCGAGAAGGGAAAAAATGAGAGATATGAAATTCATATACTGTAATTAAATGGAAAACACATGCAAACTGTAGCAGAAAAATAATAGAAACATGAATCGTGTATATTGCATCTGTCTGTTATTATGGTAGGAGTGGCAATGATTAGTAGAAATAGGGTTGCAAAATGATTTCTTATATAATATCACTTCCTGTGCCCATAGGGTAACTGTAATCAAGACAACTCACCCTTAGGCAAGGGCAAAGGCAGAAAGCACAGTCCTCTCTGTTGGGAAAGAGAAGCACTCGGTTGCACAGAAGCCGTGCCAGCCAGCCAAAGGAGGTGCTGACTTCTCGTCCTTTGAAGGTACCAGCCACCAGTCTTGGGGCTGGCGTACTTACTTGAGAGAAAGATACCACTGCCAGGGACCTACAGCCTAGATTATCCTAGTCAACATGAATCTGCTTCAGAATCACCCTGCACAAGGGAGGAATGCCAAGAATGCTCTAAAAGCCTTAAAATGTTGACTTTTGTGGACCGTACTATGCAAATTCAATGGTGCGTAAATGTGAACTTTTACATATACACTTAGACTGGGAACTTGCTATTAGGCACACGTATGAATGGCCCCGCTGAGTGCAGCGAGAATATTCCCATACTCAGCATTATTCATGAGCATTGTGCCATGCCTTTTTATGTATCAAATGTAAAACAGCTCAGTTAACATACAGACATGGGTATCTCTCGGGGTCCTAGTACATCCATGACTTCAACAGGTAGCAGTCAGCCATTAACATATAATGGTGATGGGCTGTGCTTTTGCTTTAAGAGTTTAACCCTGAGGTCTTCCAGAAGCAGAACTTAACACATTGCCTAAGACCACAAGATAAACCAGTGGCAAGCTTGAGCTGGCAATCTGGGTGGAGGATCTCCCCCCTCCACCCAAGCCTGACTCACTGCAGCTCCCTGCCATCGAAATATGAAGGGGCAAGATCTTTGTTGGTGGTTGATGCAAGCAATCAGTTTGGCTGCCTTTCAGAAGTGCTGAAGTAGGGGACCTTAGTGGGGACGTCTGAAGCTTACAGCACTGAAGTTCCACATTAGGTCTTCCGTCCACCAGAAACTAGGGTGGGCTGTAGTAGATTTGACTGACGCTCTCTGTGCAGCTGCACTGACTGCCAAACAGTGCGAGGGAGAGGAAGCTAAACTGGCTTAAAACATCTCTGCTTCTTCCTGATTCCAAGAGCTGCATCACCCAGGTACGTCACTGCAATGCCCAGCTATTGCACACGTGTCCAGTCCTTACATATACACTGCTATGAGCCCTGCTGCATTAACTTAACTAACATAAACCCTCCTGGATTCTTTATGTGCTGTGCTGGGTTTGGAAAAGGTGCAGGGAAGGGGGTATTTTTCTGCAAACAGAATTTTTCATAAGAGGCATAGTCACCTTTTGCTATTACAAATACAAGAGCAATAACAATATATAATGGCCTGAGCAATAATGGAGATTCTGGCAAATATTTTTTCACCGTCATAAGCACACTGGGCCTAAGGCAAGGTTTTCCTCTATTTAATAAAGAAAATGGAAAGGTAGGGAGAAAAATAAAATAAAAAACCCCTGCACTGCCTCTCAAATTACACAACCTGCTAAATATTTAGGGCATTCTTTCCCACAAACACTTCAAATGGATGAGAAAGAGGTTTGTGTTCCTGACAGTTCACATCCTCTTGTGGGCCAGACTCGTTCCTCTGGAAGCTCACTGAAGCCAATGATATAGCAGCAGGGATGACAGATGAAGCTCACGATCCACATTTTAGTGGTACCTATCTACCGCTCATATAAATCAGCTCAAGATTAAGATGCAAGTGAAGACGCTAAAGGTTCAGGTTGAGGAGACAACTAAGACAGCAGAAACAGTCTAAAACCTGTGGCAAACGTGTTTAATTCCTCTTTCAGTCTCTTGGCTAGAAGGGAAGGGCTTGAATGATGTAACAGTAACTAACATTGTTTTTCAATATCTGCTTAGAGTGACATGTATTCTTGCTGTTTGGGGTTTTTTTCCCCCCAGTTGTAGTGAATTGCCATCACATACTCTCATCGTATGGCTGGTTATATTCATTGTAAAGAACAAAGTGACAAGTGCTTACAGTTGACTAGTAATGGGTCACCCTACAAACAGCTCCTAGCTTTGCAAATCATCAGTCCAAAACACTTTTAAATTCCTCCAAAACACCATGAAAAATTCTCCAGCCTTTTAAACTGGAAATAGCAAATCTGATTTCAATAACAGGCCTCAACCAATCTCAGTTTATTAGCAATTGAATTAGAAGTTCACCTCAAGTCCAAATGAAAATCAGTGAACAGTCATTAGATCAAGTAAAAATGAAAGTGAAGAAGACAAGAAGCCATGGCTGTAATCATCCATCCAAAATTAACTTATCAGCTATCAAGCAAATAATTGCTATGTTAAAAGCTTTTTCACATTAGGCCACTTGTTCTTCATAATAATTAAAATACAATGCTTTAATAAAAGAGTTTCATTTATATCCTGATAGTCAAGCTGGCACTTAACTTGATTTGGGGCTGTTCTCAATTAAGAACTGTTTATGGTCTCCAGAATCCCCTCTTGGACGCTTCTGAGGTTCTGCACCAGAAAGAGGAGGGGAAAACTGGTAAATCATAATAGAGATGTGAGAACTGTTCTGGGGCATAAAAAGCAAAAACCCCCTGGAATCTGGATTCTGAACTCAACCAAAGCCAAGCTGCACTGAAACGTAAAAGTTTGGCCAACTTCCTAAATTCTAGTATCATGATTTTCATTTACAGTACTTATTTTGCATCACGTATTGATTTCACGTTGGGTAAAACACTATTTTTAAGACAAATTTTCAATTTGCAAGGTTTTCACCTGCCACTTCCCAGTCCTATCTACCACACTGAACTTCCCACGTTCGACGCAGTGTGAGCTGGATCCCCGAGTCACACAGCTGCCCTTTGAGAACCCTATCTCCGCTGACAGCATTTTCACAGACATGCTAGCACAGCGAGGACGAGCACGTTCTGTGTCACACTGGCCTCCCATCACCCAATTTGTGTCTGCAGCTGGAGGCCACCTCGTTGTCTAACAACGTCACTGAAGCACAGCAGCGTGCAGTACATGTCCTCTTATATCACCCTCCTCTGCCTGCTTTGCAACAGGGAAAAGGTGAGGACATAACAAAGAAGCAGCAACTGTTCTTCCTTACTTCAAAAGACAATACCATGCCACTAATAATCCTTCACACTTAAGTAACAGCCAGCTTTATAAACAGCAATTAAAGATGCCTTCTGGTGTACCTGCAAAGGAAAAATTATTTTTGTTCTCCACAAGGACCACATTTTCTTCAGTGACTTTTGATTAAAGGATCCAACCTTGAGCACAAAAGGCTTAATTTTCAGGGGGACAAGCAGCTACAGGTCATATTGTATAACCTTCTAACAGTGTCTCCTAACATCAGCTAAAAGTTAAAATTTGATATTTTCAGCAGAAAGCTTCACAATCTTTCATTTCAGAAACTTTCTGCACGCTGCTGATCATTAATTTTGAAAGAGGGACAGGATTCATAGAGCAAAGCATTGTGAAATCTGTTAATCATTTTTACATAGACATACGAAAAAAACCCTCGCTTAATCCCCTGACATCTCATTGAGTAAACCTGCCAGGGATGAATTAAACTAGCATTCTGAGATTCACTATGTGGGTTGTTCATCCGCTTGTGCTTCTCCTTTTATTTTTAATCTTCAAACTGGCCAAGGCTTTTACCAGTCACCATTTACCTTCTCCAAAAATTAAGCCTTCTCCGAGCGCTAGTTGGAAGTGAAAACTGGTGACAGTTACAGCCCTGCCCACTCAGGAAACCCAGTGCAACCTGGGTGAGCCCAGAGATGCCAAGTCACTACTCTGTCTAATTACAAACCCGAGGCAGATTAACCTTTGATGACTAAATTAATCTTCTAAATAAAATGAATATGCATCAGCCTGAAAATTAGGATTAAATGCTTAGCAGAATCTTTATGTGATCAAGCAGGTTTTGTGGTGCAGATGTTAACCATTAACATGAAGCAATAAAATCATTCTTTTTTCTTATAATAACACCTAACAATTCTAAAGCCACCTTTCATCTGAGAATCTAAAAGGGTTTCATAAACATAATTAATTAACCCTCTCAGCATCCAAGAAAAGAGCATAATAATATCCCCATCCAACAGCTGAAGAAACAGAGGCATAGCAATGTCCTAGATCGCGTGCCTCGGACTGTGCGTAATGTGGATGTTATACGCTTTGAAGAAAAAGAAAAGACCAGGTTTACACCGGCTTCACCCCTTCTCTCATGTAGCACTTCTGCCAGGACTGGCAGGGTGGCTTCTCCATAAGGCTGAACTACCGCCATGCACGCAAGTCCCTGTCCCAGAAATGCTCGTGGTGGCTCTATACAGCCCTTAAGGTCAGGCATCGCCTCCGCCAGCCACTGAAATACAAGACACGTGGGTGCTCCTTCACCTCACCCCGGGTTACCTGCTGGTGGAGCAGGCACATTCGTCTGCACCAGGACACCTTTTTACTATAAAAAGCAATGGAACATATCTCACTACTGACCAAATAAAAACAAACGTTGCACTTTCTAATCTACTACTTAATTCTGAACTAAATCATTCCAGTGGTTGGGCTGAATCTTTTCTGGAGAAAAAAATGTTTCTTCTTGATTTTTTCCTTGGACATTGGGAACTACCAGTCCCTTAAAGTATCTGTTACTCACACATACCAGTTACAACAATTTAGTGACAAGGAGAAACAGATGATGGCAATCCCACTTCTTTTTGACTGCTGGTGGAACAGTTGCCCCTGAAACGTGATTCCTACGTCTACGTGGAGTAAAACGCTTGCATGGAAGGCTACCGCTTCCACCCAGAGGAGGAGGAGATGTGGCCACGGTTCTTTCGGGCTCTCCCAGAAGAGCAAATATTTTCAGGGAATCAAGGTAACCTTCTGCTGAGGTCCACTTTCTATGCTCCTTCTTCCAATGGGATATTAATTTCCAAGTGGTTTGCAAAGAGGAATTTATACAAATGCATGTATATATGCGCTCTTCAGCCTTACTATCCCTGATTTTGATTTCATTAGTTTGAAACTTGATGCATTTGGTTATTATCAAACTGTAAAATTAAGTTTTAATTTGATCTATTTAAATAAAAAACAATGTAAGAGTATTACTGAGCTATGGACAGGCATGTGAGAATTCATATTCATGATAATCCAATTTGTCCACGTTTTGTTGTCCAATCACAGCAGCTTCTCCTAGTATGTAAGTTTTTCTTTTGATGTAAACTAATCTGATGGTGTAAAATGTCCGTTACTGCAAATGTAATTTTATTTGCTTAAAAGGGAACTGGATAAGTTCTTAAGGTCAGTTTAAATTTCTTGGCTTCTAAAAGGAAGCTTAAACTAGAAATTTACAGTTATTTTGGAATATTGACATCACATATATAATTTTGGCATATAAGTGACTTCCACAGCAGTGGAAGTTAGGCATTTAAAAACATTTGTTGTTTTCATACAATGACTGCTAAAATCCGTGGAAAAATTCCAAGGACTTTAATAAGCTTTGGATTGGGCACATTATTACTATGAATGTAATTCTTGATACCTCTCATAACATCCCAGGCCATGTGAGAAACTTAGGAAAAGCAATTAACATTCCTCCATCGACTTTTGTATTTACATTTTAAATTTACCATTTAAGACTTTAATTCCCATAAAACTGCTTAAATATACATAACTTCAGTGTTATTTAAATGTTTTATGATCTTCCTGAAATGATCAGCTAATTAAAATCACTTACCTAATTTAGTACCTTAAATTTACCTTCCTTTATTCGAAAGGAATTGGATTTAACGTGCAGGTTTTGTTCAAGGTTTTGTTCATTTTCTTTCTCAGAAAATCTTAATTTGGAAGGAAAATCATGATTATATAGTAGGGGGAGGATGTCTTCTAGGCTGCAAACTTAAACTAGTGGTAATCATTAACTACCATGTATGACATGGCGTATATAATTAAGAAATAAATTTATTACAGAAACTCAGAATTATCAATTAAAAAGTAGTCAGAGCAGTCCCACAAGGTCCGATATGATTACCTACATTATCTGGGCTGTCACTTCCAATGCTGGTTTGAATCTCAAAGACCTCTGAGGGGTGCTCCATGTGTCAAGTTAAATAACTGAGACAACCTTAGTGGAAAAATGCAATGATACAAGCGGGTGCAAACACAAGTCTTCTAGAGGAGAATAGAGATGTCAGCTTCAACTTGAATATTATTGGCAAACTGTTCTTCCTTCCTACTGTACTTCTGAATGGACTGACAGGACCATTCAATTTGTGGCTGTACCACAGTCTGTTTGAGGGGTTGGGGGGGCAGAACCTTGGGGCATTGAAGGACGCTCCAGCCTGTTACATTTTTTTCTTACTTATTACCTTTGCAGACTTTGATTTTTCCTTCTTCAGAGATTCCTCAAGTTTAAGTCCAGAAGAGACAGTTAAATTATCTAGCCTGACCTTGTATATATGCCAGGCCACCAAGCTACACTCATTGACCCATCCTCTATGAACCCTTCTCCTTTCCTTTAAGCTACTTGTCACAACATTGATCTACAAATATGTCTCAATTATGCGGCAGTAAATCAGTGTAAAAAAATAAATAGCTCCTCCCACCAGCCTTTCTCTCCAAAATCCCAACTCCGGCAAAATGATTCTGTTGCTCACTCTGAAACAGAATGAAAAATTTTGCATCCTCTGATGAATCAGATTTTGTTTCTTGTGCTGAATGTCTCACATCTCTATTGCTCTGGCCTCTAGCTTGGACTAGAAATAAAATGAATAGAAAATGTCACTTCATCATATTTTTGACCTGATTGGGGTAGATGGATCTTAAATACTTTATATTCAGCTATGGAGGCTGGGTACACCTATTTATGAATTCAGATGCAAACCAAGTGAAGTTAAAACACAAGTTGTTCATCCACAGGCTCAAAATAAAATCCTAATCTTTTCTAGCACTACGTAACTTCTTCAAACCAGTATACATCAAGAAACCTAACATCCTCTTCACAACTCCAGTACCTGCCTACATAGTAAAAATTCTGACATTTACCAGAAACAGGGAAAAAGAAAATAACAGTCCAAAATTCATGATACCGTTATTTAGGATACGATCTGAAGACTGTCTCTTGGCTCTGAAACAAAGACTACTGTAGACACAAGAACACTGACAGAGATTGTGTCCTCTTTTAAAACTATGCTGACAACATCAGCACCATTGTTCAATTTGGTATCAGGGAGTGTCAGTAAGAGTGAAATACTGCTTACCTTTCCCCATCATGCAAAACATAGCATCTCTGTGTTTCCCTGGATTCACCCCACAAGCGTTCCAAAATGTGCACAACAAAACCACATGAAACTCAGATGATTTCAGATCACGTTACAAAGTCAAAACACAGAACAGATTCACAGGAAGATTTGCTAAGGTTCACCAACCTGTTGAGTGAACCTGGGCCCAGTTCCAAGCAAATCTGGATTGATTAATGTTTTCTTTAAATCAACATCACCTGATGTTCTTTGCTACTGATGTGAATCTCAGCTTTTTCTTTTCTCTTTGGAATTTCGGATCGGTGTAAGTATGGAGCTGAAAACAGCACATGGAATGCATATCCATCTATGTACTAACTGAAGAGCATGTAGCATTGTCTCCTGCAACGCAATGAAATATTGCAAAACCAGCAGCCCTCCAGCCTCATCAGTATTTTGCACTTTTATTAGCTTTTTGGTGAGGGCTAGAGGTACAGCTTTTTTCAAACCGTTCATGCATTTAAGAACACAGCAGTAAAGGAGCTCTTTCTATATTTCAAACATGGGACCAAATTGAGATATACCCAGCTATACAAGGAATGGAACCTCTCTCTAATACATCCCCTGAAATCAATGGAACTACTTATGGAGTAATATACCATTACCCATTGTGAGTAAGAGCTACTGTAAATAAGCTTTAGAAACTATATTCCAGCCACAGTTGCGCTTGGTGGTTTGTAATATTCCAGCATTTGCTAAATATAAATAAATGAAATAAAGTGGGAGATAGCGATATTCTGATTTCTGTTAGCACTGACTGTACATTTGTTCCAAGTGTCTGAGCAATCAGAACACTACATAAATACCTTGCCATGCCTGTGGGATCCTGTGCTAAGTCATAATCCATCACTGAAGCAGGCAGCCACTCTTGAAGACACGCTAAAGCATTTCTGAGGTTGAATGTAATTCATTGCTACACTCTCTGGTTGCATGTTTATTTCCTCTAGCAGGAAGAAGTGGCTACACGCAGAGCAGTTGTATGCTGGAAATTCCATTTAAAATTTGCATCATATTAAACAATTATTGACCAAAGGCTGTGTAATTTATCAGCTGATTTATCTTCTCCTGTCTATAAAAATTGTTTGTAAATAACCTTTACATTCAGGAACTCTACCCTGACACATAGCTTATCCGTATTTATATCTTTATTTGAAAACTGCATGAGTTTTCAGGATTGAGGCAGGTAAAATCATTCAGATAAACAAGAAGAATCTCTCCCACCAAGTCCTCACTACACACACATAAGAATATGCATTACGTGTGTATAAAAAAAACCCTGCTTATCACATAGTTGCTTTATTTATTTTCTTCATTTCTGACTCCTGGTTTCAGACAAACAAAAAACTGAGGAAAATGTTAAAGAACTGCCAAAGTTTCTGTCGGAATAGAAAAGGAACAGGAATCTTGTAAGACAGACTGTTCCCTCAATTTCTTCTGGCCAATTTGTAGTCCCAGCAGATTTACACAAACTTTGAACAAGCACAGAGGCCTGGCAGTGCTGACACGAGCTGAACTCCTCCTCTCGCCTTGTGAAATTCAACCACTGCAACTTCATAGGCAGCTTTGGTAAAATACAGAGAAGATCAACCCAAAAGAAAAAGAGATTTAAAACTGACTGCATTCTTAACGACAATTTTTGTCAGCAACTGAAAATACACCCAGTGTTTCATAGCGGAACTTTCTAGCAGCTTAATTTTTCCCTTATTTGTTTGCATTGCACTGGAGTCCATCGCCAGTGTCCTGAGCTCCTGCTTTTTCCTTTTACTATCGATTTAGACATCGGTGTCCACTAATGATCTAAAAGAAGGAATCTTTAATGTTCGGGCTGTAAATATGCGACTGAGTCCCAAGAGCCTAACATATGTCAAAGGCATGAAATGATGACCATGAAAGGGAACTCTGCATCTGTGTTTGCTTAGCAGAATAACTGCAGGGCTGACCTGTGGACTGATGTGGCTGTTTAATATGATCTCTGCAAACTGTTCAATAACATCAGAACTGCTGTTTAATCCTCTTACCTGTACCAGTGACATTATTTCATGTTCTACTAATTCCAACCCATCTGCAGAAGAAATACTTGCCTCTCTGGCAAGCCAATAGGGAAGGCCAAATTTTGTAAAAGGCTGCAGCTATAATGTTCCGTGTATAATTTCAGAACAAGTTTTTTTTTTCATCGGAACATTTTTGCATAATCTTACAGCCTAAGTCTCATCTCACTTTTACTTTTGTAAGTCAGGAGTAAAGGTAACACAAGGTGAGGATCAGAGCCAAAGCTCCTTGAAATTGAATTTTCTGAAACAAATATCCAAGTATATTTTGAGACTATATCTCCAAAGGTGTTCAGATGCAAAAAACTCAATTATTTGGCTTTTGGAAGAACAAAAAATATATTTAAAATAGAAAAAAAAAAAAAAGAGTGGGATCTGAGAAGCTTCAGAGGTATCTATATTTCTACTTTGCAACTTCTTGACCAGTTTTTGCAATGTTCTCCCCTTTCATTTGGATTTCCTATGGAGAGTTTGTGGCAATCATATAAATGGATACAACCAGGTTTTTCATATGGTGATTCCCAATTCAGTGTTAAACATTACAAAACCCACTTAAAATTACTGAAAAAGAAAGAAGAAAATGATTTGTTAATAAAAACAATCTCTCTTAATGATTTTCCCATGCATTTCCAGAGAGTCACAAAGAGTGCTAGACCTCGAAGGGGAAGGATTCAAGGGAGTGAAAACTCTGGCTTTGGAATGAACTAACCTGTTTGATGCTGTACAATCATTCTTACCTCTCTTTGCAACCTTTGGGGAGTCACGAACCATCCAGGAGAATCAATTATTGAATGTAACAGAGCCTTGCGCTACCATTCGTGTCATGTCACTGTCTTCTGTTGGAGAACACAAGTGGGTCTGAAACCAAAGCAGACACATAGTGTGAATGAACTGCAAAAAACCAGAATATTTCAAAATCTGGAAGACTGGTTAACACCAGTGTCCTGCTCAGAGTATTTACACACCACAGAAACTGGTCGAGGAAAGAATGTTTCTATATACAATACACTCAGGCTCCCACTATCACTTAATCCCTCTTCCGTCTATGCCAAATTCCAGCTGCAGTCCGTACTCGCCTCCAAAGAACCAGAGCTAATAGCAAACTAAGAGTCATATCTGTTGGCTCCTTCTCCAGCATTTCACAACAGATATCACATGATTAGGTGTTAAGTGGGACTATTTGCACTTTTGCTTATGGCACATATAATTATGTAATTCTGTATAATGCCAAAATGACTGTTTAAGTAGCAGCTGCACAAAACAGAGATACTGGTTGGACAGCACAGAAAATACAATCTTAAATAAAACCAGCACAGTAAAAAATACACACATACATTTACATATAGATGTATTTGTATACCTTCAGGACTATCTAATGTGGAATGTTTTTACAAAAAGATCTCATCAGTGGTCCTTAAGCAGGACTCTGCCTCTCTTCTTGCCTATGAAAGTTTTGCCAGGGACAGGCCCAGAGTCCTTACAATACAAATTGTGGATTGACAGATCCCTAAAACACATGGATGAAACCCTTGGAGCTCATGGTCTCATCCATCAGCTGTTGCTGGTGTTTGTCACAGAGCACACTGGCACTAGATGGCTCTGTCAGTGTTTCAGGTGAGGTGGTGTAGCACACATTTGTGCACTGACTTTGCCAATGCTTTAAAGCTATGTCTGCAAAGACACTCATGGGCAGCACAGTGGGAAAGACGGGTGTACACAAACCACAGACAGCCACCCTCTGTAGAGTTCCTCCTGGGGAATTAAATGAATAACTGTCCCTACCATAAAAGATATGGAGGAAGGCACATTTAACTTACTTCTATTATTTTTCGGAGGAGATGTGTCCTAATTTCATGGCGCAGTAACAGAGCTTCCTTGAGCTTTGATTGAAGTAATCACAAAGTATCAAGGTTAGTTAGAAATGCTGTTATATTTTCCATATAACATATATAAAATACATCCTTCTAACCATATGGGTAAGGTGGTGGCAGTGGTAGGAGTCTGCCACAGAGGTGCTCTATAGAGGTCAAAAGGAGATCACCATTCATTTAATTTAAATAAATCAATTTGTTAAACAAGGAGCTGCTGAGATTATACAGTTAGAGGGTGGAGAGCAAAGAAAGATAATTATTTTTGTTTGCATAAATCATTTTCTTATTACTTGGGGATCAGGGTGGTATTGTTTGGGTTCGAGAAAGGAGGGCAGAAGAAGATAAGTATATCAATTTGCTGATCAGGGTTACATGGGATTTTGCTGCTCAGGCTGGAGAAAGGAAAGAAGATCATTATTTTTATTTAAATAAATCAATTTGTTGTGATCAGGGATCACAAGGGGTCATGCCGTTTGCAAAGAAAGCACAGGAAATTCTCCTTTATGGATAGTTAGTCTTAGAGCAAATGTTTAGGCACTACTCTATCAAATGGAGAAAGGACAAAAAAAACTTCAAGACCACAAAGCTGGATTTCTATTTCTTTCTTTTGAAAGACCCTGTCTTTGGCACCTTGTACTGGTCTTCAATTTGAGTTAAAACAATTACTGTTACACTTCTAACACACTGAATCAGTATTATATATATGCATGTGTGTGTATGTGTATACAAACCACGTATACAGATGATTAGATAGATAGATAGATAGATAGCCAGCCAGATAGCAGCTAACGGGGCCTGATCCTGCAAAAGCCCTTGTACTTTGAAGCAGCGCCTGCTGCAACTAATGGAAAAACTGTGGTTGCCTTCCCAGGACGTAGGATCAGTCCTCCAGTGGAGAATATTCATTGAAATCAATGGCCATTCTGTGCACATACACTTTAAGGGCCTGATATTTGTTGCTTCTTTTCTGAGGCAATTAATGAAGCTCTGTGTGTAATTTTAAAGGCCCTTCATGAAATAACTGGAAATCTACAGCACTGAACATCAGTGAACTCATATCCAAAACTAATAGCTTCAGTATCACTGCCAAAAATTGACTAAGCACTCTTTGTGCCTGCAAATGGGGTTCTGTAGGCAGTATCCTTATATCTGCCTTCAAGGGATAATCTCCTCTTACAAATAAAACAATTGTTTCATTTGCTCATTGCAATGGTTGAATGAGGCTGCAGAAATTAATCTCACTGGTTTTGAATGTTCCCAAGTCAATTGAGTGAGGATTTGGGGAGTGGGGTTGCTTTCAATGAACATGTGTTGCTATTTGCAAAACCAGTTTAAAAAATGTATTTTCACCGGTTTGGATGTGACTCACACAAACTAATAAGCAAACCATTCCTCTCGCTATACCCAATTAAAAAAATGGCTTAAATGTAGTATAAAGGTCAAAAATCTGTATCTGCGGGATCAAGGTGTCTCCATTACCTTGGAGTAAAAAAAAGGAATAGTCTAGTTAGCTCTGTAACAAATGAGACAATGTTTAAGTAATTACAGAAAATATTGGGCCCCAACCATCCCTCGGATGCTTTCAGAGCCAATGGCGTAGTCCAGGGGATGAATTTGTGTTTGTAACAAGAATGATAAATCTAACTAAACATCTTTATTTTTACAGTACGTTAAAGAAGCATTTTTATTTAGTGCAGTCATATATCTCCACATTATTTTGAAGTATGCTTCTTTATTGCTTTTATGTCTTTAGAATTGCCTGAAGAAAGCATCCTTTTTTCCCTGTGTTTCATTGTTGTTACCCTTGTAGAGTATAACGTGCACAAACTTGATTATGATTAATTGAGGGCTCTAGCAAATTATGTTTTTATTCCTTTCCATCTAAGTCTTCCATCTGCTCAAGGAAAAAAAAAGGAAATTTTACATTTATAAGGACACTTAGAGCCTTCTGGGTAAATCATCAGAACAACTTGTTCAGCAGTAATGGCTACAAGTGAAGAAAGTCTTCCTTCACTCTTACATCATCAACACATTAACGCATCTCCATCCTACAAGTAAGGCTGAGAGACAATGATAACTGGTCAAACTGCATTTGATCCAAAATCTTGCTGCAGAGCTGGAATTTCAAACTGAATCAAACCAGTTTAGAGTATTGCTCAATTAGATCCTACCACCAAAGAACCACTTAAAGCAGTTAAGTACTAAATCTGTAAATATAAACACTTGTGTCCTTCGGCATAATGCATGTAACATCAGGCATGCTATTTATAAGAGGCTCTGTTGAAGTTCTTACCCAAGGTGATGCAGCTGCATATACCAGCCCATTAAGCCTGGTGCACCACATCAGATAAGGCCCTTCCTTCAGAGTTTATGATTCAGGTACAAATGCTTGCCATCCCCTGGAAACTGGCAAATGAGTCTGCGCTTGGCAGTCTGGGGTTTTCTTAATAAGATGAATGACAGAAGCAAGAAGTCATGTTTAACTTGTACGAATGCGAGGAGGAAAAGGCAGGGCTTTTTCATTTAAAGACAGCCTTGTTCTCCAGCCTTGTTAGTGCATAGCACAGAGTGGCGCCTTTGGCTGATGAGAAAGCAAAATTATTGAGGAATTTTCTCTTCTGAGACCACAGAGTTGAAATAACAAAACCCCAAACGATTTTAGCAACCAGAATGCAGATACAAATGGTCTTTAAAAGGCTGGTCTGGACAGCTGGTGGCATAGGGACAGGGGCTGCGAATTTACAGCAAGGACAACATCAGTGGCATTTTTCTTGCTCAGCCAATAACATGAATTGAGTTGTTGGCCTTGGCCCAGGCCCCTGTGAATAACACTCCAAATGACTAACACCACACCACTCTTCTTGAACCACCACTGAAGAAGACAGGTTAACTCTGCACACCTTACACTGAAGTGAACTGGGGAGCACTGGTGTGATCTGTTACTGTAAATCAGCTGTAAAGGTGACTCCAGCAGAAGGCATAATATTCATCACCAAAGACAAGTGTAAGCCTGGGTCTAATTGCCTGCAAAGATGACATCTGATGACTAGCAGGGAAGTTACTGCAGTGTTCCTGCACACGGGTGGACAGAGTTGAGGCTGACTAAGCGTCAAAAAACAAGGAGTCTGTGGTTCAACTGAACCAAACTAGATTTAGAGGTAGATACAGAAGCTACACTTCCTCTGCCAAAGTTTGTAAAAGATCCTTGTCAAAGATGTACTGACAGCAATGTTGTAAAACCTCTCAGCAGCACGCTAAAGATAAATTATCTGGTAGCCTCACAGTAGGTGAAGAAACCACTTTGTGTAACAGACACGGTTTGTGTAGAAAAAACAATTCTGTGGAAAAGGCAATATGGATCAAGAGTCCTCCGTGGCAGAGTGAAAGAGGAGAGGCTGCACTTACCCACCACTGCACAGGGATCTTAGTAAGAACAATCCACCAGAGACTAAACCTTTCCAGTGATACATATGGCCTTTTCCTGCTGCAATGACACAGTTGGGCTAGAAGTGAGGGGTGTCTGATGACTTCACCCCTCCAAGAAGCAATCCATACACCTCCAGGCCCAAATGGGACATCACATAGAAGATCTGGTGAGTAAAGCTACTGGAATCTGTGGTCAGAAATCCCTGGAAACATTGTCCCAGCTTGCTCCGGGGACTGCTACAACATAAGCATCCTGCTGCAGTCCTCCTCCCCTCCCTTTGCTCACACATCATGTATACACAAGGGCACAAGAGTTAATTCCATCTTCTGTGGAAAGCTCTGCATGAAGCCTCTTTAATTGGGCTTTGTGCGAGCGTGTGAATCTCATCCTGATAGTTTCAGGGTACTCGGGGAAACATTAGAATGGCAGCACAGCAGAAATGGAAAAGGCATTATCATTCATTGGCAGCAAATAATTTATTTGATATCCGCCATCCTTTTTTTTTTTTCCTGCTGGCTGTGTTTGTGATTGTATGTGAAATTAATTTCTGAAACGTTTAGCTAATAATTATTGGTGAGGAGATCCTGTCAGTCTCTCAAGATAAACAAGAAATGGTTCCAGCTGACACAGATTATGTGTCACATGACTATCCTATTTTTCTGTTTTAATAAATATTAATCTTTCCGCCTTTTAGGAGCATTGTGCAATATTTTTTTATCTTCTGATTTGACATGGGAAATGACTGGTATATGCCAAAACTACTCCTATTATACAAAAAGGCAAATTTTCCTTACTTCATTTCAAGACAAGACATTTTTCAAATTAAAATTAATATGCACACAGATTATATCTTCTCTTACACAAATCTATGTAAGATGCTATTTAGGGTGTGCCTTTTTTCCTAACCGTGACTTCTTCTAACATCAGATAAAAGAGATTTATTGTTATATTCCCATTTTATCTTCTGACTTTTGCCTAGTGGGAAAGCATAAAGGAGACAGGTGACCCCCAAAAACCTGTAGAAAATGATCTTACATCAAGGCACTTGGCAGAAACTCAGATGATCTCTTGGGAGTTGCCAACCTTGCCAAAGATCTTCCTCACTGCCTTGAGCAAAGTGCTTTCCTCCTTTGTGCCTCAGTTTCCTAGCTGTAAAGTGAAAGGGACAGGAAGGTATAATAGTTCTTTCCTTTTTCTTTCTGTCTTATTCCTATTGCAGACTCTTCAAGGCAAGTCTGATTATGCATTTAGCAGATGGGGGCTCCAAACTCAGCTGGAGCCTTTAGGCATTACTATAGTATAAATAACAATAATGATGATGGAGCGTTAAAATAGATAGAACTTGTTCTTTGTTTTCTGTAATGTGAATCAAACTGTGGCTGGACTTACATTTAACACCATCAGCTAGTTTATTTATGAGAGGATTTATCAGAAGTGGTTGGGTTTAATTTCCCCTAATTCACACTGTATGAAAAATGGCAACTGTCTGATTTTAATCTATAACCTGACGATAGGGCTTCCCAGAAATAACAAAAATACCACATTCAAGGTATCCAAACAGTTACTGTAGGAGTGCAGCACAGGCTGATTACACCCGCTGCCTCACACCTCCGCTCCATCCCCTCCCTGTCTCGTCTCTTCCAGCAATATCTGCAAAGGCTAAAATCACTGAAGCAGTAGATAAATTATTAATGGTAATAAAAAGAATTTCAGGAGTTCAAGTGCCTTCCTTGGCATGTTGATTCACAGAAAGAGTTAATTTTTTGTTCTTAGACTGGCCTTTTTATTTTTTAACCAAGTGGATATGTGTTTGTTAAACTGCCTTTTCTAAGGTGGAAGGAGGAGGCAGAGGTTGTGAAAAACCACTGTCACTTTCAAATGGAACAAATGCATGAAGTTAAATATAAATGTGCATCGACAAGCTCACAGATTATTGTGGGGTAAAAAATAATAATATAAAAAAGATGGAATTCCTTTTCAAACTAATAGGAGAAAGATTCAAAAGCGGGGCAATCAATACCACCCTGTGATCAACAGGAAATGCTAAGAATAACTGTATATCATGTGTGGCTTCAAATTTACAACCAGGACATATAATCTCATTGTAAGAAGAGAGTCAAGTTCAAGAACTTAGCATCTACAGTAAAGCTCTCATTTTAACTAAAGAAGCTGAGGTCGACGGCCTCTCAAATGAAACAGATAAGGCGACATAGGGTTCTTGTCAGAAACAAATGTTATGTCTCTCCCTACTGAAAAGCTTAAAGATATTATCAGCAAAAGCCTAGTTGGGCCTGAAATGGGTCCCAGAGAAGTAATATTAACCAGGCTCCTGGCAGATCATTTATTTATCTCAAGCTAAATTCAATAAAGAGAGCCATATATAAGTGAGGGAAAATAATGCAGCTGCTAGTAATTTATCATTGGATGGAAAGTCATTGTTACCCTTATCTCTCCAATGATGTTCTATTTCCAACTGGTAATGAATTATGGGGCTTGCCACATCTTTACTATGTGACAGGTCAACACTACCTCATGGGTACTGTACGGTATTTATGCAATCGATAGAGAGTTTGCTGAGAAAATATTGGCAACCATTTTGTGAGAGTGACCTAGAGCTGTATGGCCTTATGATCGTTGGTGGTGGTCAGTGGATATAACAGCATTTCTACACTCCTTTAAAACAAAGATTTCTGTGAATGGTTTAAAAGTATTTTTTACTTTGCTCTTTATAAAGCCAAGCATGTGAAGTGAACCACTGGATTGTTAATTACAAGGCATTCTGCTCATTTAAGCTGTCTCAGCCACCAAAGGGATCTTTTCTTTTCCTTTGTTGCACTTATTAGAGGGATTTATTAAATCAAACTTCAGTACAGACTTATCCAAAATTATTTGTGTCTGTGGTGTTTGGGGCATAGCAGAGGCATGAAGAGCAGAGGTTTGGCCAGGCTGCTGCTGAGGTGTAAGGACAGCCTAACGAGCAGCGCTGGGTGCCCCACAGAGCTCCCAAATTCCACACAGAGTTAAAGCCATGCAACTCAACACTGCATTTACCTTCCTCAAATCAACTGTGAGGGACCCTCCCAGCATGACCCCTGCAAGAGAAGCAGCGACAAACAGTGCTATCTGATGGATGGCTTCAGGACGAAGAGCTCTGCTATAGGGACACTTGGCAAGGGTATGGTTTCTGGAGTAGTCCCTTCTCTGGCGCTGCTTTCCCATCCTCGAACCAATTATGTCCATGTTTTCTCTCTTCTCTACTTCTCCCCATTGTGTTTGGCTTTCATTATTCACAAGAAGGGCTCATGTGGCCTGAAAAGTTTGGATTTATACTAAAAGACCAGAAATACACTTTTTAAATGTTATATGGATTGGGGGGGGGAATATATATCACAAATTACTAAAAAATTTGGATTTTGAAAAACACCTCCTGAAAAAGAATAAAGAAAATTTCCAGATACATTATAATTTTTCAGAAAAAAAGAAAGATTTTAGAATAAGCAGCCTTCTGTCATTAAAAGTTACCAAAGAAAAAACAAAACAGCACAACCACATTTTGGCCCAGACCTCATTTCTAGATTAGGCCACTTGATCTTCACGCCATTTAGTTCACTACCTCCACTTGAGCCTACTTCTACCTACAAATAGGTAGAGTACAAGACACTACCTATTTGTGGCCACAGATTGTTCCAAGAACTGAACAACCCAGAAAATCCTTTTTCTGTTTTGTTTTGTTTTGTTTTGTTTTGTTAGGTAGAAAGATAGAAAAATACATCTCCCTCAAGGCAGAGTAGGGACATATTTTGAAAAACAAAAGGAATGACACTTTCACTGAAGAGAAGCAGCAGCCATGTCCATGGTAAAAGTTACTGATTGTAATAACGCATGGATTTTTAGTCATGCAAGTGGATGTCCAGATGAGCGGGGCCACCGATGCTGAACTCGCAGACCTTTCTAAAAGAGCACAATAGGACAGGATCATACCTGTGCGACATCCAAATGAGGCAACGAGAGGAAAAGTAAAGCTGTCTTTTCCCATTATTGTGGGAAAAGGAAATTTGAACACGCTGGCCAGCTACAGTTCATTTAAATAATGTATTAGGTGACCTAAATGATATTAACTAAGGTAGCTAAGATTAACTCAGATGAAAACCAAACACAGATAGCTCTATCCATTGTTAAATAACGAGTGTGTTTCCTGGTCACAGAGACATACTGTGCCTTCTGGCATGCATGCATGTGTTAATATGTCTCTTTGGCTCTGTATGTTTAGGAAAGTCTTAGTAATGGAAAAACAAGGGTGTTGTAGGTGAAGGCTGAAGTCCTTTGGCAGAGCAGCGTGTGCAAGAGCTTGACCAGAGCCTGCTGGATTGTACTTCGGCCGAGCCTGTGATAGCAGTCTGTCAACTCGACGAGCATTAACACTCATTCACAGAGATTCAGAAAGTCAATGAGAGCATTACTATATCCTGGAGTAAATAACATCGTTTTCCCATGTACCGACTGAGATATAAATTCCATATGGTTTGGCTATACCAGAAGGGGTCCTGCCCAGATCACATTAACATATGAAAGCTCTGATACTTTCATAATCAGTTAACTCAAGGGGTCATCTAGCTGATGCCAGGAAGATCTCGTCTTTCTTTCGATAGATGAGAAAGTATGATGGATTTTTACAATTTAAACAAGTAATGATAATAGCAAAAAATAAAAAATCTAGGTGTCATAACTCATATAAACCAAGACAATCCAGAGAAATATACCCCTTGAAATCAACTATTGACTTTTGAGTCTATCATAACCAGCAAGGAGTCTGCTACTTCTCATGTAGTTTCAAACACACTGTCAAAATTGTGTATAGCTTCTAGCTCCCAGGCCTTCTACTTACATACCAATCACTCAATTCACTTTTTAATTTCCACTGTTTGGAGTCCTATCCCAAAATTTTTAAAAGAAAAAAACAACAAAACCTAAAAAATTGACTTAAAACTACTTAGGTTTACAGAGGTACAGTCTGGTAAGAATGATGTATGCTTTTAATAATATGTTCCCTGGCTAATAAAATACTAGATTATTTTTGGACTACAGAATTTAAATGGAAGGAAGTTCAACCATTAGGAACCTGTTTACTATTACCAAGAGAATAGCCAGTTGGCAGGTCAATAGCTATCAGCAGAAATAAAGAACCACAGCAGCCACCTGTGCTTAAGGCTTGTCCCTGTTAGGAAAAAAATAAATGAAAGGGCAAAAACTGAGAAGCAAAGCTAGAGCATGCTGGGTTTTTTTTCAGCTTAAAATGAAAAAATAGAGGACATTGCCCTGGGACTACTGATTTCAGAGTTTAGTGCAAATGGTAGCCAGCTCTTCCAGGCTGTTTAAGATAAAATGGGCAGCAAATATCTGCATCAAACTTTTTCTCTAGATAAACAGCTGAATCTGAAGCATGTTGAAATATCTCAGACAGGTTCTTCGTGGCATGAGGATTAGCTGTGAAAGGAAGTGTGCACGCAGGGATGTTTCCCCTTCCTGTGTGAATAGTCCCACCATTGAGTCAGTTGGAGATTGGCCATTTAGAGTTGAAAAGGCCAGTAGACACCTGTGTCAAGTGCATCCTTCCTTTACCAGATGGAAATAATTGGAGCCTTGAGAAAGTTCTCACTTATTGTCATTTCAATGGGTCAGAGAGAATCACACCTGCAGAAGAGCTGCACTGTGTATCTCACAGACCCACCCACACCGGGTAGAATCACGGTCCCAGTAGTGTCAATGGGACTTTTGTTGTGGAACTTGAGGATAAGGCTATCTATTGCCAGCAGTGAACATTTTCAGAGGCAATGAAATCTTGTTCCTACATAATCTAAGACATACATCAATCCTGAAATTAAATGCAAAGGAGAGGGTTTTTTCCCTCTGATTTCTTATTTCCACATGAAGACCATTTTTCTCACCTTTACCAGTCAGCTATGGTTAATATGCTTTTCTGTCCTAGAGACTTCTTTGTGTACATATGTATGTATGTACTATATTGACATTTACATATCATTAAAAATGAATTAGCATCATGTGGTCATTCAGATATTCTCTAATATAAGCATAAAGAACAACTGTATTAGTAAATGACAACATTTTAAAGGTAAGTACCCTACATATCATGTAAAATGCTCCTTATTAAAGACATAGAAACATTATAGTCCCAATATCAGCTAAATCTTGAAATATTGGATGTTTAGGTGATGGATAAATCTACAAAGGACGTAAATTTTTTTCTTTTATTTCTTGCCAATTAAACACCAAGACACTTGAATTCAGTTCAAGTTTGGGTAGTCCGAAGACGTTTCATATCTCAGAAGGAAAGAAATTTTCATTTAGTAAAAACTGGACTAAAGAAGCAGAGGAGAGGCTTAAAATTCCCAAAGAAATCATTACAATTGATCCAGTCAAAAATGGGTCTGGTAATTTTTGTCAGAACATTTCCTGTAATCACAAATTTTCTGTGATTTCTATGATTTCATACAGGGGAAATTTAGGAAACCACTTGCTACTTGGCTTCCATTTTAAGGGCTCTGCATGTCGTACAGATGCACTAGCAGCACCTGCAGAAGAACACTCTTGTGCTCCTGACCACCTCCTGGTGAGGGTTCCTAAAAGTTTGTTGAAGTCAAATGGCACTCGGCCAGTTTCATACCCGTTATCCCATTTATAAGTTCACAGTGGCTTAACAGCTGTGATAGATATTAATGGCTAATCAATTGCTATTGATGCAATTATTCTTCTCATCCACAAGCAAAGTCTTAAATAAGTGGGCAAATATTAACTTAGGCTCCAGTTGATAAGGTATTCTTTACCATGTTTGTTAGTATAGGCTTCCCTTCTGAACTTTAATAAGACATTTAGAGTAGTAAAAAAAAAAAAAAAAGAAATCAGGAGAATGGTTGCTGCTACGGGCAACCTTTATTTCATTATCACAGGACCTTAACCTGGACTTGTCTAACGTTACATAACTTTTTGGTACCCTGCCCCCTGTTCATACACTTTAAAGATGACTAGCAGTAAGAACATAGGCTTGCTCTCACGGCTCAGAGCCAGCATGCCACCCAAGGAGCCCTTCAGCATGCCCTGCGACCTAAGGAAATGCTTCCACAGTGGTCCAAGTTAACAAGGAAGGCAAAAGATGATGTTGCCTACAGCTTGCTGTTTGCCAAAACACTATTGCCAAAGGGGTCAAGCAAAGGTGGAGACCACTGCTCTACAGCTCGTGCTGTGTGTTCCCATAACAAGCAAACAAGCTCAAGGCAAGGCATGAAATCTGAGTATCGGGACCCCATTTATCAACATAGAAATGAGTGCAATGGCCTCAACAAACTTTCAGAAGGACAAGCTCACAGGTGTTTGACTGGATAACAAGGCTATAGGTCTAATTAGGCAGAGGCTGACTGCAGCACAACCAACGTAGATGAAGATACTTTTTCAGCACATGCGATATGCATTTTTTTCTTTGAAAGTAAATTGTCAACTTTTAGTTCTGTGTTGGCTTGCTAAACAGCATCAATTTTTTTCAACTTCACTATTTCCCAGAATCAAGCCTCCAACTATATAAATAAAGAAACACTTCAACTGCCAGAAAAATTATGTTTTTATGTAGCATATAGGAACTTCACTGCAAATATTTTAAAGAAAAAGCTCCAGCTCTCAGGGTGTCTTGTTTTAATGTGCTATTTCTTTGAAATTCTGAAAATACTTGTGCATTGATTTGTACAAAAATGCATGTCAACACATGCAATTCTTAGTCTCATCTGAGGTAATACAGGGGTTGTGCAGGGAGACACCATTATATTTTGCTTCCTCTTCTTGTACAGCCTAAATTCTGTAAGTCAGGTAATTCCGCAAGAACAAGCCAGGATGGGTAGTAAACTATCCAGGGAAAACTCCCTGTCACTTGAGTTTTTAAATCACGGTTGAATGTATTTCTAAACTCTGTGCTCTAGCTCTACCACAAGCTCAATGCAGGAATCACTAAGCAAAATCCTCTGGCTTATGGGAGTCAGCCAAGATGATTATAATGGTTCCTGCTCACCTTAAAATCAGTAATACAGGTGAAATAGAAACTATGGTTGAAATTCATCCACGTGCAAAGCCCTGTGATAAAACTTCGAATAGAATTTCAGCCAAAGTGCTTAGAAAGTCTCAGGCCACCCTGCATCCAGTGAGATTTTTGGGGAAAGACCCCTAAACTACCATGGAGAAGAACAGCTACATCAAGGCTTATTAAGGTTTTGTTTTGCATACTGTGAGAGGAAATAAAAAGCATTGCCTTCTGCCCCTGGGTTGCCACTAGAAGAGAAAGACCAGCTGGGACCTCTTGTGGAATGCAAAGGAAGCTTAACATTTATCTGCTTTTGCTCTTGTTGGTATTTGTTGGAGGAGCACTTAAAATGTGCACCTCCAAGAAAAAAAAACCTCTAAGGAGGCTCTTTTGACCTCCTTAGCAAGTTTCGGAAGGGCTGGAGTCAGCGGTGGCTTTGCTACGTATCCTCCAGGCTCACAGAATAGCCAGTCTCTAGTGAATAATGCTAAGGCGCCAGTGTAGGAGGACAAGCACCTTGCAGTGTGGTATGTGAGAAACTCTGGTCTGTGAACCCAGTAACTTCTCCATTTCAATAATGCCTATTGTAGAATAAAATTTATCAAAGGAAATGCTGACTCCACAACTCACTAACATAAATCATCTGTTGAAGGGCAAAACACATGAAATTGCCTCAAGATTTGGAGCAGTTTGGGAAGCACATGATTTTAGCATACCGCCTTTGGCCAAGGCTTATTACTGCCTCCTGAAATGGGCAGGTGCTCACTGCTCCTCCTGCACAGATGCACAGCCCAGGTAAGCGGGCAGAAACTGGCCGCAAATACATTCACACAAACTGTACGTGGGTATTAGTAAACACACAGGTTCCATCATAAAGGGATTATATGACTCTTTCCTGGCGTCTGGAATGCACATTATGTTACCAAACAAAGGAAATTATGCAAAGATAGCCCCAGAGGCAGAATAACCATGATCCGCTCCTACTTGTGAATACTGGGCAAATACTTACTAGCCACAATTAATCACCTGTCTCTGCTCGTTTTGTTAAACGATCGAAGTGATACATCCACTGGTCGCACATGAATGTAACTATTTGTACAAAATCTCATTTATATAGTAGGGGTGCAGGACCAGATCCTGCAGTATTTGTCATTCACATGCAAGTCACCTTATTGAGGGAATTGCTTCTAATTACTTAGCATCAGGACTGCAGGACGTAGCCTGACCTGCAATATTAAGGTGATAAGGATATATAGCAGAGCAAGAGTAGAATCAATTGTTCTTAGATTTATTCTCTTCCTCATCGGTCCACCTGATACACATGAAATATTTGTGAAATCAATTTCAGAATGACCAGACGGGTACTGGAAGTACTACAGTCAGTTCATCAGTTGGCTCTTCCAGGAACACTTCAGGAATTAGGATGGAAGCATATTACTTCCTTTCCCACAGGATAACTGCAGTGAATACAATAACCCTTGTTCTACGAGATACTGCCGTGCACGCTGCCTCAATCAAACAAACATCGTTTGCCCCCTTTCAGCAGCAGCTGTGCAAAGGACCATTATATAAGCTTAAACTTTCTTTCCTCATTTCTTCAGCACTGTGCAGTATTTTGTATCAGCACTGAATCATGCTGAGGTCCTTCAAAATCAGTTTTTGTGGCTCCATTACCTGCACGCAATTGTATTTACCCCTGCAAAGCGTATGTGGTCAATTCACCACCTGCACGATGCAACCAGAACTGTGGATCTCATTCCTGAGCTTGGCTGTCTAAAATGAGAACTGTATTATCAGCCCACCTGGAGCAGAAAACACAGAGCAACAAGGATACTAACAGGGCTTGGTTCTTGGGCCACTGAAGTCCTTAGGTAGTTTTCTCCTGCCCACAGTAGGTTTTGGAGGCAGATTGCTAGATTTCCATCTCAGGCAATTCAGTCCCTCTTTGCTCACAGTAAGGCAGAAGAAGTTTCACAGGCCTTAGCAAATCCGGCCCATGGTTTCACTCTCCTTATGAGAGCTTTGTATATGCTCTCCTGGCACAGAAAAAGGAAAACTTTGCAATAAAGGTATGGAATTATGTTCGCTAAGAATTTTGATAAAAGTGCGTACAAAAGGAGCTCTACTTAGTGTCAGTGCAGACCCTTTAAAATGCATACGTGAATATTTATGCAGTTTCCCTTTTTTTCAGGAATTGTTTGTTGCTCTATTTGATCATAGTACTTCTCCAGCTCCTAATATTTTTGGATAATGTTCTCGCCTTCATTCGTAATCACTCTTTATTCAGTGTGGAAGATGGATTTTTCCAATTTTGTGCTATTATATACCTTAGCATGGAAAGGATTAGATGGGTTTTTCTTTTTCCTTTTAGTCCTTATTTAACTGCTTGTGATCTTCAGGGATTTATAGCCCAGTAGGTCTAATTCCAGGATTATAGGTATCTAGATATCCAGTAAATCATTTAGCAGTATATAGGTTTAAGGCAACTCCAAATAACCCCTACAGTTAGCTCTCCAGCTAAAAACTGAAGTTGGCTAGAAGCAGTAGATTTGAGTAAGAGTTATAAAGCAATGCAGAACCACTAATTTAGAGTCTGATTCTACTTCCTTCAAAGGCACTGATAAAATTTATACCCACTTCAGTGGGAACATGGCAAGGCCTTCAAATCCTCTTGCTTTAGATGCTTTCCCTCTTCCTAGCCAAATACTAATCAAAGTCTCCTCCTCCTCTGATTTAAGGTTCAGCTCTCATTCCCATAACTGTTGCATTTTTATTTAGATAAACACTGTCAGGTTGAGTTGACCCAAAACTTAGATTTATTAAAAATGAAATAAAATGAGCAACAGAAAGCTTTCTGTATTTGTTTTTCTAAATTCCAGTGAAAGCAGCTTCTCGGTTTGGACTTCAATTTTCCTTGGCATCATCTACAGCCTGAACATTGCAGCACTGTGCTCGTACATGAAAACAAATAGGGGACAGACAAAAGTGAAATTGAGTTATAGGTTTTCCTTGTTTGGGCTTAGTGAAAAGTAAGCATGTGGTATTAAAGATCAAAAGCAAATGTGGTTTCTTAGGATCTATCATTCAGAATAATCAAAAGCAATACTAATAGCAAAGATAAGGAAATAGGTGCTTTTAACTGTGCCTTTTAATTTGCTCATGCCCCTTTAAACATGGCATAGCGAGTGAGAAAGGTTTTGCCCTGGCAGAGCAGTTAGTACAACCACAGATCTGTGCCAGTTCTCACCAGGCGTGTCTGAGGGTTTGTCATGCTGTGTTTTAGGTAAGGCATTGTTCCACTGGCACTAACACCAGGAACGCTGGAGAGGCACAGGTGTTTCAAGGTCAGGTTTCTGGTTTGGTTTGAGATGCATGAGGGTGTTAAATGCATCATTTGATGTATTTGTAGCACTGGCTGATTCTTGCCAACGTGTGCAAGAAGGTACTTCTCTACTTGACAGTTTTCTTGCAGTAGAGAGTATTGCGGAGCAAGAGACTGCTAAGTGACACAAACCGCATCACGGAGGCCACTTACCACACACAGGGAAAGAACCTTGTTGCTCTAACAGGGCCTGGAGGAAACCAGGACTGCATCTGGGGTGTGGTAAGGTGATAAAACTGAGCATCCCTCCCACCCTTAAGGGTAAGTGCTTGTTAAAACTTTCTTTATATTGGGTGTGTCAGAGGTGCGGGCCTAGAGGATCTGCCATAGCCAGAATTAACATGTGTTCTTCTTCTGTAGAACAGATATAAAAAGGCCTTTCCAGACAGAGGCTTTTCGCCATGTAAGTGTCAACACAGAGTTCATTTCAGGCAAGTTCTGTGGTGAAGAGAAAGGTAAGGTTAGGTGAAGAGCCCTTCCCATCAAACCAAACTTGAAGGAAGGCCAGGGCTGCAGGGCTGGATTAGGACTGGGCACATCCCAGCACATAGGGTGGTGAGTAAGATGCATCACCTCAAGAAGGTATTGAGTCTCAGAAATGCACCTTACATTTGCAGTTCCCTTCCTCGTATGGGATGGGAAGGTGGGATTATAGTTCATTAGTTTGCTATGCACCACCTACCATCCTATGCACAGGCTCAGGCAGTTAGGCCAGTGAATAAGACAAGCAGACAATCACGGTTCTCCCTGCCTCCATGTCCATCCTGCAAGGAGTGGGCAACCAAGCAGGTAGACTTGTTTACTCCTGCATGCCTGGATCCATGGTCCAGATAGCCAACAAAGGGGACAACCGAGCCTTCAGTTCAGTTATCTTTATATCCTGTGCAAGAGAAATGAAGTCACCATGTAGCCTTCCTTTACTGACCACTGAATCTTCTCTGCAAACCATTCCCTAGCTATGGCCACAGCATGATCAGCTCAATCCTTTTAAATGGGCTTGAGAAAGCTGATTTATAAATGAATGAACAGTGAATATGAAGAAATAACACATTCCATTGGTGCCATGTCATCCTGGTCCATCATTCATAAAATTTCATGTGTATCTAGACCCTGTCAACAGATCTGCCTCAAAGAGCATGCAGGATCAGCAGTCTATAGTCTTAGAAACAGACAACATCTAAATCCACCACCAATTCAGTAACATCTCTGCCTGAATATGATAGATAAGGATTTCAGGAAGGCATGTCAAAGATAAAAGGAAAGCTACCCCTTGCTCTTGTTTAATTTCCCTTCCAATTTCCTAAAAGGCCTGTTGCGGGAATGACTGTCACCAGAAAGATACAGGACCCAATTTACAGCCATTGCACAGAACTGCAATAAGCAGTTGCAGTCTATAATTTTCAAGTAACACCACATTTATGAAAACTGCAACAATGCCTTTTGCCATGATTTGTGGACTCTGATGGCAGAAGAGCCAACCTCTCTCTCATGCAGCAGAGAGCAAGAAGAGAGAAAGATGAAGAGAAACAAACTGGCTGCTGCCTCAGCATGTAGTCTGCAAAATAAGTAAAAAACAGTCTTAAAAAGTGTTAATAAAATATCCGCTAAGAGTAGAAGGGGAGATTAGACCTGACAAGTTGGCCATAGGGCCTTCTTCAGGCTCTTCCAGTTAGAACTGAGACAAGATGACAAGTTGAGAAATTGAACTATGTTGACATGGCCTGTATTTTCATAAATTTCCTGCTCCTTTTTTTATATTAAAAAAAATCTGCAAAATAAAAAGGATAGAATTCAAGCAAAGGTCTGTAATACTGTGCAGTTCTCCTAAGCATCCTGTACCAAGTTTTGGAACAAATGCAAGAGTAACTGAATGACCCGTAACAGACAATGCATTATATTTACTGAGTAATCACCTCTAATTTTTTTCACCAAGGACTCTATTTGAGTGGAAAGACTTCAGCATGAGTTGGATGAGGTCCCAGATCATCCAGCAATTTTTAGGGAGAGCAGTGTTACTACTACAAAAGCGAACCAGAAAATATAGTGGTTAGAGCTTATTATCTTTTGGGTTTTTTTCAAAATCCTATCAAAATCAGTAGAAAAGCTTTCATTAGGTCTAATCCCTTTCTGAAAAACAGTTAAATTCTTTCTGAATTGGGAATAAAATCATGGCATTTGGGAAACATTCATGAAGAAACCAGGGATGCTTTTATAAACGGCTGAAACAGCAAGCAAGCATTTACTCCCCTTACACCTCCAAAGAGTCAAATCCAGAGTTTCATGTTATCACCATTTCACTCACTCTGTGCTTCAGGCAACTTTAATGTTTTAAATCTGAAGCGTCTCCTCTTCTTCCCCGAAAAAGCAACTCCATTATTAAATAAATGATAACTGTGCCTCTAGTTTTGCTGTCTGGGAGTTTCTTTCCCAATCCAACATTTGGGAACTGGGAGTTTTTCTCTAAATTGCTCAGACTAAGCAAAGGTAACATGAGAGATTTTCCAATTACATCATTTTATTTTTATCATCATCATCATCATTATTGTTATGATCTTTTCTTTGGCGTTTTAGTTATTACTTAACCGAGATGTATAGTGCTGCACAGCACGTAGTCTGCTTTCACATTTCAAATGAGCATAGCCATGCAGAGATTAGAGGTCCAACACAGAGTTTATCATAAGTGCATCTAGTATTGTTTCTAATCAGTGAACTGCACAACACCAGTACAATTGAGCTGAAGGCTGGCAGTTTACAGAAGTATTCCTCATGCAGTGAGCTCAGTAACAAGGATGTTTCAAGAGAATGGGTTTTTATTAGCTTCAATTATACTTTCAGTTGCATGGGTGTTTTGATATTCACCCCATCTTCTTTGAGGGGGCAGTAGAAAATGAAAATCTTAATCCCTTCTGGGCACAAAAGACTTGAAAGGCAATAGAATAAATGTCTTGACCATATTAGACATGGGTGGAAAGCAAGGAAGACCCTCAATAGAGAGTTTACACCCCTGTAATGAGATCTGCAATCCTAAACCTCAGCAGAAGAACTTAAGTCATTGGTCCTGCTGGGGAAACCATGCTTGAAAGGGATGATATTTTGGAGAGGGCCTTCTCACAGACCTTTTTGTTATGGTTGTGTCAGAAAGTGCACTCACTGGTGGTGGAGCTGGCCTTTAAAAACTGAGAAAGCTCTGGGCTTTTGAGACATCATAAGAGAGCTGGACTTGGTGCCAGTTAGGCTCCTGCCTTGAGTTCCAAGGTCTGGGAAGGCCCTGATCACAGACCATTCACTAGTACTTTAGGCCAGTTTCTGCTTAATGAAGTCTAGACAGATGGTAAATGGTTGTCCAAAGGCTGCCACTTACATAATGTGACACCTTCTTTGTGCTAGAACATCAGAGATGCAAAGGGGCAGACCAGCAACAAGCTTTGGCAGCACAGCGGTGGTGAGGGACCAGGCAGACCAAGAGAGTAAGAGCTCTCTTGCTCACTGGCTTCAGTCATTTTCTTACCCAAACAACCAAGGCTTCCTCAGACTATCAGGTGGGACTCTTAATGAAAGAAGTTATGTAAAGGCAGAAAGTTTGATTCACCAAGCCACCACACTGGCAACACGTTTACACAACTTCTCCACCCAAAATCAAGAGGTTTAACCTGTAGGGATAATTGCACCCCTTTGGCAAGGGCGGTAGAGAACACTTAAAAAGGCAATCAAAGCAAAGAAAAAGGGAAAGCAACATCATTTTGGATAATTGGAGCAAAGAGGTAATACATATCTCGGTGTCACAGGGGAGACTGGCCAATGCAATATGCATTTATTCTTATCTCAGGATTGTATTTATCGAAGTAAACCATGCTTAAGTTAAAAGGAAGCACATAAATCTTCTCTTATTGTCATCTTGCAACTCACAGCAGCTGCTAATTATATTATAGATCTTCCAGAAGTATGTATAGTAATTACTAGTTTCAGCCACATTATTAGACTTGCAAATAGAGTTTGCTCTTTGCAAGCCTGTCAGGAGCAAAGGATCAGACCAAAAAGGGGGTAAATCAGCACAGGCTCAAGAAACCAAGTGGGAATCCCTAATTGTACTGGGCCTACTCTGATTTACACTGGATGAAGCCACCACCTTTAAGACATACACAGGTTTTCTTGCTGAACTCTTTCATTTTGGTGTGCTCACCCAAGTTACGAGTTACATCAGGTTTTCCTGAGTGGCCAACTCATAGCAATTATCAGGGTCTGACTTGGGCCCAAACTCAATGTATTGGAATCAGTGACAGCTCTCTTTAATCTTAAAATCTTTCAGAAAGAAAAATTGATGTTATTGTCCTTAAAGTACGAGTAAGTTCAAGGCTTCTGGAGTCCTTGAGAAACCCTTGATACTGCATCCATCTGTGGATGAACGGAAGCACCGCTTTTTGTCACTTACATAAATAGGCAAAAAGGAAATTTAGTTAAATAACCAGGGTCTTGTTATACTACTCACTTTCTCCATATACCGTAGCTGAAGATAAAAGCACTACCAGGAATAAATCTTAAGTACTATTTATATATGCATGCATACATGGGAAGAACCACTTGTATTACTGATTTGTTCTATTTGTCTGGGTTTCATATCAACTGAGCACTGACTGGAATTCTTAAACCAACAGGAATTATGTGGGCAAAAGACTGAAAGGTTGGCATACAAGGTAGAGTTTTCAAAAGCATTACATGACTTATGAGTCACAGATGTTGTCTTATCTGGACCTCTGTAAGGCCTTTGACATGGTCCCCTACAACATCCTTCTATCTAAACTGGAGAGGTATGGATTGGATGGGTGGACTGTCCGGTGGGTGAGGAATTGGTTAGATGGTCACATCCAGAGGGTAGTGGTCAACGGCTCAAAGTCCAGATGGAGATTGGTGACAAGTGGCGTCCCGCAGGGGTCCATATTGGGACCGGTACTGTTCAATATTTTCATCAATAACACAGACAGTGGGATCGAGTGCACCCTCAGCAAGTTTGCAGATGACACCAAGCTGAGTGGTGCAGTCAACATGCCAGAGGGATGGGATGCCATCCAGAAGGACCTGGACAAGCTCGAGAAGTGGGCCTGTGTGAACCTCATGAGGTTTAACAAGGCCAAGTGAGAGGTCCTGCACCTGGGTCGGGGCAACCCCCAATATTGATACAGGCTGGGGGATGAAGGGATTGACAGCAGCCCTGCCGAGAAGGACTTGGCGGTACTGGTGGATGAAAAGCTGGACATGAGCCAGCAATGT
>NW_008825558.1:1736472-1774020 GCF_000699105.1 Pygoscelis adeliae
AGAGAAGGCTGCGGGGAGACCTTCTTGCAGCCTATCAGTACTTAAAGGGGGCTTATAAAAAAGCTGGCGGCAAACTTTTTAGCAGGGCCTGTTGCAACAGGACAAGGGGGAATGGCTATAAACTAAAGGGGGGTAGATTTAGACTAGATATAAGGAAGAAATTTTTTACACTGAGGGTGGTGAAGCACTGGCACAGGTTGCCCAGAGAAGTGGTGGATGCCCCATCCCTGGAAACATTCCAGGTCAGGCTGGACAGGGCTCTGAGTAACCTGATCTAGTTGAAGATGTCCCTGCCCACGGCAGGGGGGTTGGACTAGATGACCTTTAGAGGTCCCTTCCAACCCAAACTATTCTATGATTCTATGATTCTATGAGCTGAACTTCCAATATGAAAAGTTATTTTTTTGATAAAGTACTCCTAAGTCCAACATACTCTTCCATAGAAAATATAGAAGTACTAGTACATATCTATTCAGAATTAAACTTTCTTCCACATTACAACTGCATATGGAATCATTATTCAAATCTCTGTTTCCTCAAAAGGGTGGTAGGAATGCAATAGTGACTAAAATAATATACTAGACAAATGGTTAATGTTTTCTGTTAGGCCAGTTGGGGCATTTAAATATCATGATCTCTTCCCACCTCAAGCACAGCTTATTCTGTGAAGCCAGAATAATAAGATACAAGTATGTGCTTTCTTTGTGAATTATAAATTGCAAAACATTTTGATACCTTTACCGGAAAGGTTTAATGTGAGTCCAAAGCCATATTATTAATGAGAATAAGCCATACAGTCATTTAAACAAAGACATCTTCATATTGCTTTGCGGCTCCAGTGTCTACCCTTGCAAAGTACTGAATTTCCTCCATTCTCATTGAGAATAAGAGTTGAAATAAAAGTGGAAAACATTCTTCTGTACCCAGCTGGATGGGCAATGTTTAATGTGTAACATTCTCCTTGTGAAAAGAATCTAAAGAAGAGTTTCAAGATTAATATCCAATTTCCAGGCTTTTCCACTACTCGGCAATCACTAAATCTAACAGTGAACCAAGGGAAAGATTAAAAAGTCAAAGGCCACAAACCTGTTTAAACTAGTATAGTGGGTTCAAAGTTTCCTCTAAGCTCTTGAACTATAGTTTCCAGATATCACTGAAGTAGAAAACCTAGGCAGTCCCACAGATAAGCTCCTATTTACTCTAGATGAACTGAAGAACTATAACAAATCACACTTTGGACCTTGTTCTTAGCCATAATTAATACCTGATTATTTTGGTTACCTACTGAAAAGTGACTTCAGTATAACCTTTTGGAAGTGTTCAGGAGCAAAATGACCTGCAAAAAAAAAGAGTTGTTGCTGCTAATGGGGAGAAGGATGGTGGGAAAATACTTATGCCTCCTTGCCAAAGTGAAAGTTCTTTAAAGTGCCTGCAGTCATTGATATTCCTGTTCTTGCTGAAAATTTAGTGTGAATCCCACTGACTTTGGAGATTGCAGGAGAGAGTGCTCGCGAACAGAGGCGTATGTGTGAAAGAAAGCAGAGGGAAGAAAGATGTAATAATGCAGAGTCCTTACCTACCTGTGCTTGGCATCTACAATTCTCTGGTTGTTACACTGTCTTGATGTAGGACTGGTTTTAGTTCTGTTACTGGATGTGATCTAGATCCTTATGTTCCGACTTTCACCAATGGGAATGCCAATAGGAATCCTTCCTTGCCTTCCAGCCATCTTACAGGAAAAAGTGTGGTATATTTTGAGGAAGGCAAATCATTTAACTGTTCTCCTTTAAATAAAGCACAGTAGAAGTCCATTTTACCATGCTAAAACTTCAGACACTGAGCCTAATGAAGGTAGAAGAATATAATCAGTATTTATTATGCTCCAGTAGCACACAGTTACTTATATGACTGCTCATCCAAAATACCAGGTACTGAACACAGGTAGAGTAAAGAGTCTAAACACACAAGGAGAACTAGCAGAAGAGGAGACAGAATACAGGCTAAGTCAAATGCAGTTTTTTAAAAAAATCAGTTTCATTCTCCAATGGCAAAATATAGACCAACTTTTTCCTTTTCTTAGAGAAGACAAAAAGCTTTTTCTCAGTCTGCAAAGTCTTTGTGTATCATCTGATGAACTCAGCTGATTAACTGCCGAAATCCTACTCTGCATGTTTACCAAGATCTAGGCTACAACACCTTGTGTCAAACTACTTTTCTCTAGCCTGCAATCTCTTTCCTATAAAAGAGAACTAAACTAACCTTGTTGATAGATAGGGAAACCCAAAAGCTTTCATTAAGTATGAAATCATCTTATATCTGAAGATGAATATCTGTCCTTTGCAGTGAGAATCACAGGAGCTCATCTCTCGGCAGCTGATAAACAGTTGTCACAGCTGGGCAGGATCAAGTTCTGAAAAATGTGTGTTGAGCTTCAATACGTTGACTCCAAGGTCATCAAGAAACTGGTTAAAAACAGGAAACATCTCTAACCCCATGGATTATAAAGATTCCATATAACTACAACAAGTGCTTACAGTAAATTCCATTATAAGGAACCTCCACCAATAGCTAGAGCTGTAAGCTCTTAAAAACAGGGGGTGTGTCACTTGATTCTTGGAATCAAGGACATGTCTTAAATCAATATGAGTGAACTGGAGGGGAGAAAGACTGATACATTGTCCATTATTTTAGTCAGGTCTCATCTTTTTTATAGAAATTTAATACCAAGTCAGTTTTTACACTGTTGGGTGCCACTGCACCATCTTGGAAGAAACAGCTGTTATCAGTTCAATAGGTTGGTACTTCATTGTGTATTCTCAAAGGACTCTCACTGACCTGTCCTCCCTGGTCTGGCTGAGCAGCGCAGGTAAACAGCCACTGCCTTTCCCTGTGAGCGGCTCTTGCTGGCAGCTACTCCCAGTTCTGGAAAACAAATTGCAGACCATTATCAGCTCTTCTGGTAATTGCTGCAGAATGGAAACTGAGAGTGCAATAAATCACAGCATCATTATACTAAGGCCCAAATGGTCTGGCATATTTTTGCTTAAGATGGTTAATACAGAGGTGGTGTAGACTACAATGGTAGATAAAAATATCCTATATTGACTAGTTTGCCTGTGGGCTTTTTTGTACTTGTTCATATTATTCACAACACATTTTAAAGTAATAAAAATAACCATCTCTTTAGCTACAACAGTAACATTTGGCTTTTTAACTTTGTGGGAAGAAAATCCCTCAGTCTTTAAATATGCGACCCTTGAACTCTGCACAAGGCATTACATCTATTGCGGAGGTACCACACATAATGATTGTGGGCTAAAGGTTGGTGTATTTTCATTGCTTGTATCCTGTCTTTGAGGCAAATGTCCAGTGACCAACCATATCTCAATATTTACATGGACATCACATAGTTTCCAGTAAAGTTTTTCATGCCCAGGCAAAAAGAAGTTACCTGGGTCAAAGTATAGTTCTCCAAAGTCCAATATAATACATGAATTTGAAAACTCAGATGTTAAAAGAAAGAAGCAGCAAAACCAGGCACTTTCAAACAATCATTAGGTCATGTGAACAGGAGAAGTTTGATGGGATTTCCCTTGGGATATTCCAAGAACATGTACAATCCCAGGCGCTGAGCCAACACGATCCAGGCATGTCAGTGAGGTGCAAGATAGGGAGGAGTCAGCAGTCGTGTTCAAAAATATGCATTTAATGTTCAGCCAAGGAGCAACATTAACGGCACTTGTGGATTTGCCAAGTGCCCAGAGAAAAGTGCAAGGATGGAGTGGAGGGAAAGGAAATAAATAAAACTGGAGAGGGAAAATTATATATAATAGAATTTTGCTTCTCCCTCCAGTTCCAGACCAGCTCATCAAAGCCAAAAGGTAATTCCACTCATTGCAGTATCTTCCATCTTGTTCAGATTTCAACCATGAATAAGCAACTGGATTTCTACCAGACAACTGGAAACCTACCAAAAGCACAACCCTCTGACACGCTAGCAAAGCTGGAATTAGATAAAACATTCTTGAGAAAGACCCACAGATTTAGTGTATGTGACTTTCATAAACGCTGGTGTTCAGAAAGAGCAACTTTATAGAAAACATTTGCCCCTGGTTTACAGACTCTGCTGAAATGAGGCTAAACTACCTCAGTATCAAATGTATCTTCTTTTTTTTTCCTTTTTTGATGATGGCATTGTTATTATTTTCATCCAGTTAAAAAATAAAAGGCTCTGCAGGGCTTGTACTAAACAGGTTAGGATTATTATAATCAAATTTTGATTGAAATACTATTAATGATCTGTCCTGGGAATATAAAGTATGATTTTGGGGTTGATAGCATCTTTGTGATGGAAAACACATTTTTTTAATTGGATTCTTGGAGAATGTACTGTAAAGCTTGTTCAGTTTATGTTTTAATCCAGACTGCCCTGTGCGCATGTACATGGTTGCAAATATTTAATTATGTTCATGACTACGTTAGATACACTTCACAGGGAAAAAGTAGAGGACAGAGCAGCAGACAAGGCAATCTGCCTCTTTTCAACCAAGATCATGAAAGTGCTACTAGATGCTACCATGACTGACAGTAAATGAGACAGAGGCCACAGGATCATCAGTACCAGACACACCTCCCTTGGGCCATCAGCCGTGGTGAGCTAGGCTGTTCCCTCCTTGCACTTCAGCCAGGAGTATTTTTCCTGACCCTTATACAGCAGTACATCTCAGCTAGAGGAAGAAGTATTAGGCATTTTCTTTCCTGTTAATATTCACTATTTTGTGCATTGAAAACAACTGGTACCAGCAACATGCTATGAGCAGCACTATGTACACTGGTAGTTGCTCTGGCACTGAAAACAATAGGCTCGTTTATCTAAAAGGTAGGGCAAAACACTGTTATGAAGCGATCCCTATTTAATTGAGAGCTGACAGCTATTTACATCACCAAGGATTTAGCTGCAGTGTAACTGCTCTTATGACAAGCCGTGTAGCTTTGAACGTTGGACAGTTTACTTCCAAATCTTTTATGCTTTGACAGTCTCCCTAATCATTCAGCAAATAAATTGTGGAAGTTCCCAAACGGCATTTTCAAAAATGACAGTTTTACTGCTACCATCTTTACACCAGTGTCCTGGTTTTGGCAGGGATAGAGTTAATTTCCTTCCCAGTAGCTGGTACAGTGCTGTGTTTTGGATTTAGGGTGAGAACAATGCTGATAACACACCGATATTTCAGTTGTTGCTAGGTAGTGTTTACACTAGCCAAGGACTTTTCAGCTTCCCCTGCTCTACCGACTGAGAAAGCTGGAGGTGCACAAGAAGTTGGGAGGGGGCACAGCCAGGACAGCTGACCCCAACTGACCCAAGGGATATCCCACACCATATGACGTCATGCTCAGCATATAAAGCTGGGGGAAGAAGAAGGAAGGGGGGGACGACATTCGGAGTGATGGCGTTTGTCTTCCCAAGTCACCGTTACGCGTGGTGGAGCCCTGCTTTCCTGGAGATGGCTGAACACCTGCCTGCCGATGGGAAGCAGTGAATGGATTCCTTGTTTTGCTTTGCTTGCATGTGCGGCTTTTGCTTTCCCTGTTAAACTGTCTTTACGAGTTTTCTCACTTTTACCCTTCCGATTCTCTCCCCCACCCCACTGGTGGGGGGAGTGAGCAAGCGGCTGTGTGGTGCTTAGTTGCCAGCTGAGGTTAAACCACAACAACCAGCTACTCCAGGGTGACTATTATTTTTGGAGTTGTTGGGGTTTTTGATTATTTAAGAAAGAAAAACAGGCTGCTGCTAGTACTCCTAACCCAATAAGCACTACTTCTTATACACAGACAGTGAAAAACTACTTATGTTATGGAATAGTCAGTAATGGTGGCTCTTATACTACCATCTGTCTACATAAATGCAACTTCTGCTGCCAGTGAGACCTAAGATAACATATTCAAATGCAGACTACTTGCTACGACTTTCACATTATTTCAGTATTATCATATTGCTCAAATTAAATGAAAGTCAAAGCAGAACAATATGTCACGTCCAGTCTGAGTTTCTGGTATCAGAGAAAATATTGCAAAATGCACAATTCACAGAACTTCTCTTTCTACAAAACGTTTTGCTGATTGCCATTATATCAACAAAAATGAAATTCTTATTTACAAGAGTGGATACTGGCAAGGGAAATGCTAAAACAGCTTTGCTAATTCCAACACTGTCAGATATTCCAGTTTGCCAAATACCTGCATTGATTTCCGAGTGTCTCCCTTCAGCATTACCCTCTCTTATGGTGACCATTCTCACCACTAATGTTATTGCTGAAAAACAACTTATTGTGACAATATTCAGCTAAATCAGCGGTGTCTTCAGGCATTTGGGCTGTGTCTGAACTGTAGAAGAGGTAGCATTTCCTCAGTCTACTCATATTCTTCAGCCATGCCCTCAATTCCATTTTAGGCCAAAATCCAGAAACACATCACAACTTAATCCTCTTGCTCTTTTTATTGTGGGAAGGAACCCAGGTGCATGTGCTGGAAGGGAACTTAGACAGATGCCCGAGGCACTAGGATCTCCTGGCGCACTGCTGCTTTTGCAGCCCTTGCAGTATAGACCATAGTCTCAGATATGATGGTGATGAGTGCTGCGTAAGACCCAGAACACATCAGCACTTATCACAGCATTATTAAAGTTGGGGAGTTGGAAGGAGCCGGACAGATTGGATGAAATCTATAGCTGCCACCTAGTTCCACCTTCTTCCCAGCACAAGGCTATTGCCAACTGTAGATCAGACTTGGCTCTGTCTAGCCAAGTCCTGAAAGCCTCCTTGGATGGAGGTTCCAGGTCTCTCTGGGTTACCTGTTCCCAGCTGCACTGCCCTCTTAAATGCAGCAGAGTATGGGAGGAGATGGGTAGTTCAGTAGTGCTCACAGAACCAGGCTTCTTAGCCATAGCCTAAATGCATTTACTTAGAACTGTAATCAGCTAATAAAAGATTTCTAATCTCTGAGCTGCATAAGAGGCATGGCATTCCATCGACAGTGATTGAAGCATTTATCACTGTACCGCTTGTTTTCCTTGCTGAAGAGAATCATTTATCTGCAACGTCACCTGGAGAATGGTGGGTGTTGTCAGAAGATCAAGGTCCAGCATGAGGGTATGTACAAACATTAACCACTTCATCCCACTTCACTGGGCACTATTTTAATTTCATTTTTTATTGAGCCTGATTATTAGTTTACGACAGGCTGTAAATTATAGAAGAAGCAAACCTGGATCACCTCCTACAGGCCAAAGAGAGAGAAGACTTTTTTCCCTCACATGAACATTGCTGTTCCTGAACTGCTGTACTGCATTTCTAGTTTCCGCACCTTTAAAGAGCACTGAGTCCAGCAGACTGTTCCATCTATGCTGAACTGCAATTGTCTATGTTAGCATTAGATCATTATGGAAGATTAGCTTCTAACACTGAATTTTGGGGTTAATAGCAGGCTTCCCCATATATGTCTACCAGCCAGTACAATAGGGAGCTTCAGGAAATCAAATAAAAGGACCCATTAGACGTCTGCCCACTTTATGCAATCAGAAACAACCTTTGCATATGAATCAAGACGTGTTGTTTTTTTTTTTAATTTCTTGGAATCCTTTTCTGCAAAATGGGGTTTATGCAGGCTATTGTAAAATACTGCGGGGGAAAGAGCATATTAAAAGTCTAATATATTCTCTTTACTGATCATGATCTGAGAGTTAAAGTGTGTTTGAAACATTGTGTTTTGCAATCCAGTCGATGTGATGAGTGATAAGTTATATAGCCATAATAAGCAGTAGCGATACATAAAATGTATTACATTCTGTACAGCCCTATTTGCATTGCAAAAATCCCTATTTAGATTACAATGAACTCTAAATTACAGAGTAAACAAGTTTTGGCTACATCTTGAAGCCCAGCAGGGAGGAAGGTATCATTTCCCACCCCAGCAGAGGAATGCTGTTTACATCCAACTGGACTGTACTTGGAGACTTTGCAGCTTTAACACACAAGGGGCTGCAACCAGACCCCCTCAAGTCTCTGTGCTTAGTGGTTTTTATTGGACAGCTGTAGGCTCCCCACTCAACACCAGAAGCTTTCAGCAGTGCTTAACTTTCCCAAAAGTGGTTAGGGCTCAGGGGACTAGGCTGAATATAGCCTACCTTTGAGTCAGCTTGCTGGGCAGCAGGCTGCTGGGTCACTGAAATGAAACACTATTGTGTGCTTACATAAAGAAACAATTATGTGAATCCATTTTGGACTAGCAGTAGATAAGGGACAATAGGATATTTGCTTTAAACTTTCTCTTGTCTTTCCCATTATAGAAAACATAGCAACATTCTGGCAGCTCAGTTCACCTTGACCTCTCTCAATCTGTGCATCAGCATGGGCATGGTACAGGCTATGCTAATTGTTTTGGTTGATGATCTCTTCTTAAAGTGGTATTAAGAAAAGACAGATGTTCACCCTCTGATATCCAAGCATTAGCAGGTCACCTGTACGTATTTGACACCATTATAAACTCTTCTATGCTCTAAGAGGGGTTTTTACAAAGTTCCAACTTTATGATTCCTGTCATTAGATACACACGTAAGGCTACTAGGAGTGAGACAGCATGAATTCTGATGCTGTCAGGATGACAACAGTGTGTCTTTTTTTGACCGGACAGGGTAAGATCTGGAAGTGGCACAGACTGTGAATAGCAACCAGAGAGGGCTTGTGTTAAGATCTGCTCCAGATATTGGAGGCTGGTTGCCACCTAGTTTCACAACTCACACAATCTGATAAGATCCCCAGTTTCTTTTGGACACACCAGCTTCCCACAGCTTTTATTCACTTGTCTCCACCAACAATGATATAAAATCCTCTTCTTTCCTGTTGGCCATCATGACCCATGTTTCATGCAGTGATCTGTCAGGAGTCCCATCCTGAATTCATCCAGAAACTGAACATGAAAAGCATCAAGTCTCTTCTCAGTCATAGGTCCCTTTGGAGAGCCAGACCGTACCAGACCAGCGACTCATCACCTGCAGCATGCAGTGGAGTAAAGTTCTGCCTATCTGGAAGCTCTTGGATCACCACAGAGAGCGCCACACTGCATATCACCCAAAACATACAAGCTCCAACCCATTCCATTCTTAAGACTAGGAACTTCAGTGTCATTTGAAGATACTTGACATAGGAATTTATTCTCTCCTCTTTGTCCAAAATAGCTTAAATTAGTTATTCTTCCAGATATGCTGCAATTTTCTTCTCTGAAGGAATGAAAAAGAGGCAGGGGTGTCTTTGAAAGAGAAGGAGTTGTTAGGCAGGGTAGGGCATTTTTCTATTTTACTTTGGTGTATATTATTGATATGACTGCTACTTTTTGTGTTTAACCTTAAATTAGGATCAGTAAGAAAGCACTGGGCTTTCAATATTTGTTATAGATCAGTCCATATAATTTAGATTTAGGAGCCTAACTTTGAATGCTCATTTTTTCTACAAATAATTTCTATAAAAATTGGAGCTGGGATAAAAGCTTGACTGACCAGATATGATTCCTGTTCTTTGGAATGAAGTAGAACACTCCACCTCTCACCTGTGCACTCATGGTAGCTTTCTTCTGCATCCTCCCATTTACCATTTGAATTGGGATCTGAAGTGCAGAAGAGGCCTGAGCACATGAATGCAACCAGTTTAAAAAACAAAACAAAGGGGAAAAAAAAGAGGTTTGGTGCATAACCTGGGGTGTATCTATGCAATAAGCAGGCACCAGAATCTTCTGGTTCAGGTGACAACAGAAAAAATAAAACAACTTGTTAAAACATTACCTGAAGCAGAAGTTTCTGACTCTGTGCCAGGTGTGGTACATGCTTGAGCAACTCCTTTCAATTAAGCTATCATCCCAGAGATCCCTTGTGGGTGGTATGGCTCCATACTGTCCTCAGTGTGGGCTAGATGCTCTACCACATGCCTTTGGACTAATTATTATCTTTGCTGTCGTATGTGTTCATCAAGAAGCCATGCTTTCATCATCACAGCTCAGCACCCACTCCTGCAAGGCAGGTACTACATACCGTGGAACTGGATGCCTCAGTGACATGAACAGCCAAAGTGAGCAAATATGCTTATCACAGCACAGGCTGCTCTTCTAAATTTCCCAAAGTTTCTTTTCAGATTCCCTCATGGAGCAGGCATGTACCACCAGTGATTGTATAAACCAGCAGTTCCCAAGTCAAAAATGAATTTTCCATGCATTAGATTTCTAAAGCCAAGGACAGAATTTCTTAGCAACTCCTGTACTCCTTGGCTACTAATTCCCTGCCTGCTGGAGGCAACGGCAAAGTAACAGAATAACGGACAGATTTGTTGTGGAAAACAGGAAGACTTTCTGGCTGAATTAGCTTTTTTCTACTGTCTCTAGAAACAAATCCCCCTAAAATATCAGCAACAAATCAATTTTACTTCTTTTCAGTAGAGAGCAAGGAAATTACCTTTTCTGATTTCAACCTTCTTCCAGTGTCACAAACCCATCAGGCCAACTAATCTCATAGGAATTTATCGTATGTTCAAATTGGAATCTGAAAATGGGCGTATTTTCTGTTTAGTCTGAGTCCAAAGCCAGAGAATGAAGTTTATGTTCAAGGTACCTGAATCCGGAACCTCTCAAAATGTGAAGGGTTTAGGTCTGTACTCGTAGCTTTGTTTTCTGTTCCATTTCTAATAAAAGATAACTTGAAAAGTAAGGATTAACTATTTATGGGGTAGTAATCTATAAAAAGCTCTGCATCCAAGGTATTAGAAAGCAATATAAATTCTTCTGTGGAAATGTAAACGGTATTTAAATGTAAGTAGGTATTATACCTAGTTCGTTAGATGGGGACAGTGAGAAGTCTCTGACTGGCTTTTCTGGGAATCAGATAGGTCCCTAAATCATTAACTTAGTATTAAATCATCTTACAGATAATAAATAAATTTAGGGACTATTCCAGGATGTCTTGCAGAACATAAGTAGTTTCTAGATGAATGACTTACAAGATCAAAGTCAAGGAAGACACACATTTAATTAGGGAGGAAAGTCTTGAGCAAATCTGTAACGACACCTTTGCCAGAGACAAATTTTTCCTTTGTGCACTCTGGCTTCAACTAGCTGTTCTGGAACACAATTGCCCCAAACTATCCTACAAAAATTTAAATGAAGGTGAAAAGCAGCTGAGCTAGGAATCCTCCTACTAATTCCAGAACACTGCACCCATCAATAAATATACAAAGTTTTTTCTACAGGACAAATTATCCAACAGAACAGGTTTGCAATCAGAATCCAGCTTTACACAAGTCAGCCTTTAAATTCCACGACAATTTTACCAGCTCTCCCCTTCGGCTGGCAAAGTGGCCCACGTTCGCAGCACAGTTCAGCACAGTAATTGCATGGTTGCTTTGTATCACAGATGATCTCTGTCCGGCATAGTATATTTTCTCATGACATAATCAATCATGCTATTAAGGAACAACTCATCCTTGATGGCTTATTCAGAGCTACCAGAAACCACAGAATTATTTCGCCATTCAAAAATATGCAGCATTTTCTTGCCTCTCCAGACAGCCAACGTACTTTAGCTGATAGCTGAGGCAGGGCAGTGAGACTCAGTTTCCAGTGGACTTTCAGAAATTAAAAAACTGAATGTATTCTTAAAGTCAACACCCAAAAAACTCCCCTTTGTATTTCTGTGTTTTGCATGAACTAGGAATTCTGGTATGTCACTAAGGAGAAAATATTATTCATTCTATGAACTAATGTTTCCTCTGTTGTAGTAATGAATTTGGTAGGTGTGTCTCCATTATGGAGTGGAAAAATCACGGTCCTATACACTTACAGTGTGTCTTATTTTTATACCAGCTGACGTTATTTCAGCTATTTATAACTACATTTCACAGTCGTTGTTACTGTTGGGTTTAGTATCACGGCAATCGAAAAATGTATAGTCTCACTGCTGAATTCTCTAGTTCTATGTACATTGTCCATTTTGTTCACTCTCTGTTGCAACCCAAGATCTTGTTTTCCTATTCATTCACCCTGCATCCACGCTGGACTGTCTCTAGGTCTCTTCTGGAGCAGAACAACCAGACTGTGCTAAATCTCTGCAGTGGTTTGATTCTTTGATCTCTCCAGAATACCAACGAGACAGGAGCACAGCCGCTATAATGTGCTGCTTATTTTTCAGCGGATATCACAAAATTCATCTGAGAATCCATTGCAAGAGGCAAAGTTCAAAAATCAACTGCAATTTGTCAAAATCTAGTGCATGATTGCTTATAAAGGGACTCTCCTCCTTGGATCTGGCTGCTAGCAAGACTTTGGAATCTATTGTTTCGATGTGAAGATGACTAATGTAAACTCAAGTGTTACTTTCCTATAATCCATTTAATTTTGTCACGCAATATACAAAGTTTTGTTTCCCTAAAGCTGCAGAAATTAAATAGAGGAAGATGGTTTATATGGCCAAAGTTTCAAGCCTTTTTCCAGGCAGCACTCAGCTCAAAAACTCTCTCTCAGTAATAAATATATGTATGGCAAACGAGAGATCTGCACTGAGAACTACCCTGAGAAACACGTGGTCCAGCAGGAGAGGATAATTGTTTCTGCTCAAATTGGTGGCATCATAGGACTGCTGTACATCTTCTCTCCTGCTCCCTCTCACATTGTCCCATGTTTTCTTTCATTCAGGAAATGTGCAATTGACACACGTCTGTTGCACTCGCTTTTCCTTTAAAAATCACATTTACCATCATCCCCCCAAATGTTTCACTAGGAAAGTTGATCTGGGTTTTCTAGACAAATCACAGTCTGAATGAGGAATCTTTCAACAAAATTATGGTGTCCTGTCAACTGTCTGGACTGCGCACATTTTGCTGAAAAGCCAGTTACCAACACCAGCAAAAAATAGGAGAATCTCAGCAGCATTTAAGAGAGCGTAATGAAGACAACTGAGATAGGACTTGAATATAGTCTGGGCCAAGATTGGACACAGATTACTGTGATCTTTTCCAATCGTGTTTTCAGTCCTCATCTCTATAAAACTGTAAAATATGAAGAAGTAAAGATGAATAAAAACACGAGAACAAAAGACAGGCATTTCAGAGAATGTAGGGAACAACAAAGGAGTGCAAGTAGAACAGTATCTCAGGAAAAAAGACACATCAATAAAAGTAATTACACCTTTTCCTTTATTTTTCCGTACTTATCTGGTATGATCCTCTGCTTTTCTATGCTTTGTTCAAAACAAAGGTATGACTACCCTGATCATTCACCTTTCTATTACTGCTTCCTCTCAATTTTGTAATTAAAATCAAGAACATCTATACAGCACATCTAAAACCAGACATACAAAATAGGTTTGCCATTTGCCATGTTGTACACAAAAGCCTGGCATCCCACAAACATAAAAAAAGAGGAGAAAAAAAATAGGTGTGTTACCCTAATCTAAGGTGTGTAATTAGCAAAGCTGGAATGCAAACACCTTCTCTGCTCAAGTCACTGTGGGTGTATGTATGTATGACATATCTAATAAGAAGCTGAGCATCCAGCCACTAAGATGCTCCTATAAGCTGTACCACAATCCTCTTAAGGATTTAGGGAAATCAGAGGCTCAGCTTTGCCATCTGTGGCTTAATAAATATTTTCTTTGGAGGCTTTGTGCCTTGTTTTAGCAACCAAGAAAATAGTCATACAGTAATTTCTGAGACGCGGCATTACCAGAGCTCCTTTTTCTCTTTCCTCAAGAACACATTTCGCAAGTGGACAACCTGAGGTAGCTGTACTGTATGAAGCAGTTGAAATATAGCTTCCAGGCTTCATTGTGTGACTCAACAAGGCTGTGTTAGATCAAGGGTTTCTGTGCACTCTGAATCCCTATCTTTGGGAGAAAACTGTCAAAAGATGCTCGTGAAGGCAATACTGCCACGTCCCTTTGACTCCCAGATGGACTTACAAATCAGCATGGTCCCACAACAAAGCAGAGGGATCTCTGAGGAGCAATTCCCATCTCTGATGCAGACCTCACATCCTCAGCTCTGAGGAATCTGATATATTAGAGGTGACCATGTGAAAATTTTGGTATATGATTCAAAGGATCCAAAATAATCCCTTCCTTTTTTGCTCAGAGTCTATAAACACACTATTTTTACCAGTGCTGTTTAAGCAGCGCCAGCAGACATAGAGCATTTCTGCAGCTTTGTAGTTTCTTCACCACGTTCAGTGGTGGGGCCTCACCCAGTACTACCTCCACTGAGGAATTCTTATTCTGCTTGCTCTAACTGTCCTACCCATATCCCCAAGCTCTGAAGCTTCAGAACTATCCAGATCTGGCTTAGAGTAAAGGAAATCAGAAGAAGTTGGTCAGCTTCTAAGAGAAAGACAAATTAAAGAAATAAAGATGAATAGCATTTCGCTCTGGAGCTTTAGATGAAGATAAAGAGGACTTGTGTAGGCCAAGGGAGGTTAGCACAAAAGGTGCTGGTATTTAAGTGGATGTAAGAAGGCTTCCTAGGGAATTCAAGAAAAAGTCAATGATTTCCAAAGTTTTTACAAGAACCTGGAAAAAGAGGGAGAGGAACATAGAAATAAATATATAACAACATATGTAAAAAATATATTATTGTATTGGCCCAGTGGTAAGAGCAAAAGACTGAGAGACAGAAGACCTAATTTCCAGTGTTGACTTTGCCACTGAATTGGTGTATGATGTACTTGGTGTATGATGCTGGTGAAGTTACTGTCTTTCTCTGAGCCACAGATTCCCTCCACACGTGTGTTTCAGATGTAATCGAGCTGAAAGCTCCCTCTTCTTACTTATGTTTCATATTTTGAGGGGTTTCAATTTCTGCTGCAGCCTGAAGCTGTTAAGTTATAATATAAAAATAAAGGCAAAACAGGATGGAAACTATAAAATATTGTTGGCTGGTTTGTTTTGATTCTTTAATGGCCTCAAAAGTGATAGTACTCATATAATTGCTCTGTTTTCAAAGACAGATCCTGGGCTTGTGTACATCATAATTTTTGCATGTATTTTCATCAGAGCAGTATACACAAGGAGGCTATATTTTAACTCGAAAACACATTGTGGTCAGAGTTTCAATGTACTGCACTTAGCACATGCAAATCTTAACAAGCACATCTGCAACTGTTTCAAGAAATGTTTTGTGACTAGAACTACACACGAATAAAATGCTGCCCATAGGATATTTCAGAAGTGTTTCTTTTCTGAAGAGCCATGTCCTGGATTCCTTTGTACTACCGTACATCAAAGGGGGGAAAAAAAAGAAACAACAAATGAAATTCCTCTGAATGATTTGTTCTAGGAGATCTGTCCTTGTCAAATGAATGCACCTCAGTCTATAATTTTCAATTTTAAGGAATGACTGAGAGATGTCATTTATTTAAATTGAAACAAGTACTTTGCTCTGGAAAGCAGGCCACAAGTAGGGGCAGATTTGCAAATCAGCTAGCCAAACCAATGTATGCAAAAGGCAACGGCATTTCCACTTCGCATATCCAAACCGACAATTCTGACAGTTTCTATGTGCAGTTATGTGAACTGCACACGTAATCATGGTAATTGCATGCAGAAATTGGATGCAAACTGCACAGCTAATTTGTTTTTTAAAAAGGGAGTAATCTTGCAACACTGTATACAAAGGAGTCAAACAATAATTACAATGTGCTTTTCAAACCTCTTAGAACAAACTCAGTGTTTCCATGCAGTTGTGCTAAAATATTTTCCAGCTGTCAGTGTGCCTGCACATTGATACGAAGATACTTTTTTTTTTTAAATCACCAGGAGAGATGGATGAATTTCATTTGCTTGACAGAATGCTTGTATAGTATTTCTTAACGAAGGGTATCAACAGCAACTTATATTGCTGGTCTAAGGAGTGCAGATCTGTAGCAGAGCTCTTATCAGATCCATAAATGCATTAGAGAACGTGGTGAGAAGTCAATGGAGTCAGTGCCGTTTGCAAGGAAGGCCTCAGCTGAGACTGGGCATTTTGCCTGGGATGGCAAACTGAGGATTAAGGGCTTTATGGGACATGTGAACTCCACTCAAATGCAAACATAAGCATGATTAAAATTTAGCAAACTATGATGTACGAGCCCTTGGGCAAAATCCAGTAGACACAGCTGTATTTATAGGTTGATACAAAGAAGAACTGTTAGACCTAACAGCAATTCAGCAACACAGAGAACAGAGAGGAGTTTGAGATCTCTCACAGCTACGCAGTGCTATGAGTCTCGATCTAATGCAGTGTATCTTTCTCTTAACTACTCCCTTCGGCAGCTTTGACCATACGGTTACTATGTGGGACCATTTTTCCGATGGATCAATGCATTAGCAACTATAATTAGACTCACAGGAGAAAATGGTATCATTCTTTCAAAGACCAGGTGTCTACACCACTATTTAGATCATTTTAAGATGTTGGCTGAGGGCTGCATTTCAATGGTCTGTGCCGGTAATGAGAACAAAGGAAATTTAGAAACAATAAGAAAGATTAATGGAGACAAAGGCACTACAATCTAGAATGGCTGCAGAGAGTCCCATACAGTGAAACACTTCGCCAGTAGTGAAGGCACTGAAATAAGTGGAAATGAGGTGTTAGCATCACCCAAGAAAATCAAAACTTCTGCCACCAGTTTTCTGCAGCAGGAAGGAACCTGTAACTTCAGTTTCTGGGAAAAAAAAAAAAAACAACAGCAGAGACACACTGATTATGAAACCTTTCCCCTTTTTCCTCCAAATGAATCAACGTTATTGCATTACTAATGCTCTAGGGAAAGGCAAAAAACACACTTCGGAATAATTATGGACAGTACCTTCATGACAGCAGATGAGCTACCTCTACCCTAAAGAAAACCATTTGTAGGATAGTCACCTTGCTCTGAATCAATGATGGGAATAGTGCAACTTCAGTTGAGTGCTGCTTGTATAAAGAAGCAAAGATCTTTCAGAATCGCCCTTCAGCCATAGTTGTACATCGCATTGCTGCTCCAGTGGTGTAGAACTAAGCTGTTTTCAGGGGTCATACGGCTTCTCATCTAAATGAGGAAAAGTGCTTTTGGGTTGGCCAAAAAGGATACTGCATTGGGGCACTTTGAAATCCCTTTGTGTGGCTTTTGCCTGATCTCTGCTTCACCTCTTCACAGCATCCTTTGATAAACTCAACACTTAAACTGTCAACTGTCCTGTGAGCCTAACTCACTTTTTTAGTTAGTAATATATAAAGCAGCAATTAATGCATCTCAAATAAACAAGAAAGTCCCTGCACTAAACCCTGATCCATTCCCTTGCTTCCCTTTTACAACTGTTCTTACATCTCAGCTTTTCATGACTGATAACATTGGGTGTCATGTAGACTTGTGCTCTGCCCTGAGAATAAATGACTGCACGACAACTAGGAAGAACCAGGTTCCCACTAGTCCAAATAGCAATGTGTCACCTCTGCCTTGCAAGTGCTCTTCAGAAAGCGATCTTGATATTTCTCTTCCCCCTCTGACTGAGGTAAATTACCAGGAAAAGGACTATTATTTTGATTTGGATACTAACAGTCTTCATCATCTCAGTGTATTGCAGGGCCTGAACATAACTGCAAGTAAAGAGCACAGTGAAAGAGTCATCCTGGAAGTATCTCTGCCTCCTGCTGAGTCTCAGACAGGAGTAGATATTCACCTGTGCCAGAGTGGCACTGGAACACAGCTTTTTCCCTGAGATAGAGGGCTACGAAACACTGGATTACATGGTTGTCATCACTGCTTATTGGCTTTTGTTCTTTCCACATAGCAAGGCAGCAGTGAGCGGGGTGCCACAGTGCTGTGCTTGGATGTCTGAGGAGAAGCTCATTGTTCATTTATTGCAAAAAGGCATTAAAAATAGGAAGGGAAAAAAAAAAAGTAGAGCAGCTTTCCTCTTGGAGCACCAGGAGCCAGGTGCTGACAATGATGACAAACAAATACTGGAAATATTTTGCACTTCATCAAAGGAATAATATTTAGGAATAGATTCAAATGACCTTACTCGTACTGAGCAGCATCCTACAGTTCTCTTGGAACCGGTGCTGTGTTCATGGAATAAAACATGTTTCTACACCAGTAAAAATATGAGGAAGTATCAGTAATATTAAAGGTCGGATTCTTGCATTCCTGTTCACATAGATTAGCACACATGCCAGTAGAAGTGTTAATTCTCGTAATGACGTTTCTCAGAGAGTAGGGAAAACCCAGACAAAAATAAGATTGGCAAAATCTACTCTTAATGTACTATGAAAATACCTGAGATATTTGATTGTGTGGCATTAACTATGGCTTATCTTGGTATTATTTTTCGGCTTTTGGTAGATGAAAATCTCAGGCTAAAGACTTTACACTAAAACAGAGGGCTGTATAATTTTTCTAGAATATACAGCATTCTGCATACTGCAAATATTCTGTATATTCTAAAGCAGAGTACAGTGCATGCTGGTAAAAATAGAAATTCAGAGGAATCAACAGTAATCATGAAACTATACCAAGTAATAAAAACTATACCAAACAGTCAAAACCAAAATGAAAGAAAGATTGTGAGTAAGATGAAGTAAGGTTTATGCCTTTACCAAACATAGTAACTATGGCAACTCACGCCACTTCCACCTGAATCTTCTACCAAAAAAACTTCCTGTGTCAGAGCATTTCACTGCTTAGGTGAAGTTTGGGGCTTTCTGTTTATATTTAAAAGCAGCCATAGGCAGTGGGAGGTTGATCTAATCATAAGTGGTCTGTGAAGCACTAACTGCTTCACAGCAAGGAAGGACTCCTTTATGTGGGGGCTTGATGTTCCACAAAGTGGTCAGCGTAAAAACTGGGTCAGTTACAGATGAGATACTTTCTTATCTTCACCAGGGCTCCCAGACCACCAGCTCCATTCTCCAAGCTTCTGGATTGCCCTCAAGCCCCCCTTGGATTCAGGGACAACTCTTACCTAGGCTGAGTCCTCATCTTTCTAGAAAGGAGATACGTGTTGCTCTAATAAACGTAATTATAACTGTATCTTATGTACAAGCTCTTCATCATGCAGCATTTATAAGGTCTCATTCTGCATTTTTTTGTTATTTCATTCTATTGGTTTGTGTGTTGTTTTTTAAATATTTTGAATAAGCTTCAGAGGCTGACTTATTTGTAAGGGAAACAGAGCCAAAGAGACTCTCCCTCTCCAGTTTCAGTGTGAGCCAGATGGCCGCACTTTAACCATTTCCCTTAAATCAAAAAAACAATTGCAAGTCAAAATATATTGGGACAGACATGGCAGCTGGTGCAAAGAGTCCTAGCTCTACTGACTTTGGGGAGGCAGGCAAATTTACAGGGGTGAGCCACTCCCCCCACTCTATGTTGCAACCTCTAGTGATTTTATTGAGTCTTGCAATAGCTAATGTTTTTTAAAGTGTTGCTTAAATCAAGAGACTGCACAAGAACCTAAGCTTGGGTGATTTTTGTGTTGGCTTTTGCTTAAGTTTGAATTTCTAATCCATATGGCTGTAAAGAAAAACTGGAAAACATTAGGTAAATGCTATTATGTAAGAAGAGCTAACAATTTTAAACAAATCTCATAATCATTATTATTTTTATTCCTGATGCATGTTTTTTATTTGTGAGAGGTAAGCAAATATTAAATTCAAATACAACTAGTAATAAAGAAATCTTTAAATACATGTTCCTAACTCTCTCTGAAACTTTAACAAAACACAAACAAAAAGTGTTGAAGGTTGCAAAGTTCTCTCTCAGGTGAAAATCAGGGGCAATTTCACTACAATTAGCAGGGCTAGAAAGGAGGCAAGGATGTAGCAATAAAACCTGTCCTTCTTTTAAGAAAGGAAAAGAATTTTTCTCCCATGTGTCACAAAGACTGTTACCTTCTTGTCCGATTACTTATGCTGTACAGATGGGATATGGATAGGCAGGTGTTCTGCTTAATCTTTGCAGCTTCTTAAATACAAGCAATACTTCAATACAAATGAATTAAGAATGCCCATGTGGCGCTACAGGCTTGGGGAAGAGTGGCTGGAAAGCTGCCTGGCGGAAAAGGACCTGGGGGTGCTGGTTGACAGCCGGCTGAACATGAGCCGGCAGTGTGCCCAGGTGGCCAGGAAGGCCAACGGCATCCTGGCCTGTATCAGAAATAGTGTGGCCAGCAGGAGTAGGGAAGTGATCGTGCCCCTGTACTCGGCACTGGTGAGGCCGCACCTCGATTACTGTGTTCAGTTTTGGGCCCCTCACTACAAGAAGGACGTTGAGGTGCTGGAGCGTGTCCAGAGAAGGGCAACGAGGCTGGTGAGGGGTCTGGAGAACAAGTCTGATGAGGAGCGGCTGAGGGAACTGGGGTTGTTTAGCCTGGAGAAAAGGAGGCTGAGGGGAGACCTTATTGCTCTCTACAACTACCTGAAAGGAGGCTGTAGCGAGGGGGGTGTCGGTCTCTTCTGCCAAGTAACAAGCGATAGGACGAGAGGAAATGGCCTCAAGTTGTGCCAGGGGAGGTTTAGATTGGACGTGAGGAAAAATGTCTTTACTGAAGAGTGGCTAAACATTGGAACAGGCTGCCCAGGGAAGTGGTTGAGTCACCATGCCTGGACGTATTTAAAAGACGTGTAGATGAGGCGCTTAGGGACATGGTTTAGTGGGGCATGGTGGTGTTGGGTTGACGGTTGGACTCGATGATCTTAGAGGTCTCTTCCAACCTTAATGATTCTATGATTCTAAGAACAGGAAGGGCAGCACTTGAAAACTGAAATGCACAGGAGCATGCCAGAAGACATGTTGGGATTGCTCTACCCATGAGCTCTCCCCTTCAAGGATAATGCTTATAAATTTGAAGTTCCCCTGGCAGTGATCGCCTTTTTTTCCTTTTTTTTTTTGTTTTTACCCCTCCCTCACTGATTGTACAGAAACCTGTGCAGTGGAGTACTCTTCAAGGATTGGGGATCAAGGTGTTAAATACAATTCAAATAGAATATGTCAATAAAGGATGAAATTCACTATTAGGAGCACACTTAAAACGCATCAGCATAGCACATAATATGTTAAAAGATAAACTTGCTCTTTCCCCCGCCTGATATCTTTTTCACTCAGAACACTAAGTTAAAATGGCAGAAAACAACACTCCTTTCTCCTCTAAAAACACACAGCGCATAATAAAAAAGTAATGTGCAATCAGCCCCTTGATGTTTTTAAGGTAGTAGCAGGAACTGATACTGCCCAGAGCAGCAATGAGTTTCTGAGTCCCACACACGGTAAGAGAAACTGAAACAAGGGATGCATGGAAAATCCATTAGCAGAAACCTACGTGGAGACAAAACATTTTGGTTTTCAACAGATCTCAAGAGGTCCAAGCACAGCATGTTAATGTTTATGATAGAAGTCAGTCAGTCTCCAAGCTTATGTTATTTTGTTTTGGTAAAAGAATATGAGATGTTAGAATAATCACTGGTATTTTTACTGACTAACTCTTCTTAGTAGCTTCTCTCAAGTGTAGCTGGTTTTAATTTGTGGAATGAGGGTGGGCATAGCTTAACATTTATAAAGCTCTAATTGAGAGCATTTCCCTCACAGAGAACAATAACACGACTCTTATTTCTTAGAAGTTTTTAGATTAGATGTTTTGATTTTAGTTGGCAAATTTCTGGAGTGCTATTTTTTTTTTCTGTCCTTTGCTTTTCCAGTGTGACTAAATCCAAAATGTTTGTACCATTAAGGACAGATGACATGGCCCAAAGGCAAACACACAGGATCATCTATCAGGTGCTCGGCTCTGCTGTGGTTTACTGTGTGCTTTGCCAGCAAGTCTTAGCACCTTTGTGTGCTTCTGTTTCCTTACCTGTAAAATTGAGATAATGACATGTACCCTCTTTGTTAAAAGCTTTGGCATCTTTTCCATATAAAAGTGCTACACAGCTCTACAATACAAATCCAAATGCTTAGATAACCCTACCTCACTACATATAAAGGAGAGTTGATAGGGGGAGAAATAGTAACCTTTGTCTCAAGGGATCTGGGGTTGGTTTTGGTTTCTAGTCTCCATTCATTTCTTTTTACCTTCCAGAATTGTCTGAAACATCTGCTGAATTGGCACAATGTGAATGGAGAGATTCCACCTCATCCTAATTTCGTCCTGATGCAAAACTGTCAATGTCTGGTGTTTTCAAAGGCAACAATTTTTTCTGAGTGCAGTGCCAGGAATAATCTCCTGCTCTTTGACTCAATCTGTAAGCCCACAGGGTTATGTATTTATTTACTTATTTATTTTGATGTCTCCAAAATAGCAGTGCATGTTGCTCTGCCAGACTGCATGCTGTAAAACAGTGGAAGCAAATAAACTGCAATTGTTAATGTTAATTGGTCTTACTTTACCATGTCATTTCCAATTTTTTTCAAAATGGAGATTAAAAAGGGTTGGAGAAAAAGCTGTGATTTTGTCATAAGCAATCCAGTTAGTGGAGTGAACTGAAGGGATTTGATTGTTCAGGCTCTGCACAACCAATGAACCGCACAAATTCACATTAATCTGTCTGTCCACACCCCCTCAGCTTTCTCTGCACAGACCTATGTTTCTACACGCAGCGATCGTGTAGGCCTCTGGGTGTGCATACCCATGTGCAGAAGGGCCACACCGCCCTGCATATTTTGTACCATTTATCCATTGCACCGACCTTTGAAAGTGTAGATGCTGAAATGTCGATAAGCATCTAACTCAGTGAGGCCTCAGGTGGCCTGTTCAGGCAAATGGCGAAGACAATTTTGACTTTTCACTTGTGGTTGACGTGGGGTTTGCTCTGTGGAAAACTTCAAATAGTGAAAACCCAGGAAGCACAGTATCTTGCAGATTTGAGAAGCTCATACAATCTGAAAAACAGTTCAACTCACCTACCCTCCAGTACAAAGGCAGAACTGCATTCCCACAGCACTGTGCTGAGTGTGTTCCCCAAACTGAATTTAAAAGATCCAAGGGAGAATGTTCTAGGCTAAATTATCTCATTCATTCAGGATGTTTTCATCAATATCCTGCTTCAATTTTCCAGTTGATAGTTTCAGTTGTATTATTCTTAGAAATCCCTTAATAAAACCCCATATCGTTTTTTCTAATGCCGTGGTGTTTACGCCTTTCACATTCCTACACATGGTCACTACCCATTCATATCCTTGCCCTCAGTTTCAGCAGTTCTCAGAGAGACTGAGCCACCGTCACTTGGGTGCACATAAACACATCCACACATGTACACATAAACTTTCTGATTTTCTCTGAATTTCCACCCAGTCTAGTCTTGAGGTGCCCAAAACAGAGCATACTGTCCTGAGAGAGGTTGTAATTCTGGTCAAAAATTCCTGCCTCTATTCCCCATCCCATTTGGGACTTTCTTGTTGCCATGTCATTGTACCACAAATTTATATTTCATTTTCTGTTATCTATCACCTCAGACCTCTGTCAGCAAAATGTTCTTCTAGGTTTCTCCCTCAGAATGAGGTTTTCCTCAAGTATTAGCTTCTCGTTTTCCATATTGCATGGCATTGTGCTGTTTTCTGTTTATATGCCCATGCTCTATAGGTCTATTTGGACATATCCGGGCAGCTTCACGGTCCACTCAATCTCCCAAGTGACTGTCATCTATATTAGCAGAGCCTTCTTTCAGATCACTATCAGTAGCTAAGAATCAACATAAATCCCATCTTCGTGCCAATCTCTGCTAAACACCTCCCCAAAACACAATACATTGCTGTTAATAATTATTCTTCAGCCAGTTTGCAGTCCTTATGACACAATGTTTATACCCAAACCAATGTGTAAACTAAAAAAAAGTCATGAGAAACCACATCAAATGCATTACTAAAATTCAAATCATCAGTAGATCCAGCAAATTGCCTTTTATCCATTGATTTTGTAATTCTGTTTGCTAAAAGAAGTTTGGAAAATCTATTTTCTATTCTTTCTTTGCTACTAAGACTCATTTTTTCCTTCTCCTGTAAAAAAATTTCCATAGCCGTTCCCTTTTTCCATTCCTGCATTCCTTTTCTCAAGCTGAGATATTCCCAAAACCTTTCATTAATTAGCTAGGAAGACAAGATTTGTCATAGTTACCGTGCATCACAAAAGCCGATGATAAATTTCGATGTTTGTTGCAGCTGGGGAGCAGATGTGGGCCCTGAACTCTGAGATTTTTGTTCCCTCTGTGTAATGCAAGTCCGAATTTTGAGGGAAATGTATATGCCAACAGTTACCAGTGTCATACCTGAAATGCCTCAGTATTTGTCTTTTTTGGGGAACGGGATTTAGCTATAGTATCTCAGATAGTGAGATGTGCTCTTGCTGATGGCTGCAAGTCATGTCAAAGAGTGGTTTCAGGTTTGGATCCTGACCTTGGAGCCCAGAACTGGACACCAGCTTCCCTAGAATTGTGTAAGGCTTCTGGCACAGATGAGATTAAAGTCAGATACCACAAGGGTACCCTCAGTTTTCTAGGTAGTGGCATCTCAATAATACTGGAAGAAGACTGAATTGTTCAAAGCTTGAACTCTTTTGGCCCCATATGCAGAGCAGGAGACTACAAAACCCCCAAATGACAATGTGACTGCAGAAGCAGAACGATCAGAGATTGCCCGTTCACATCACTCAACACTACATATTTTGTCCTATTTGATGGAAAAAGAAAACTTGTCACTACAGGAGAGGAGGAAAACAGGTAGGAAGGTTGTCAGGTATGGAACTGGGCAAAAAAAAAGATTACATACTCTGTTAGAGAAGACTCAAGCTCCCAAACCCACTAACAGTAAAATTTACTGCACCTTTGAAATATATGGAATTCTGCCTGGAAATCAAGTACGGGGAAATGGAAAAAGGATATGCACAGATGGCACGATCATATGGCCAACATATGGAACTCAAACGGAAAAGCTACTGTTTTTTAAGCTCCACAAGAACAATGAATTGAAGATGAGCGAGAGACCTCTTTCTCACCCTGTTTATTTCCCTGAATACCCCACCGTTTCCCAGCCCTCACGGCACACGTAGCACCTACCCTGTTTTTCAGCTATTTTCCACTTTTAACTCCTATGAAGCCTCTGACTGTTCCATAAGTACTCTAACTACTTTCCTGAGCAAAACCACGCAAAAAAGTAGCAGATGCAAGGCAACAGAAGTATTGGCATGCAGTTTCCTAAAAAAATCCCTGCAACAACCTCACCATCAACACTGAGCTCATTCTTACAGCTAGATGGAAAGAGTAGCATGTGAGCATTGCTGTGCACACACACATCCAACGTGTTTATTTAACCACACACATATAAAAGCCTGTTGAAATCACAACATATCTTAAGCCTAGGCAAAACGTTTTAATTAAAGGAAACATATTTTCCTCATTAATACATTGTATGATATATCAACGACCATGACATACTCCTGTGGCATGTTTTTTTTCTTCTCTGTGTGTGAACATCTGTACATTTCCCCAGAAGCCAAATTTGACACATGTGATGCAGGAACAGAAATGTCTTTTCAGTGGAAGTCTAAAGCAAACAGATGTGTCAAGCATCTGCCAACAAGTTATGAGGAAGTTACTTCTGCTCCAGGACATAATAACCTATGCACTTCTCCTTAGAAGAATGCTTGTCTTTTGTGGAAAAGACAACTCCATACTATGAATTGTATTTCCAGTTGTATGGGAAATACTCACAGGATCACAGAATCGTGGGGTTGGAAGGGACCTTTGGAGATAGTCTAGTCCAACCCCTCTGTTCAAGCAAGGTCAGTTACAGCAGGTTGCTCTGGAGCATGTCCAGTGGCATTCTGAGTAACTCCAACAATGGAGACTCCATGCACACTCTGGGTAACCTGCTCCAGTGTTTGACCACCCTCATATTGAAAAAAAAAAAATCTTATATTTAAACAGAATTTCCTGTATTTCAACTTGTAGAGCACTGAGAACAGTCAGGCTCTGTCTCCTTGACTCTCCACCACCAGATACTGATACAAACTAGCAAGATATCCCTTGAGCCTTCACTTCCCCAGGCTGAACAGCCTCAGCTCTCTTTGCCTCCCCATATGCCAGATTCTCCTGTCCCTTAATCATCTCTGTAGCCCTTCACTAGACTCTCTCCAGTACATCCAAGTCTTTCTTGTACTGGGAGCCTGGGTCTAGACACAGGCCCTGGATGTATCTCATCAGGGCTGAGCAGAGGGTAAGAATCACTTCTCTCAACCTGATGGCAATGCTCCTCCTAATGCAGCCCAGGATGCTGTTGGCTGCCTTTTCTGCAGAGGCATAGAGCTGACTCATGTTCAGCTTGTCGTCCACCAGGAGCCCCACGTCCCTCTGTGAGACCTCTGGCTTCTGGGTAGCTCTGGTATACATGGACATTGCTTTCAAATCGGCATATCCAAGCCCAGGCACATAAATCCATATCAGGCTTCAAAATAAAAGCAGGTTGTTATTCCAGGGCACTGCACACCTACAGCTCCCAATGGAGAAAAGTGGAAGTGTTATGATTAAAGCCCTATTTCATGTTTCCAGGTTGCCTGCAGCAGAGCCTTCATCATCAAATTGTGTATAAACGGAGTCTCTGTAAGATGCTACATTTCAACTAAGCTCTAACAAGAACCACTCGAGAAAAGTGCATTTCCTTCCAGTTTATTCCTTTGGTTTCAATTGTGGTAAGTTACAAACCTATTGTAAGATAGATACCACGCAACACAGGGGCATGCAGCTCTAAGATAACTCATCCTAAAACAGTGATCTATATGGACGGTTAGATAATGCTGCATTATACATGAGAATATCAGTTTCTTTATGAACAGACCCCCACTGCCATGTGCTGGGAGGTATGAATTAGACATGATGAACATAATAAAGCAAAGACGTCAGTGTTTAGGGTATCTTTTTATAAAGCACTTGCCCATCACTGCACTTAGAATAGGTACCTGCATCCATTCCCTTATTAACTACCGCAAACCTTCATCATTCTTGAACTCTCTTGTTAAGGTGAATAGCAAAAAAGGGAAAAATAAGATCTTACTGCTAAAGCCCAATTCCTGGCCCCTGGGGTGCCTAGTTGTACAAGATAGTTGCAGAATGTAAATGCAGAAATGAGCACTACAGAAACGCTTATGGATGAGGAAATAATATCATGAATTGTGTTATGTCAAGTGAGGCCCTATTTATAAACAGACAAAAAGCTTCTTGGTGTGTATGTAAGTGATGGGAGGCAAGACATTGTTCATTGTACAAATGAGTGCAAAATATGATAAAAAGGAACTGCAGGCTCTCAGGAAGAATAATGCATGTGCCATTATCATTTTGACACAGAGGACAGTAGCACATTCATCAGTATTGAGTTGCAGAGAACCTGTGCCTTCCCTTTATGAATCCTGTGGGAGGTTATGTACATGGTATGTTTTTGGGGTAGGTCTTTGGAAGATCCTGGAGTTCCTCATCAACGGCATGACCAAAGCCAGGGCTTGTATATTAAGGCAGGTTTGGCAGAGAGGCACAAGAGTCCTGATTTGAATGTGCCAGCTTTTGCTCTCTGCATGGCAGAGACATTTCACATGCTCATATTGCCTGGAAAGCCATGGTTGGAAAGGCACAAAAAGGGCAAGAGGCAGACAGTGGTCAGTGCTTCAGAGTGCAGCAGTAGCTCAAGCAGGTTACGGGGGCAGCTATTTGCACTACAGACAAAACAAGGCAGAGACTCTGCATGTAAGATGCCTGTTATTTTTCTAGTGGTTTGTAGCATTGCCTCCTTTATCCCCTAGGTAAATGCAATGGTGTGTCATACCAACCCTTTATTCATTTTCTTTCCTCTTCCTTCCCCATTTCCTCCCCAAATCAAGCAGTCACACCTTGGACAAGACTCTTGAAAGGGCAGCATTCAAGCAAAGCTGTCTATCTAAGGGTTAGACCCCAGGGTAAAAACCTGGACTGATTGCCAGCTTTCAAGATGTGACAGAAAGCTGCAAGACTTGTCAGTGTTCAGACTGAGTTTAGACTCTGGCAGCTTAAAAATCCCAATTTGCTGAGAGCAGCATGGTGAGTTGACTAGATGCTGCCATAGCATTCACTCACAGAATTGGGGTGATGGTGCTTTCTGGCACCAGTCATTACAGCCCACAGGCTACACAAAGCTCCTAGTGCTTTAAGGAAAGCTAAGGCCAGTTCTGTTCCATTGATACCGTGTTCAAGACAGACATTATGGTTCCTAATACCTTCACACTGCCAAGGAGCAGCTGGTTTTGGAGGCTGAAAAACACTTTCAGATGGAGGAAATTCCCAAGAAGGAATCAAAGTTGAGTTACTCTGAAAGACTACAGGGCCTTCACATCTGCTGTACAACGCACACACACACACACACATTGAGTTTAACTTTTCCAAGGACATTGATGGGACTTGGAAATCAAATCCCATTCAGAAGGTACACTCCAGACACGTATTGCAACTGTAGTGCTACACCAACCACTCCAGACAAGATGGAAACAAGGGACAGTGCATAAGACGCTGAGTTTGCAATGCTAAATATATTTGTCGTTCTCTGTCATTGCTTTAATAGGAACTACTATAAAGACGTTGTTCAGAGTCACTGATTTTTTCCTGTTGCACTTTCCTAACCTTGCCAATCTTTGAGTTTGGGATTATAGCAGTGAGTAGTTTATCTCTTCTGAAGAAGTAACAAAATGCCATGGCTTTCAGACCTCTTATCTCACAGACCCTTATCTTTTTTACCTCCAATGTGCCTGGGGAAAGGATAAGGAACAGATGAACACCCAGGAATTTAGCACATTATTAGTATTTTTTTAACCTAGGGGCAAGGAACAAAACAAGCGAGCTAAGTGCTGCAAAGTAGCATGCTTAACTTTGTCTCTGGATCTCTGAATCTAGCACATTAAAGGATGGTGTTGCCTTTTGATACCTGCTGCTGCTAAGAGAATGTATAATGATAAACCCACCAGCTAAGCTCTTACATCATTTTACAATCAGGCATCTCAAAAACTGTTTATCTGATCAGCACCAAATTCTGTCAGAGCGTTGACATGTGCATTTCTAAATAATTTCAGTATGTCAACCTGAATAGACACACAGAATCAGAGAGTTAATTATCTTTGACAACTTTGCCAGCTAATTTCCTATTTATATGTACCAAACTAGGGGCCTCTTTTATCCTTCCTTGTCACAAAGAGTTTATCAATCAAATCAAGGCCTAAAATTGGCTGCCAAGGCAGTCTGCCATCCTAAAGGGGAGTTTATCCGTTTGAAATCTTTCCGACTACCTAATGACAGCAACATTGACATGAAACATAATAGGCATTGTTTTTTGTTGTTCCTTCTCTCTCCCTGCCCCCTTTCTTTTTCTACTCAAAGCGGACACTGCCTCTTTGGGAGAAGGTGAAGCTCAGGCTGGTGCCTCCCCTGCCCTCCCGCGGCTCCCCGCTTCCTAAACAGGCCTGCGCCTGGATGCAGCTGTCAGGACTGGGTTTCGGATGCACACAGTTCACCTCTGGATTTGAGCTGACAGAACCTGCCCGTGTCAACTCCATCCTTGTCTCTGCCAATTCAAGCACGTTCGCTGAGGAATATGAATGATGTTAAAAACTACCCGCTCCTGCTGACAGGCATTAGATGGCGGAGCTTTCAGTGCATGTTGTCACTACTTTTCTCTGACAGGCAGTTATGTTTTACTTTAATAGCCATATATCTCCTCTCCAGTTCCCTTTAACTGGGTGGAATTTTACAAGGATACCAGGAGGTTGTCACTTCATCGGTGCACGCTGGTTTTATCCCTCATCGGGGAACTCCCCCTTACACACATCATGTAAAAACATGTTGCATCCCATGGCAAAGGCAACAGAAAAAAACATGGTCCTTGCCGATACTGTGCTAGGATTTTCTGTCTCACCATAGGCGGGGAAAGGCCAAGCAGGCAGGGGCTGAATCCTAATGGTCAGCTGAACCCACACAGGCAGCTTCTCTAGGGAAGTTATAAAAGAGAAAGAATTTCCTCTAGGACCAGGATGACACAGCAGCACTTCTCAGATACAGCTGCAGGTGACAAGATTCATCACACATGATGCTGGTATTCAGTCATGCCACCCTCACTAGTTAAAAATAAATAAAAATATAGAACTCTAAAAACATTGAATTGTTGCTTAGACAGTCATCACTCTTGGGCCAGACCACACAGGGAAAATGATCTATTATAAGAGAAAAATACAAAAACATGGCATTGCTTGCATTCTTGGAGATGGGGCCATTTCTTTCTCACCAATAGAAACATGCTGACCTAAGGTGGAAGACGCTCAGCGCTCTGCCTTGCATGCATGCTGTGCACTGTAGATCCAGAGGAGATAAAACGTGTGCACCGGTGCTCTCCCTGACCTCTGAGTGTCAAGGCACTTATATATCAAGGCTGCTCCCCCTGAAGTGAGCCCAAGAGAGTTAGAATCACACTTTTTTAACACTCCACTAATCTCTTAAATCTGCAGGTATTTTCTGTCTTTAGAAAATGGCTCCCTTTCTAATTCCAAACTTTTATCCCAAAAGCTATCTCCTCATGCCATCAGTTTCAGAACATAGTGCACAAGCCAGTACCCTTGGCTGGAAGAATTGCAGCTGACCTTGTATTCTTCCTGTAGTTGAAGTAGGCATTCAAGATATGCACCCTGCCCCTTACAGGATGAGGTCTCACTGAAGGTACAAAGCATCTGGAATGAAGTCCCTCATTGTAATGAGGTCTTGAAAGCATTTTATTACTTACTATCTAAAAGAAGAGTGAGAGGGGGAACAATGACTGGCACATTCTTCAAAGTCACCCAAAAGCCTCAAGGGCCCAATTAATCAGGAAATACGTTTGGCTTTTGGACTTCAGTTGCCCATTCCCTTGGGCTTCTGCAGTGCAGGGGCTGGACATATGTTACTTGCTCATGCTCTAAGAAATTATATTTGCATGGGGAGTGATACCTGCTAGTCCAGCATTAAGATGTCAAGACCTTCTCTCATTCAAATGCCAGCGCTCTCAGCTGGAATGTGTCTGGAGAGAGCCCACAAACCAGTCAAACAGCTTGGTTCATAACCTTCACCATTCCCACGAGAGTCTGCATGAAGATCCAGCTGTTTGGGTAACACAGTGGAATAGGAAATAGGAGAACATCCATTCTTACACCCTCCTTGATTCTCGCTGAAGAGTACAAAGTGACTCACCACCAAACAACTCGGGTAATCAGAAAAAAAATTTCATGAACTCATGAAACTGATACGGATTCAAAGTCCTCTCCAGGCCTGCTGAGTCAGTGGAGAAACCTCTTTCGCTTTTGAAATCAATGACAAAACTACAGCAGGAAGGGTATTTCACCCCATATATACAAGCCAGGAATGGCTTTAAGCTGCTAAAGCTGAGCTGGTTTCTTTGGAAACAATTGACATCAACTTAAAAGTTTATGAGTCTTTCTCATCTGGGCTGCCTGTCCGGAAGATTTGGAATTTTTCAAAGGTGCCAACAAAATGTAGTCATTTTAGGAACATTAAAAGGCCAACTTATATTCATAGAAAATACTCTGGCAGCCTAGAGGTACCTTTCTGCAATTTATTCTGGGATGCACAAATAAACTTTTCATCTGCTGCTTGTTCCAAGGAACATACACTTCAGATGGTAAAACCCAGCGACTGCTGGATTGCTTTGATCTACTGAGGCATCATAGCAAATCCCTATTCCAAGCTCCCATTGCCTGCAGAATCGCATGTTGTCGGCAGGATCAGCTCAGGGCCAGGCATATACAGACAGGTGTATTCAGAAATATTCACTGTGTTCCAGGACACTTCCAGTGACGGATCTCACACTAGCTCCAGTGGCAGAAAAAATGGCTCATGACACAGCTAGGGGAGCGATAGTGTGGGTTAATGTCTGTGCAATGGCTATTATTTTTATTTCCCTGTCTCTGGAAGATGAAGACTCAAAAATATTCTTAAATATGGAATGAAATGACGTGCCCAGACCCTAGAGAGCAATCCTCAGTGATTAATACTGATGCCCTGATTGCCAGTAGTCCTGTTAGTGCTGTGAAGGGCTCCTTATAGTTAGGTGAAGGATTGCTAAGGTTTCACCAAATGCACACAAAAGTTGCCAGGCAGGAAATATTGAAAAGCAAAGTTCTCTTCTTTCCAATGCATTAATAAAGCTACTGTAGCAATAGTGCAAGGTCTCATATACCAGATAGCCAATCCTCAGCAGGGAACTTACATAAAAAGGAAGAGATTACTTCTGGATGCTGCCTTTGCCGAGACTCCCAGCACACGCTGTTGGTGATGCAGATACTTATCCAGTAGAAGCTGGGCAGAGATCAGCAATTCATTTCACATTAGCCGGTATTGAACATCAGACATTACAACCAGCACAGTCCAGATTTGAGCCAGTGACCTAAGGGTGAAAGGCTGCAGCTTCCCAAGCCAGTAATCATTACATTTTGACACAACCAATTATTCAAAAACAGTCACTCAGAGCTCAATTAAAATTTCGGTAACTTAACCTTTTCTTTGCTTCCCCTTTGTCTCCTACACGTTGTGTTCCTCAGTCTAAATAAACTGAACACTTTGTCACTGCACTATATAATTCTGTATTCAAACTGTCAGGACCTACCGTAGTCACCTCTGTCACTGTCTCTGCCAATCCCAATGCGCTCGCTCAGGCCTCTGAACAGTATTAAAGTGCTCTCCCTGACAGACACTTTGATAACATCACCAAGCACATGCACTGAGGCAAATTCCTTCTGACAACATTCACTCAACAATCCGAAAACTAAAGAGATATACGGATTTGTTTTAGTTACCTTGCTTGTGTGATAGATGTTATAATTAACTCTCTGTCTAATACTGAAAAGGTATTGTTAAGTTTCACAGCCTTTGAAGATTCACATTTGTAACAGCAAACCTCTCAAATGAACACATTTAGCAATGACTGCATTTTTCAGTGATTTCTTAATGTTGCCAAACAGCAGCACTGAATATTTATAGAGTTTCTGTTAAAAAATTACACATATCATTGCTTGTTTTTGCTTTGATCTAGAATTTATTGTCTATGAAGTAAAAAAAGACAGACGCCCCCGGCTCCTCTCTTGTACACCTCCAGTGCATGTTGGCTGCTTAAGACATTGTGTAGAGGCAGGCCATCTCAGACTCCAGTACAAATCTAATTAAATTAATGCAACCTCTTGGACAACATAGAATCATTATTGCCGCAACCATTCTGACGTCCATCACATCTACACAGTCATCCATCAGAAACTAAATGCTTAGTCTCCTACTCTGTGTTCACCATAATGGATCCAGTTACATTTTTTCTACACAGCAAGAGCAAACTATTACAGACAGACTCTACATTGATGTGCCCACCTTCTGTATTACCAGCAGAGTCTGCATTGCAGTTTAACAAGTGGGTACTCCTGCCCTGAAAGCTTCCTGCCAAAGCAAACACTCCTCGAGCCCTTTGGGAGTGGTGAAGAACATGGACTGACACCAGTACCTAGGGATGCCCCCGAAGGTGAGGTGTACGGCTGGGTAAATTGCCAGCTTTGGAGACAGCTTAAGCCAGAAGGACTCTCAAACTCCACATGTTATGCAGTGGGAAACTGGTAGGGAGGAATTGCAAAAAGCAGCTAATAAGAGGGCGGAAGTTCATGTCAAAATAGGTCTCTGTTTATAGCTGCTTTAACTTCCATTGATTTAGAGTCCCTTAGACACTCCTACCAACGTATAATTTGCAATGCCATAGATGTCACCTTTGGATTTGGCCCAGTAGGTAACTTTCTAACAGGGTCACGGGTTTCTCTGTTGTATGAAAATGCATGGGGGTACAGCAAATCTTAGCACAGAACACATGCTTTTCACACTGTTACGTTTCTGAAAGGCAGCCCTGAGGAGAATGTCTCTGATGGAAAAAGCTAAATAATCCACTCTACGTATGCCGATACTGCCTGAACTGCTGTTCCTCCCATTTCTCCTTGGAACACGGATGAAATCAGTTATTCTGGCTTTCTACCTACCAGGGAAATTATAATGAACTAACTAAAAGGGATCCAAACGTTGCCTGCTGCCCCAAGCAGGACACACGGGTCCCAGCATTTCAGACATCATGCCTGCTGCCACTGCTTTGCAATACTCTACACCGACCAGTGGGATCTTGGTCTTTAAGGCAGCCACAAAGTGCTCAGCAATCACAGCATTCCTGACTCCATGCTGCAGAATTTACCGGTCAGTGGGATGTGATGAAAGCAACTATGCAACTGGCGACTTTAGTTTTGTGATTTTGAAAATAAAGGAAAAAACAAATTGCAGTTGGAATTTAGTTCCTATTCCCAGTTCTGTCCCTTTCATTACCATTGTGGGTCTTTTCCACAATTAACTTCACAATAATCTCATCTTCATTAGCTCTCCAGGCTATCTAAGTTTTTTAATAGCTACAGTGACAAAAACAAAGACACAACCAGCCTGCCTCAGGGAGATGACAGTCTGGCATTTTAAACAATTTGACCACACACTGCACATATTTCCTATAGAGCTACTTAAGAGTGTGAACAGAAAGGATAATTTTTCTGTGCCACCTTCTCATAATCAGTTGTTTAAATTATCTTTCTTTTATTATGATTTTTTTGTTTAATCTTGAGATTGATTTTACATGAAAACCTGTCACTACCCTTTTAGCAGTAAGCAATATATGAGGGTTTGTTTTAATAATTATTGTAGTCCCCTAGACTATCTTAAGCACTGACAATAGTCTTGTTCTGATGAAATATAACCAAAGATTGATGATAGAGTTGGCAACCTCATGTCTTACGTTCCAGGTAGGCGAGGTGCTGTCGTTTTGATTACAAATGTGGCACTGGAGTTGAGTGTACCTTATCACCATAATAAATACTGTGTCCATGTTTCCACTGAGAAACATTTCTTTTGGGGTTTATTCTTTAACTTGATCATAAGCATCTGCTTGAAGTTTGGTGGAGAAGTTGAAGGGAACATGATTTTAAAGAAATAATAAAACATTTTAGCTTCTTTAAACTACAAGAGTATTAAGGAAACAGAAGTTAAGCAGTTTATGAAGCTTAAATTTTTATAACTGTTCTGGAGTATTGGTATAATATTTAAAGTTCTTCTTTCAGTGTATGTTTCTGTAAATGCATAACAATACCTGCTTAAATTCAAATTTACCCAGGAGACCAGAACATCTCTGAATTGCTCGTCTGCTTTATCATGCAAATTTTTTATTTATCCTACAAACATTCTTAGGGATAAATAATATACAGTTTAAAATTATATATTATACTTTAAATATGTGTGCAATCTTAGAGAGAATAAAGACTGTGGATTAGGTTTTCTGGGCCAGTGTAAACTGAGAGACTTCATTCACTACAATAACGTTTTTTCAGATGTACAGTGGTATCTCTAAGATAGGACTGTGGATTCTTTACAGATTATGGCCTGAGATAGACATGTTCATTATATCCTTTCTAGGATGCAATTTATGGATATGCATTGAATTTAGTCTAAAAATGCTGCATTAAAACTTGGTGTTCTTAATAGGCCTTAGCCTCAGAAACAACTGGAGCTGTAACCAACAGCTGTGTCTGCTGCCCAACACAATTTTACACACAGGGATATCTCCTGAGACAAGGAGATTCCTTGCTAGGAGCCTCGGGATGACCCACCTACAGCCTCTTTGCACCGAGTGGCACAGGGGAGAGATAATGCAACGAAATGCTACCTGAAGGTCGGGTTTTGGCATGGAAACCTCCCTTAGCGTTTGTTCTCTTCACTCAATGTAGTCATTTCCTGAGATGCTTGCTGCTGTAGATGTCTGGAATTAGCTATTCTGCTGCTGGATCTCCTGCTTTCACCTTTGCACATAAAGATAGGAAACTTTTTTTTTTGCTGAAGAGGTATCATTTATTTCTTTAAGTTATTAAGACATACATTTTTTTGTTACCAGATCTCATTTAAACATTGCATTGGTGAATGCAATCGTATGTGTGCCAATTTGTGACTTTATTTCTTCCTGGACATCCTTGCCCTCTGACCCAACTTGCATCAGGTTGGGGGGTTTTTTTGGCATTTGTAAAATGATTCATCTTTTTGCTTCTTCACTTTCTAACCCGATATCTGACCTGGGAGATGCTGGGATTCTTGTTAGCTTTGGGTCTGTTTTTATTTTTTATTTTTAACGGTTATTAACTCCTTTTGTGACACTGGCCAATGTTGCACACTTCCTCTGGTTGTTACTTGAGCTGCCTCTCAACTACTAGATATTATTATTAACTATTAGATAAGGGGAGGCTTCTTTGTTTCTTATCACTGGCTGGTATAGAAAAAGATTACAAAGGATTTACTAAACAAGCTGCCCACTGGCTGAGAATTTAGCTGACAGCCATGATGTTCATGATGATCAGAGATGAACTCAAGAGGAGCCTGTGAAGTTTCCTTTTAAAATCTATGATTATTTTTGGCCCCTTGGTACTACTTTCTCTTTACAGTGAAGATATGGCCAGCTCAGGATCCGCAGGTCAACATCTAGCCTGGCCTTCTTTTACTTTGCCTTTGACTCAACCTTCCTAGCAACTCAAGGCATCATTTCTTCCTTTCCTATTTAATTTCTCTTCTGTTGAGAGGAATTAAAAGTTTTGGTATAGTATTTGTGGCTGATACTATCCAAACACAAGAAAAACTGCCTACTTTCCTGAGATTCAAATGGGTGGTAAAGAGGTTGTTGCTGCACAGGTTAATGATTGAGCTTCATCAGTTCTTAGCACATTCAATTTCAAATTAAAACCATTTGCCACCAATGTCTCTCAGTGAATGAAAAGATCGAAGAGATCTGCTTGAACTCTTTACATAGATGATATGAGCATTCATTTGTTGTCTTGCCTATCAGGTCTACATTAAAAGAAAGACTATGAATTGGTTATGAGATTAAATGTTATTTTCATATTCGGGAAGCAGAGCAGATATTATACAAAAGAAGAAAGGACACATTTTATATTTGACCATTAGGTCAAAGGACATTAACCAAAAAAGAGTGAATCTGTATAATTAATCCCCACTATCATAAATAGGTTTAAACAAAAGTAATGTAAGAGAATTCATAAGCAATTGAAAGTAAAGTTCTACATTTCCTTCTCCTAGTAATAATACAATTAATTTAAAAGTCTAGATCTCATCAGCAACTCTATAACAATCATTTGGGGAAAATTGTATATATTCGTTCTGACCATGCAAAAAATTTAAGACCAGATTTTATTTAACACTCCAGTACCAACTTCAGGACAATGCATACATATCGTAATATGCCCTATTAAATGAGACCTATTAAATAAAACCCTGAGGGCTGCAGGTTCTCCTTGGATTTTGTACCACTCAAGTGACCAAGAATAAGCTATATATCATAGAATCATTGAACATCTCGAGTTGGAAGGGACCCATAAGGATCACTGAGTCCAACTCCCTGGAATTT
>NW_008825558.1:1774218-1807386 GCF_000699105.1 Pygoscelis adeliae
GAATGAGGAACCCAAAAGATTGTACCTTCAGCCTCCTAACAGCATATCATTGCTAAGCCAAGTCCTACCCATGGTACATACACAGTCCTCCCACTTCAGTGTCTCATTTGCTGGAATAAAGGACAAAACCCGTACCTTTTCTAAGTAATTCTGTTTTCTGCTGCCAAGTCAAATGACATCTTGCTATCTGTCTGCCAAAAAGGATCTGTTACACTCTACCCACTCTCATTCTTTTCTCTATTCTATATTTTAGCTTCTATCCTCATACCCTATTGCTACGTAGGTATAATAATTACATAATACAATTATAATTACATTATTATGTACAGAGTTCATATTTTTATATATAATTATTAACAGAGTTGATTTTTAGAAGATCTTAATAATACTCAGCTGCTTCCTTTTTGTCCACTGCTCCTCAGTGGATCCCTCTGCTATTCTGTCCAAATTATCTTTGTTCTAGTAGACAAACTTCATTTTGTCTTCACTGTGTTCACTTAAAGTAAAAGTATTCTCTAAGCGAAAATGTAGTAAATTCATATGCTACAGAAAACTGACACAGTCAAAAGCTTAAGTACATTTATGGAGATGTAGGATTCTTCACCTCCAAATACACAGGCTTTTCCCCCTGTCTGCTAAATGCAGATCTAGAGGCAAAAGAATGGAAAACAGATATCAAACTAGCTGGAAAGCCGCACAGAGCAGATAAGCGCCTTGGAGAATGTACTCAGTAGCACAGTAGCTCAGTAGCTCAGATACTTATTTGTTTGCCTGTAACAGTCTTCCAAGCAGCTTCTCACTAATTCATACTTTTAACTCATTGCAACCTTTGGAACAAAGTGGTTTCTTTTTAATAATAATGACCAACAGCAATAAACAACACAGCTCACCATCCTAACTCCCAGATGATCAACACCAAATACAGCACTGAAATCTGACAGGGAACACTTCAAGTCGCATCCTCAGCTGCTGGAAGTCAGAATAGTTCTATATCCTCCAAGAGAGTTGCACTGATTTTTATCACCTAAGAATCTGACTGTTGTAACACAATATACACAAAGGAAATCTAACATTATATTAGATAACACATTAACCAGCCATTTGTTTTTCTCTCTGATATTCTGTCTCTTCAATTGCTGCAAGCAATTAAGTGCCCACCACTTGTTTGAACAACCAAACCAAAATAATTACAAATGCACTACAATAATTACACTACAACAATTGCATATTAACAAAGGCTTGGGGCCAATTAATCATTACACCATCAATATCTAATTTGCATAAAACTATTCTCTTTAAAGACTCCATGTTTGGGGTGACAGGGTTACCTCATTGATTATGTAAATTCCCCATCAAGCTTTGCAGAAGCAGTCAAAAGAAATAAAAATGCTTGCCTGTTTCCAGCTAAGCCAACATCCTACAGCTATGAGGCAAGACAAAATTGGGGGGAAGGGAAGGGAAAGGCATAAAGCTGCAAAAAAATGAATCCAGAGTATGCCAATTAACAAGGCACTAGTGGACTGACTTCTTTACAGCCATGTCATGTCACAAACCTCAATAAAACAGCTCAAAACCAGTGTTATCATTTTCCATTTTACCTAGAGCTTCCTTAAAGGTACATCCTAAAAGGAGATATATGCCTTTTAAGACAAACCAAAATCCTACAGATGAACCCACCAATAAAATGATGTATTCCCCTTGAGGTTTGGGATATTCATTTTCCTGAAGGTTTTCTCTGGAAGAACACTGGCTTCTTAAATTAGCAATTTTCTCCTTGAATCTAATGAAGAATTCTCACACTGACTGTGGGCGACAATTATAATTGCAATAATTTTCCACTTGCATAACTGGACTGTGAATTAAACAGGCCATGAGCTCTAACCACTTCTGCTTGGCTCTGCAGCAAAAGCCAAGGGGTCTGTTGTCCTGTCACTTACAACCCAGACGCCCCAAAGACATGCCCATAGCACAGCTTACTGTCACCAGTTAGCTGCTGGGACAAAGCAAAAGGAGCAAAGGACTGCCTGTTTCTGCTCATTCTCCCCGAATAAAAATAAGGTATTTCTTGACTCCAGTTTGGGTTGATGCAAGGCAAGTAAGACTTGCCTTTTTTCCCAGGCCTGCGCAAAGTGGGAAGTACTGTACGTTATTCTTTCTGGAATCTTTTTTCCTTCAGTGACTGGAAACTAACAGTCATGATATAAACAGGCCTCCTAAAAGATAATTAAGCCCTTTCCTATGGTAAAAAGAAAGGCACAGCAAGTAGATTCATCTTTCCCCAGAGTTAGAGAACAAGCCTCTAACATGAAAACAAAAAAAAATCCTCATCTCTGAAAGCTAGGATTCACTGTGGTTGCATGCTTTTAGTGTTGCAGCGTGGTGGACAGTAAGATATAAAACAGCTAGACCAGGTTTCACACTATCCAAAGTACACATACCTACAGAAGAGACCAAATATTTGGAAATTCAAAATAGCAAGAGTCCAAGCAACGAGGCCACCGAGTGGGGAAAGCAGAAGACTTCCCATGGCAAGTACTGGAAAAAAGCATCAGTGTAGCATATATTATACCTGCAACATACTTTATGGTCTATTCTCCGTGGAGGGCTTTTCAACACCAAAATGGGCGACAAGGTGAAGAGAAGGAGTTTAAAGTGCAAGCTGCACTCTCTGCTCCAAAAAGCACACTATGCTGATTCAAAAAAAACATTTTCAAAAATGCCTGTGGGTAAATTTGAGCTGCCCACAGCTCCCCAGGGGCAGTCGAACTTGCTGTCGAGCCATTTATGTGGATTTCAGTCAAATTCTAATTTTAGTGTTCATTAAACATGGGTAATTCCCAAGCCGATCCCTGCATCACCTAGTATACATAATACCTCTACAATATAGGTCATCCTAGCTTAGAAAACATATACAGACATCAAAGTGCAACCATTTCATTATAAGTATTAACTTTATAAATAATTATGAACTTCCTAATTCTTTACAAGATGCTGTATAATCACAAATGTTTAAAAAACATTACAATAGGAAGAGTGGTGGCTGGTTATGGTATACAGATATATATATATATGTATGTAACCCCCCCACACACATATATTAGAGAAAGAAGAGAGGTCTAAATAGGCATGTGCCTGTCTACTTGAGGCAGAAGGAAGGATGTTTTCCTGAAATGTAGGCTGTTGAGGAGAAAGTCTGGTCTCTGCTTCAACCGAAAGAAAGCCTCAAACCTGCTGTCCTAATAGGTGTTCTCAGCTTCTCCCTGTTCTCTACACAGCTCTTCTGTGCAGGGAGGTGCTAAGCAGCCAAGATGCTGGTTTCAGGTTCCTTTGAGACACTAGGGTTGAAGTAGGACGTGGTAGCAAGGTTGTGAGCATCCTACATCAAAGTTAAGTGCTCGTGGAAGCTCTCCACAGAAGTGTATGAAGTATAGCCATATCCTTCCTTCCCCTTTCCCCTTACCATCTCCAGCCCTGTGACACCGAGGCTGCAGGGCGGATGCTCCACTCTGTCTATACCAAAATGTAGCACTTCTTCTGTGTGTCGCAAAGGAAGCACATGTTTTTACTTACGTTTTGGGTGCTGCAGCTGAGGCATGGAGAGACTTGTGCTTTCAGAAGCTCCCTGGAACTTGAGTGACTGGGCTGAGCTTTATTACTGGAGAGGGGATCATTCCATATCTCTACAGAAATGAAGTAGAAAGGAGATACTTCAGCACCATGCTAGATTATGCCAGAACTCATAAAATAATTAAAACTGGACAATTATGTCAGACCAGACAAGTCTGTTGTTGACAGAAAGCAAGGAAGAAGTGTAACACTGGAGGTAGGTACTGTACTGAAATGAACCCTACAAGAGGATACACTTCCCAAAGGACATGGATATATCCTTTAGTATTAAACATTGTTATTTTATCAGAAGCATGGACATCTCCAGTGAACTTCAGACAACTACAAAGATGCTATCTTGAAGCCAAACAGGGGCTGAATTGGGAACAAATAGATCTCAGAGCAATAATGAAACTCAGTCCGGTTTTTGACAGCTTGAAAGGTGGCCCGAACAGCCAGGTGCCAGCACAGTGCTGGTCTGAGCACCTGCGTGGCTCAGCTGCCCTGCTCTCAGCAGCTGGTCCTGCTGTGTCTCGCCAAAGGAGGACTCTTGGTTGCAGGAGTCAGGCCTGACTGTGCACACAGTTCAGAGTCGCCCTGCACTGAGCAGTTGGTGCACACATAAGGCCCAGTTGACTTCTTCAGATGGCCCCAAAGAAGCCTCCTCCAAAATAACTCTCCATAAGGATCATTTATTGTTTCCTTTGAGCAACATCTGTTACTAATCTAATAGTAGCATTTTAAATATGCACCCTTGCACAGCATTAATGTGAGAAAGTGGATTAAATATAGTTTGACTGCTTGCATTTTAACAGCTCCATAGCTAATGTTGTTTATGGGCTGTTGCGTTGCTTTTTATTAATTTATATTGATTTTAAGTGCTCAGAAAAGCAAAGACTGATAGAATGAGCTCAAGCCAGGCAAAGTACTGATCAGCAGTAGGCACACATCCCCACATAGCGCTGCCAGGGGAACTCATTTGCAGCGAGCAACACACCTGCTACTCTGCTGCCAGGTCCCCGAACGTTAGCCTGTTTCTCAAGCCAAAGCATACGTTACTTTTCCACAAGGTGAGCCAGCAGTGTCCTAGAGATCAGGCTGGGGTTACCCTGCTTCTCTTAGTCTTGGTCTAACCTAATAGTGCTCTTAATTCTGCTTGCAAGAATTCAACACAGAAACACGCAGGTCTCCATTTGAGAATGAAAAACAACGGCTCTTGCAAGAATATGGCAGAAAATGAAAAAAATTGTAAATTCCTGAGCAAGGAGCTGTCCCTTCCATTCACAAAATTTCTGCACTGAGCAGGCGATGAACTAGTAGCAATTTGCACAGAAACTCTAGAGTTGCAGTTCCTGGCCAACTGCTTTTTATCACCTAGAAGCAAACCCAGACCTTCATTCCATCTCGTCCCTCCAACTTTTTTGCTCAACTGGTCACTTATACAATTATACAACCTTGCTGTTCCTAGGCAATTCAGGGTAAATGAGGCTAATCATTGCTGCTCAGTACATCTGACTCTTACCCCTTCTCCAATCTTACTTAGGAAATTGCAGTGGGATTGATTATTTGGGATGGGATTTCAACCCCTCACACTCCTTACTAGGTCGCATGTTGTGGTTTATTTATATCTACCTCAGTCATCCTAAGGACAAGTGGAAATTTGTCGGTCACCATCCTAGGGCATTTGGACGGAGTAAGAGTTGACTCAAATGTAAAGGACGTCTTTAGGTTTCTCTCTGTCCTGGCCCTTCACTTGCTCTGGATCTGGCTGCTTTTGCACAGTTATTGGCTAAAATAACCTCGCCACTTACACTAGTACAAAGAATGTAAACAGAAAGTTGTGACTGATACCGAGAGCATTACTAATTAGTGCAGAAGGACACAATTAGGAAAGAAGGAGCCAGTGGGTAAAATGGAGGGGGAAGGAAAAGCAGCTATTTATCAATGCTAACTATGTATAAATAAAATAGATAACAAACAGGGGTGGAAAGAGGAAGAGAATTGAAAACTACAGATAAAAATGAGAAACTAAGAATTGTAGAAAACTGATAAGAGAGCTAAAAGGATATAAGGGTCAGCAGAATTAACAGCAATAAGAAGAATTTATTTTTAGCATGTTAAAAACATATGGAATCCTAAGAATGAAATGGAAAGATGCCAAGAAAGGCAGATATGTTCACTAACAGTAACAAGCTTTGTTCAAGGCTGCAAGAGGCAAAAACATTGGCAAATTGACAAATATTTACAAAATATCACTTGCAAAGTGAAAAAAAAAAAAGTGTAAGTTGGGCAAAGCCATATGTGTTGAAATGTCACCTTCCACACAAGAAGAGGTAGGCTGATTTTAAGCAGCTCTCCTCACATACAGTATGCAGTGATCTTTTCAGGCTATAAAGCCTTCACACAAACACCACTTCTTTATTAATGTGTATGGAACCTACCACCAACCAAGTCATGCGCTAATGGCAACGCTATCATTGCTATAAAATAAATTTGAGCCAATGCTAACAGAACACATGAAAAAATAAATCTATTGGGAAATACAGAGTATCTTTCTGATCCAGTTGTGTGATTACATATCGTTTATTCTGTCTCTTGGTTTTCCAGTTTGTAAAATGAGGAAAATACACATCCCTATCTGGCAAGTTTCTAAAGTTAAGGAATCATCTGAGATGCTCTAGGACTGGCACTTTAAGCATGTTATGCATGATGCTATACATTATCTAAACCACTTTTCTCAGGGAACAAAGATTTACCCATCACGTACGAGCACTACACATGTTTCACAGCACTTCAAGGACAAAAAAAGAGTAGGGAAAAAACATCCATTGAGACCATTTAGATTTTCCAGAAAAATCAAGAGAGAGTGTGCCCCACAGCTCCTGACTGTCAGTGGGAGCTGGGAACCTACAGCCCTTTGAAAAGCTCAGCTTAAATATTTCTTGGTTTTGATCCAATAAATTCTGCAAAGAAATGAATAAATACCTCACTTCAGTTCCTATCATCTCTACTTCCCTCCCTTGCTGGCAGTCCAATACTGAATTCATTAAATTTCATTAAAATATACGTCTGATTCCTGCTTTTACAAGGCTATGAAATCTGCGGGTCTTTGCAGAGCAAAATCAGCTGTTCCCTGTTTAGTACAGCCTTTCTGGCATATGGACACTAGATTTGAGTTAAAGATCCCCCTTACTCAGCTGACAGTCAGCAGGTTCCTGTAATACAAGCACTAGTTCAGCTAGAGATTGTGGAAGATTAAGCTTGGCTTAATGATGAAGTTTGGTGCTCTGGTACATGCAGCACTAGAAAACTACAACTCCCATAAGACAACCTGGCAGTCAGGGTAGAAACAGATTACATGTCAACGGGACCCAAAACATAATTTGGTTCTAAAAACCACAAACTCAAGAAGTCCAAGTGGAAACAAAATACTTCATTTGCTTTCCCCAATGGAGGATGAATATTTTTGTGACAATAATGAAATTTCCTCTCAGAAAATTCCATAAATCATGTTTTCTATTAAAAAAAATCTAGAAAAATCTGTCATAGAAAGTTCCAGCGGTAATTGGATGCCTCATGGGATGCTGCATGCACTTGCCTTGTCTGTATTCACTCTCAAACGCACATAACTGAAGTGAATAGCATTAACACTGACAAACATTCCTTTTGGCAGTTCCAAAATACATCATTTTGATTTGGGAGAGATTCTGCTAGGATAGGTTCACAGGGACTTGACGTTCTGTCTTCAGGCTGTGCGGAAGCGATGTACTTCTTCCTTTCTTTCTCTGAAACCGAATGGCTCGGGCTCTCATCTCAGATGTGGAAGATTCAGGTTTAATTCCCACCCCCACAAGAGTCACAGTAAAAACTCATCTTACAAGTGACTGTTAACTGCTGGACACTCCCAGGCTATGATCTGTCAGAATCTCCTTTTTAATATCGGTGAAACAACTCTACTTAGTTGAAAAAGCAAGTGTACAGTGCATAAAACTGCACTGCACTTTTATAAGGTACATGTACAGATCCTGCTGTAAGCGAGGGTGAAATGCGGTAACACTGGAATCATGTTCTCCTTTGTTCCTGTAATGCAAAGTCAAGAAACTTAGAAAATTATTTTTACCCTGAAGATGCAAAGATTACTATCACCTTTTTAAAAATAAGCACTTAACCTTATTTGCCAAGGCTAAAAAATCTCCAACCCACCACAACCCCACTGTACACACACACACACTGCCACCACCAACAAATCCCACTAACTTCTCCTTGGAGTTAGAAAAAGGTCATGCTTTTGCTATCCCGATTGAAAAGTTTCTCTACCTTGACAGTGGCTATTTTCCACCTCCTGTGACCTTGAGAAGCACTGTTCCCTCCGGGCATGCCAATAGTTGTAAGAGAGGGAGTGCAGTAGGAAATGGATATGGATAGAGTGAAAGTGATTCTGTTGTCCTTTCACACACCCTCCGTGAGATGTTGAATGTGTTTGAATGTGATCCATCAAGACATTGATCCCTTGGGGAAGTGGAGATGTGTAAGGAAACTTCAAGTGCTTTCTAACCAGATCTACCTACAGGAGAATGTACTGAGCAGTACAGTAAGAAGATACATATATTATCAATAGTCCCATGTCATGGGATAAGTCACAGCAGAGGTGAGGGGAAATCAGATGTGTTCTGGGGCTCTGGAGGTTATACATTCACTCAAAACAATTTCTCCTTGAAAAGTAACGAGCAAACTGCTCTCTGTTGTGGTCTCTTCAGCTACCCTGTGTTAAACTCAGCTGCAGGAAAAAAGGAATGCAAGATAGAACAATACATTTTAATATAACATTTTACAGGAAACACTGCAGAGATGGTATTCTATTTTAAAGCTGCCAAACTCCATAATTAAAAGAAAAATGTACGATTAACTATAAGAATTTTCTGCTTATGTTTAAGACCCAAAGAATTAAATCAAAATCCTTAAAAGCCATTGCTAAATGAAGGAAACGCACGAGCTGGCCCTAGCAGTGAAGTCTGTCACCAACACAGGCTTTATCCAGCTTAAGCCACTTCATTCTTTGATCAGAAAAGAGTGGCTTGAGTGGGTTTATTTTAGAAGGCTGGCAAGTGTCTCAGCTAGGACAGCTGCATGCTAAAAGCTCGTCTCAGGAGTAATCCTGCTTTCCCTTCCCCCTCTTTCCAAACCCCAGGGCCTGATTTTGCAGAGGGTCCTGCCAAGTACCAGGAGTTACTTTCCGGTCAGCAGGGCTAAGCACAGCAGCAGACATCACACGCTTCTGGCTAGCTCAGAAGTTCATTGCGAGAAGCAGCACATAGGAAAAGGAGAGATCTACAAATTCCTTTGTTTACTCCAATCCTCACTCCCAGGACCCACCATAAGATGCCTACTTTAGGACATGTGGCCCATGAAACTAGGAAGATGCTGGAGAAAGCAGCTTCCAAAGGCACTGCCTCAGCTACATGGTGTTCACCGCTGCCTTGTTCTGGCTCTTGAATCGTGCATACCTGACCCATCCTCAGACCAGCTGCACATGGCTCCCATGAGTGCGGAGCTGGTGAAAGCCACTGCTGCCACACTGCCAGCACAAGATACAGAGCGATAAAAGGTCTAAAAGAGTAAGTTCCTCACTTGACGCTAGGTCAGGTTTAAGGCTCAGCAATCCATTCCAGTAGCACACAGTATCTCAGAGCGTAGCCTTAACTGGATTAGCCAGAACACCAAGTAAGGTGCAGAATCAGACTTAAATGTCACTAATTGCATTATGGGACCAAGGACTGAAGCCTCCTAAAGCCTGCTTTCTCTCCTGTCCACAGTGATCTGCCCTGTGGACTGGGGGGAATGAGAGGAGCCCTAGCATTTAACCCATAGAAATCAATAGCAAACCCTTTCTGATCTTAATGGTAACAGATTAGGACATCTCTACCTAGGAAGAAGTGCTTGCAGGATCACACCTGTGTTTAGCTTTTGTTTTCTAAGGAGGGATTTATTGAACATGACGCTAAACAGCCTGCATAGATGTTTTGTGTGTTTATTTTCACAAGGCTTGACTTTTTGCAGTGGTTGTTATTGTTGGTGATACAGGTCTTCAGTGATGGCATTTTGGATTTAATTCAGATCTAAATTTGATTGGCTAATTCATCAGTTAGGTTTCTAAAGAATCTGGAGACCAATGGAGCCCCTAACCATGAAAAATGTGACACTGCTCTTTGATTACCAGCTGGGATCTCCAAGCTCTTTTGGCCTACAAAGCAACAGTTTTTCAAAATATACAGCAACTAATATTTCATTTCAGCTGGCAGGGCTCCATAAAATGGTTTGGACCTTACAGTGCACTTAAACCCTTTGATAAACAGACTGTATAGATTGAGCAGATGGTGGTTCAGGAGTTCAAAATGCTCAGGTTTCCAGCTGAACATACAATAACCTGTAGGCAGAAGCAGAATAACATCTGAACAGGTTGGAACTGTCTCGGATGGTCTGTTCTACTTGTTAAATGCTGACAGAGAACTGGTCTGAAACAGGAACATAGGATTGGTTGGGATAATCTATTTCTATGGGAGAAAGCATCCAGTCCTCTACAGTCACAGGCAGCTGCATCATTGCGTAGCCCTTTTTACAAGCCAGCCTAGTTCCATCATGACGGCAGTTGGCTGTTGTGCCCTCACTACTTCATCTGGAAGGCTGTATGCGAATTTAATTGCTCTAAGGGACAGATATGGACATTTAATCTACCTTTTAAGAGTATTTACAATGAAATTGAAGCTTTAACCTACCCTCTTTACCTTTCAAAGGAAGATGTCTGCAGGAAGACAGGTCACAGTCATGTGTAAGACAGCCAAGAGCATACTGGCTTTTGAGCTGAGGTGCAAAGATAGAAAAGAAGCCAAATTCTGCAGGCTGCTGCTGCTGGGTGTGCACGGTGTGAGCCATGGCTCCCTACAGAGCCTACAACTCCATAGCTTCCAAGAGTACAAAGTTCAAATGCATTTCACATTGGTGAGAGCTCTGCAAGACTCACTTCAAGCACACTCCTCCAGTGTTTTCCCTTTCCAGCGTATAAATGATCTCTTGGAAAATGTGACTGGCTAGGTGAAAAAGGAGGTGCTGACCTAGCCATTCCTGTGTGTGAGTTACATTTTCCTCCTGGGATTCTGGTGCCCCAGACCAAGCTTCTGCTGCAGGAAACTGCCATGTGTAGCTCCAGGAGCTGCCAATTTCCAACTAGAAGAGCTGAAAACCTTGCGCAAGGCTGGACAATTTGATCCTACAATCCCTCACTCTCTTGAGTTGTCTTTGTTAAGTTGATGGATCTCTTACCTGGGAACATATCGGTTACAGGAAGAAAGAATACCAATGCTGAATGTAACTTAGTGGCAGCGGTTGCAAAGGAGAAGGAAAACAAAGACCTTCTCATACGCCAAATATTAAACCTTCCATTTGCATGAATACTTTTCCTCCTTACAGAGCTGGATTTTGACTAGCAGTTACAGCAGTTACAGTGCCCAACAGAAAAGCAGGAGTTCTGGCACCACATCACCATAATATAAAAAATATTAACTCAGGCTTAGTAACTGTACAATTTCCTGGTGTTCTTTTAAAAATGGGGAGGAAGAAAAGGGTCTATGTCAAACATGCACATCTAATGAGTCCCATGACCTGATCTGGAAAAGACTCATCAGGATGCTGAAAAAAGCCAGACCTGAGGCACTGTACAGAGATCTGCTCCTTAGAGTTGAATGTCAGGGCATCCAGCAAGGTGTCCTCAAATAAATGCCACATCATTTGTTACTTCTGAAAACAGAAGCTTTCTGTGATATTCTGGCATCTCTCATACATCTGCTATTCTCAATTAATTAAGTCCTCAGTGAAGCCTAGAACATCAGCATCTAATGGCTGATGTATAAGTACCAGTGGTCTGGTCCTGTCTTTGCTAGAGCTCAGGCCATCAGCCTAAGCAGGAATATTGGAGTGGACCTTTGATAAATAAAAAAAAGTCTTGTAGTCCTTCTTTCTCTTGTTAAATTAGCTAATATCAAAGTCAGGCTTTTTGTCTTCTCTACTAAAAAAAAAACAAAAAACACCAGGGAAAACGAATGTTTCCAGAAATTAAATGGCAAGTTGTGTTATTTTTAGGGGGTTAGATGACAGGAGGCATCACATTTGAAAGTACTCACTTGATCAAAGAGCCCTAAAAGGATTCAGCAGCACTGAGAACTATATATCAAATAGGATTATGACAGAATTAAGGGACTGAGCCATTTATAACTTAGGGCAGTCTCCCTCTTTGAAGCCTGCCTTGGTAATTGATCCATTTTTCTATAAACCAGAACCATAGCATTGCATTAAAAATCTGTATCTATTCCAAAACTATTAGCTTTGTACAAGATAATCAGGGGAAAAGGTAACATTTGTATGTGACACTAGAATTTTCACTTGAAAAAGAAAATAGTCATGACATCTAAATAGAGAGAACATTTTTCTATCAGTATTACCATGTCCAACAAATTCTCTTCTGCAGCATCTCAAAGCACCAGTTGTGCATTATGGAAACAAATCACACAATAGAAGTGGAAACAATTGTTTTGTGTACACAAACTGAGAAGGACATGAATGCATCAGTGGCATTTATTTTACTTCTTGAGACATTCAAATAGTGCTGAGAGGAAATCTAAAGACACACACAAATCAGTCCAGATGCTCTTACTCATGCAAATTGTCCTTGTTTGTGGGAACACTCTCCTCAGGAGAAATCCTGGCCCTGTTCAAAACTCCCAACAACATCAAAAGCACCTACAGATGTCAATGGACTGCATGAAGCAGTGGCTCCTTGTTTGGCATTAAGGTATCCCTATACTTGTTAATTTATCAGACACATTAGGGTAACTGAAAAGAAGAAAAGGAATAATTCCAAGCTACAGACTCCAAAACCCATCGCGCTTATTAAGGCACTTTGTTCAGTCAAGTCAGGGTTTTAGTGAACTTAGCGGATGAAAGTACTGCCATGTGTCTGTGTCATCCTACAGCGGACAGATCCTACCTTTTCAGATGATGCAGATATAAATAGGACCAATGTTAGCATGTCTGAAATTCAGAGAATATTTTCGCCACCTAATACAGCTGCTAGAAAAAAAGTTAAGAGCCTAACTTGTTCAGGCACTTTGGTTTATCCTCTGGTGGCACTGACCTCCCCTCATTGACTGTAACAGGAACCTCATAAACCAAAGTTCAGAGCTAGCAACAAATACCCACTCCTTTCCCTCTGTACATGGCTTCATTTTAGGAAGTCACCACTGCAATTAAATCCATGACACTATCTAGATACATGTCTATGCATATATAAAAATGTAAGACAGAGAACTACACAAATCTTTTACTGCATTATGCATTCACTTAAATTCATATTCACTTAAATTTTACTTTTATTAATGAATACCCTTAGTATGATTTAGCCCGTTATATAGGGAGTATCTCACAGCTCCTTTATCTAAAGCGAGCAGAGGCTGTGCTGGAGGAGTATATTCGCGCCTGCTATTAATAGAAGGTGCACCTGGCAAATTCTTAGCTGCTTCTACACGTATATTTCATGCATGCACACACATGCACACACACAGAGATGGAAGAACTTTTACTATAAATGTTCTTGTGAGGTGACAAGGATGTACGTAGAGAAATTCATAGATTAATGGCAACTGCAGATTATCTGCAGCTTTAGATCCCACCTTTTCCATGTTAAACTGTAGTATACTATTTTCAGAGTTAACTGCTCACCCACCATCAAAGACTGTAAGAGTTTTCTCTGCTGATGTAATCAGGTGCAGAAACAAGATGTTAGGCGACAGCTAAGAATCTACCCAGTGCGTATCCAGACTGAGATGGGGCATTGCACAACAGGCAAAAACTTGTCTCATTCTCCAGGTCCTCTTCCATAATAAAATGCTCCACCTCTTGCTTTTGAGGTGAGGAAAAAATACACATACCCACTTTAAATATATTTAAATATGAGGAATTCTGTGGCTCCTCTGATGGATTAAATATTCCCATTTTGAAAAATGAAAAGGAAATTTTGAATGTGAATACTCCTTCTACACATTTCTACTGTTGGAAAAAAAGGAGGCTTTTGCGCAAAAATCATAAAAAAATGTAAGCTTGCTTAATCTGTGTCTACTCATTATTCACTTGGGTTCCCAGCCAAATTCATCCTGAAAGTCAGCAAAACCCACTCAACTTCATAGACTTACACTGCAAATGAATTTTTCACTCCTGCCTACTCCAGAGGTAAACAAACACCATTTGACCTTGTATTGATTTCTTTGATTAATTTCCCATTTAAGCCCCATTCTGAGGGGTTTAAGTGGGATATATGAGCTACATGGCATTTGTGCAGGCCCTTTACACAGAGTTGGATTTCTCCCTTACTGCATGCTACCATGCAAAATTATGAAAACAATCCGTTCTTAACCATTCACTTCAGTCCCAATTACCATAGACTCCATCACAACCAGCTAAGTTACTTCTAGCAGATCCAATCTCCATTGGAATCAGCCTAAACTTTGCATTACATGTTGTCTATGTTCCTCCCATTTAAAAATATTTACATAAGCTTGGATTTCAGCAGTATTTACAGTTACAAAACAGCAATTTCTGTCAGGACAGTTCATCTCAAATCATGAAATACTGTTCAAAATATCACTGAAATTGTATGGCAAAGGTTAGTTTGTTAATTCTTTGTTCTGCTTGTTTCTTTTAAAATAAAATGAAACTTGACATGTTTATTTATTTATTTTTGCCAGAAGCCTTTGAAAACAAAATTAACTCTTAAGGGGAAAAACCAAGGGTTGGTTTAACTTTCTCTAAACTTCTTACCTCAAAGCTTTACATAGCAGAACCGGTTCCCGCTGTGTGAGCACAGGTCTGCTAACCCTAAACCCGAAGATCTGCATGGAACCGAGCTGGGCAGCTAGTTCCCATGTCAGACCACGCACAGCAACTGCAGCCAGGGATGCAGGGACACTGCATGCGGACACGGTAGCAGGCCTCCCGCTCCATTTCTCCAGAGCAAGAAGGGATTTAGGGGGAAATCCCAGCCCCAGAAAATAATAAATGAGAGGTCTGCCTTTGACTTCAGTGAATTCAGTGATAAGTCTCTTGAGTGAGATTAGCCCACGTTTAATGGGCCAGCATTGTTTTGTGCACTGATATTCAACCAGAGCAGTATGAAACTGTGAGCATTGCAGAGGTCTGATTCAGTGGCAAAGCTGATGCAAATCGCAGGGAAATGTTGTTATTACACTACACACAATTACACTATCACCCAGAGACTCCAATTAACAGTATAGTCTCATTGTACAGTCCTGGCTTCAAAGAGAGTTTGATTTAAATAGACAAGGCAGGTAACTGAAGCCTTAGGATATACACTGTACAACTGAGAAATGAGGCAAAAGTAATTAAGTGACTTGACCAGGATCATACAGGAAATCTTTGGCTGAGCCAGACCCTGACTCCCATTATGCTTAGCCTTCGCCTGCAGCCATAATTACAGCAGCATTCTTCTGCTCTGACCTCAGCCTAGCTGCAAGCGCACGCACATGTCAAAGGCATGGCTCCCGTCCCTTCACCCCTGCAAACCCTACTCCACAGCGCTAGTCAGGCATGAGTGAGTCCCAAGAAAGGGGAAAAATGGCTTTCAAGTGCGTCTCCACACCCACCGTTGTCTATCCTACAAGCCCGTGTGCTTCCGCACCCCAGTGCAGGCACACAATCCCCCCTCCAGCTAACATCACACAGCTCTGGGTCCTGTACATAGGCTGGCCGGGGTTTCAGCAGCCACAAACTAATCTGACAGGTTTAGTGTGTTAAAAACGCTGTGTTTTATATGGTATAGATCCAAGAAGACATGATTATTGTTTTTTGCATTTCTTTAGTGATTATATTTTCACAGGAAGTCTACTAAAAATTAGTAGCGGTGGTTTGGATAAATGCAGCCTTGAAAACATTAACTGACGCTTGGAACTGCCAACATCGTAAATGATCAGGCCCTGCTGTAATTTCAAGAAAAAAAGGAATAAAATGGGGAATTTCAGTAAGTTTTCACTTTTTCTTTTAAAAATTACATTAGAATATACCTGACATATTTCTTGCCCCAATTTCATCTTCTAATGCTGTCTGTAAGGATGCCAAATAAACTTAATTGAAGGATATAAATACTTTTCTCCCTTTTCTCTCTTCCTTTCTGTAAGTGCTACTGGAGGAAAAGCTCTTCAGTACAGCTTATTGATAAAATTAATATGAAACAGTCCACTCTAAAATCTGGGAGCACCAGACCGTCAGCTACTAGAAACTGCCGTAGTTCCACTAGCACTTAGTGCAGCTGAGCTCTTCCCCAAAACCTCTGAAAAATACAACAAAACCAGACCTGCCAACAGAAGGTCAGTAGTCATGTGAAGAACTTGCCTATACAAATAGCACAGGCATAGTACCTCTCAGTTCCTATGAGGTCTTTCCTTTTTTTTACTGATTTTTATAACAACAGATAGGATACGAGTCCCTGGATCAGCAGGTTGACAGATATCCACCAACAGGTAAGTGTTTTTAGCTTGTTCTCTCCTGTTAACCCAGTATGAATCAATTCACAAATTAATTCTTCTGATATAGTTGATTGAAACAGAAGCGTGTTGTCTTGTGTGGGGATCTCCATACCTTTTTATTTCAGACAATACTTCCTCTCTTGGCGAGCATTCACTAGAAAATGAAGTCCTGTTAACTGGCAGGATGTTGCACATAGTTCATGGCCCAGGTAGTCAGGAAGAGAGAAGCTTTGCAACGTGTCAACCAACTGCGTCGAAGCAGTACTGGGTTAACCATGATAATCTAACACCATAATGTATCTTTTCCCCACATCTCCACTGACAGAAAACTATGTTTAAAACTGCAGCTGACAACATCTCCTCCAGGCTGGGGTTAAACACACACTCATTTGCTTGAGTTGGTGAGGAGCAGGGAAACAGAGAGAAGGTTTTTGCCCAAGCTTTTCCCATTGAGCTACAAGCTCCCGTATATCCCTTCTCGCTGGGCTGTGCAAACTTCAGCACGTCAGGAGGCTGTTGAGCACCTCACCCATGATTGCATAAATCAGTTATGATCCCAGGTCTGGAAATACTGAGTACACACTATCATGCATTCAGCTTCCCCCAGGCCTATAAGCACAGGTGTAGTTATCTGTAACCATAAGAAAAAATATACAGATCAAAAATATACATATCAAGGATTTACACTAAGGCAGCAAGCCACCTAGGAGATGCATTACATTTTTTTAAGCAAGTGAGTCATTATGAATGAAAGGCAAAGACTGTAGATTAATTATCCAACTTGCTCTTCCATTGCTGCTTAGCGAGATTATGACTGTGACTCTTGCAGAAAGGGGACACTGCAGTATAATTGTCTTAAAAGCTCTCTAGCTTAGTGAGATTTAGCCTGTTAGTGTGATAAATCTGCATCAAACGGAAACAGAGAGGGCACCAGCAGAATTCAGGTAGCGTGTGCGGCCTCACCACCTTTTCTGAGGCACTGTCCGTGTGCAACAGGGCTAAGACGGAGAGATCCTACCGTGATATTAATTTTGCATGTTGAAGGCAAAGCCAGTCTGACTGATTACATTGCTGATTTAACCTCAGCATTCAGACGTAGCATATTTCAGGGCTATCCTTTACTCAGGCTTCTGAAAGCAGGAACCACATAAAAATGTTCACATTTTCTGAGCAGGCAATTTTTCTAAGATTTATAGTGACATTACAGTTTGTTTATTGATTGATTCATAAAGGAACAGAAATTAACACATCGCTTCTCCCCACACCTATGCCCGGTGCCAGGTTAATACTTTGACATGCCATCAGGTGAGCTGAAAGCATAAATTCCTTCAAAACTGAAAACAAGCAATATTGCCTACAAACTTTTTAGATTAACATTACTTGCAAAGGAACAACTATTGTTTTTTTTTCGAGACAGATATTTAATACTTTCTGATTCTACTGAGTGTCAGAGAAGAGGCTATAATTTTCTCCCTGAAACCCCAGCCACTTCACTGCTGTGCTGCTGGGCTTTTTTGGAGAAAAAAGCATGTCTCTTCTGTTTTGTTTTAGTACACTCCTACCATTACAAGCATTTCATAATTGCCATGAACTCCCTGAAATCAGTTGTTTCTACAATTAGTGACTGATTACACACAGCACTAAACGTTGCAGGCAACAGTTCATTAACTCCTGGTATCAGACAGTATGAAACGACTCAGGTTTAATTCAATCAGCTTTATCCACAGAACTGCACGAGCAGCTTGTTGTGGGAATTTGTGTGTATGTATGTGTGTGTGCAGAAATATTCCTGAACTTTAAGAAAGCTCCCAATCCTGACCTGAATTAAATGTACCTGGCTTTTATAGGCAGCCTAACTAAACCCTCAGATCTGGACGGCATGAAACACTTCAGATGAATCCTCCAAAATCAGAGACAGATTCTGCAACTTTGCCTGATCTGAGGGTTTCTCTGTAGACCAGCTATGCCACCTGATTTACATCCGCCTGTAAAAAGACAACTGAGGGCTAAGGGTCAAACAATTTTCTAAAAGGAATTATTTCACAGCTTTTCTTTTTGAAGAAGATTATTGATTAGAAATATACTGTAATTAATCCAGGTAGAGCAGCTGAGAAAAGTATGCCAGCTGTTTGTCTCCTTCAGATTACAATCCGGATTCATCATGTAATGGCCTATGATTTATAACATATAACCTCTGCCACCAACACGAGAAGCAAAGGAAACCTCTGTATCCACATAGCTTTTCAGTTATCGACCTGGGTGTTAGTAGGTCCAAAAAAGATAGCAACAGCCGCTAGTAAAAATGCAATCGAACAACATTCATTGACAGAATTCACCAGTCCCCATGGACTGGCTGCAATTGGCAGCAACTTCTCAGTTTCAATGTCCAAATATAGTAGGGTAATCACAGAGCTGATGTATCCACTGTCCAGTCTCCACTTATCAGCAATTTTTTTTTTCTTTTCTTTTTTACCGTGGAGATTAAAAGACTAATACCAAAGAGGAGTTCAGTGATAGAAATAAAAGAAGGAAGAATAATACAAACAATAGTCAAGAAGATTTTGTTTTTAAAGAACAGAAAAGAAATACCTTGTTTAAGCACCCTGAAGTCAGAGAAAAAAATCCCATTGACCTCTCAGGGGGTTAAATCAGGTTCTTAAAGATGCTACTAAATGCCCCAAGAAATGCTTCAAATCATTTATGATACGATCTTTTCCCAAAGAGAGCTTTAGCAAAAAAAGCTTGTGTGTTGTCTAGGTGGAACTCTGTTATTCTGGCTGCAAATCAAATGTCATCTTCAAAAGTCCTAAAGAGCCTCTCTCAGGCTGCATTGAGTTACTGCAGATGCCTCTTCATCCAGAATAAAATCACAATAACAAGCTTGTTCACCATACAAGTCAATACAGTCTTCCAAGAGTAAGACTTCATGTTGATCAGTCTTTAAGACCTTGACATTGTACACTGTCCAAACGTGAGCCCTTCCAAGGCCCAAGGAAAATCTTAGACCCACTTATAAGTAGCAATAAACCATCTATTAACTATGTTGTGTGGATGAAAAGTGCGATACCAAATGTCTTTCGTACAAGGGTCTGGATTATGAATCCACAGACCTGAAAGTCAGTCTGTGCTGTTATCATTCTCTTGGCATGAACAGTCCCCATTTCATGCCTCACATACCATGGAGCCAGAACTCAAACAAAATGCTTTCAATTCTAAATGGAGTAATAAACAGGGGGGAAAAACTTCTAAAACCAGTAGTTTTCTCTCTACTACCTCTCACATGCATGAGAACAATTCTTTTGCAATACACACATGCTCCTCTCCATTGTACGTTCTTCTCCTCCCTGCCCAACCATTGATCAGTAATGAGAAAAAAAAGCAGCACTGCAGGATTTCCACTTTTCAGTAAAAGATGTTCAAATGAACGAATCCCAAAACATCAAGTAGAGACAAAAATAGGTAACACTTTAACAGGGCTGTCATGTTTTTTCTGTGGGAGTACTTCTTCAGTGTGCATGGAAGACAGGTTGTTAGATTATTCTAAACCAGTGCCGTGATGTACACATAATTAAAAGTTCTGTTGCCTCTAAAGTGGCTGTCGAGAAATTAAGGGAGAGGTCATGGACTTCTTAAATGCCTCAGCAAAATCCTTGTGCCCAAAATAACTTCTCAGAAAGTAGCTAATGTGATGTAGAGGAAGGAAGGGAGACATTTGGTTCCAAAATGGGGGGAAAGTAAATCAGTTTGGGAACATTAGTTGGGAACTCCATGTTTTTAAACACTTGGATTTGTTATGAATTTATCCTTAGACTTTAATTCCCTGTCTTCCTAGCATTTTCTCTAGTATTTTCCCTAGTTTGTTTTTTTTTTTTTTTAAGCAGTCACTCCAGAAGTAACAGGCTCCCAAAAGAGAGATAAAAGTAAATTTCAGATTGAGAAACTGTATTGGCATTTATTGTATGGAAGCTGTAGAAATGGAGATGCATTTTCCAGCCTTTTTACTAATTACAACCTCTGATATAACCATGATTGCCTGGTAAGCCTGGATGTACATTATAATAAAGATTTCTCCAACTCATCCAAGGCTATAAACCATGGTTAGCAATTAAAACTCTCACTGAAGTTTCATATTGCTTCCCATGTAAGCAGAGGGTAGACGACCTCATTAAGAATGCACATGACCTCTGGCTAAATGTGCTGCGTGGAGCTGCCACATGCTGCAAAGGAAGACGCAGACACGGTTAGATTTCTGCTTCCGTCCCAATCTTTAAACGTTGGCTACTGTTGCTTTAAATATTTATAGCAGATGCAGGAAGTGTGGCTTGAATATAATGGAAGGGGAGAGATTGTGAGAAACTCATTCTCTCCAACTTCTGTTTCACTTTAATCCCTGGTTGCTAGAAGTCAAGAATTTTTATACGATATGTTAGTGCTAACAGTGGGGGCTGCAGATTTAGCAGGCTCTGGGCCTCTTACCATAGGGTTAAATGTCAAAAGCAGAGGAAGAAGCTGTCTGCAGTGAATGTGAATTAAGTTTTCCCTTTCTCAGCAAACCAGAAAAACCATTTGCCACCAGAAAAAAGCAGAAACTTCTGTAACACTGGATTGTAATACCTAATGTCTGCTTCGAGACATCATAGTGGACAGTCATCACTGCTATGCCTGCAGTACTACCTATGAATAAATTCCAGTGGTACCATGTGGACTGCCTTTGTTTTCAAGGTATTCGCTTTAAATCTCATCTTGCCTTTCAAAGAGTCCATCATTTATCCCCCTCCCATTCTGGCCTTGCCACACACAACATAAATAAAACACTATTAATTATATTAATCAATTATTATGTATCCTGTTGTAATTAATCCCATTCATTACAGTGAAATCTTGCATAATTATGAACGTATGTTGGCAAGTTAAGCTAGCTACTTTAAAGCCAATAACAATATTAGTCAATAATGATACTTCCCCCTCCTTACAAAGCGAGCATCTTTATCCGGTGAGCTCAAGCTCCTGTTGGCAGAGGAGCCCCCAGCTGTTCTCAGAGAAGGAAGCACAATGTTTGAGCATGAGAAAGGTACCTCTAATAGCGTGTTACACTGGGCTCAGTTGGGACTGCTAAGACGGGCAGATGTTATTACCTGCACTGTCCAGGGTGGGAAACTGAGGCACGAGAAGTTACCTGATAGGAACATGCTGACATAAGGGCTAGGAATAAAAACGAATCTTTCTGTTCTAGCAAAAGGACAACTTCCTACATCTCAAAAGCTTTTTCTAAAAACAAACGTAGCCTGACTAGGCTTGACTCCAACAAGGCTGTGTTACATTATGATGATGACGGAGCTGAGGGAACAGTAAATAAGAGGACCTTGTTGGCTTTTAAAAAAGAAGGGGAGATGTCTTCACCCTAATTTGTCAGTGGATTTGACAGGCTCAAGAACAAGTGAGCATTATTGACAACTCCTTGAGACAAGGACTGAAAATACCAAGTTTATTTACCCTGACTTTCTGGATCCAAGAGTGAGGGTGTTTGTCTCTGGGAGTTTTGTCAGACCCACGACACTGAGAGATGTCAGTTATGAAGGGCCAGGACCACAGGGGAAACGCTCCCTTTCTGTGGGCGTTGGAGCAGGCCTCATGACCTATCTGCTGCTGAATTCTTCCAGATGTCGAAGATGGAGTTCAGGCTTGATTCCATTGCTCACCCTCGCCTTCTGTTTTAAAAGAGGAAAACAGGTCTCCCAGGAAGATCCACAACTACAAGATCAAACTGTGCTTTGGCTGATGACAGAGTGAGGAAGGAGGAGGGGGGGAGGGGGGGGGAGATTTAAAATTTACCCGTGTGGTAAGTTTTTGTGGTTTTGTCAAGCTGTTGCTTGGGGAATCAAGAATACTGGCACGTCCATGCACAGGCTTTGCTCAAAAAGTTGGGAAGGTAGGGAGCATGTATCACGATATGGGCTGCACACTGTACAGCAGGGCGATGCAACAAAGCGATAGCAAATTAAAAATGAACACCACCCACACCCCTCAAAAAAAAAAAAAAAACAGCGCCAAATGCTTTGGGCTGCTTTCCACCCTCCATAGCTAGAACTAATTTTCACCTTTCCAAACAAAGAATTTTTTTCCAATATTTTTAACTTCTGAATTACCAAAAATACATTTTCCCACTTTGTTCTTTTCATTCTTTCTTTCCCCCATCTTCATGCAAATCTAAATGATTGTTTCAAAAGGTTTGAGGTTTATTTTTCCATTTGATTTCTTTCTTAGGCCACACATGACTTTCTTACAAAACAAGCGTTGGAAAATTACAGGATCAAAAGGAACATTTTTAGTCAAGTAGTCCTGTGAGCACTGGAACTTAAGCCGGTTTCCTTCTACCCTCCCCTGGGTCTCAAATGCAAGCTCCTGAATGGATTCTCCTGCGTCTAGTGAGAGCTGCGTGCACCCACACATCTGTTTTCACAAAACTTGGAGGCACTTAACCTTGACACCCATGTCATCTGTCAAATTTTGTGAAATAAGCCCCAAAATAGAAGTTGCTGGGAAGACAACAGACTTATGCACGCTAAAAAGAGTGATGAACAAGCCTTTAGGAAACCATGATAAGAAGAAAAACAGAAAAATGATAACAAGCGTACAGGTGATAAAATGAATAAAAGAAAAACTCTAAATTCTGAAAATTCAAAGTTCCATATCAGTGGCTATAATTATTTGACTGAAAAATTCCAGCCTTATTTTATAGCACTAAACTTTATAAGTACGAATAAAGGGAAATGATCTGAAACCCTCGTTTTGCTCAGACCTTCTCCAAATGGTGATTTTTCAGTCAAAAAAGCTGTGCAATTTGCAATAACAAGAAAATAAGTACATGAGGTTATAACCTGCCTTTGTTCTGCATGAGAAATTTCCATGGAAGATGGATCTGCTGGTTATTTCCATCCTCTAATTAAGATACATAGCAATTCTGTTTGGCCTGAAGTACACTCAAAAGAAGTACAGACATGTAGCATGTTAGAAATAATAAAGGCAACACCTTTCCTAAAATCCTCCAAAATTACACAGAAAAGAACACTCTGGTCCTCTCTGACCTACCAGTGAGCTTTCACCTTAGTATGAAAAGCCTGACTCTAAGACCACCTGGAGATCTCAGGTCACCTGGAGCCTGCCCACCAGAGTCCTCAGCTCCTCTCAGTCTGGCTCTGGCTGCAAGACGCAGAAAGCATCCAGTATACGATGAGTTCATTTGTTTTCACCTTTTGGCCATTTTGCACCATGCAACTGCTTGTACTAAGCATTGAAAAGTTGGAACATCACACAACTGGGTCATGAAGTGCCTGCATCAGATAAATTACTGAGCCTGCCACCTGAACACAAAGCAGAGGTCCAGGGGTCAGAGCTAACAAGATTATAAAGGCTGATGATGTATAAGTACAGAGAATGTTCCTGCAAATGCTTAATGATGTGAGTTTACAGAAATCCTTTGAGTAGTATAAGAAGTTGCAGCTGGGTCCCTGTCTAGCATTTGCAATTCTTGGGCAGCATGTTGCATTGTTAATTTTAACTATACTTTTATGAAGTGATATCCATTGCTGCTCTAGGCCATTTAGCAAAGGAAAATTACATGGTAAATCCAAGCTCTTTGGGACTGTTGCTCAGACAGGTTTCTCATGGATTTCAAGGACAGAAGAGATACTTAGCTCATACACGGGGTGCAGTGATTAGGCCTTGAAATGGCAAAAACATCCAAGGTCCCTGAATTTCAGTGCAGCACCTGAAGTTGCCTCTGTCTGCTTGCCAAGTGTCTCAGAGACCTACATTCCCCCAAACTGCTTCGTGGTTGATGAGGAAGGTGAGAGACAGCCTAGATCTGCTGGGGATGGGGACAGACAGGACAGGACATTGCATGGTCATGTGTATGCTGCTGTGACGCATGATCCTGCCCAAAGAAGTGCTGCTGGAAAGGGCTTTGTCTCCTTCCTCTTCTTACAGCAAATTCATCTATATTAATTACCAAGGAGACACCACGCACAGCTCCACCAAAGCAAAGGCACTCCACAGGCTGCAGAATTTGACTTTCTGAAAAGAATATACTTGTGACAGATGTGCCCAGCCAAAGAACAAGTCCTTTAGACACTGACCAGGTAACAAAAACACCAAGCTTAGTTACAAGGAGAACCACTGAGGAAAACAGCAGTAATGAAGTTAAACTGGAGATTTTGAAACTTCCATTTTTGTCTTCTCTGAGGTTCAGGTAAAGAAGGGCAGTAAGCCAGCACTACATGAGTTTAGTGCAGTTCAAAACCTTCAGTTCTTTGAGGAGAACATTTTCTTCTGGGTGACAATGTATTTAAGTATTTGCACGTTGAATCAAAAATTTCTACGTTTTAGGACCTGGCCCCAATTTTCTCATCCTTACATCAGTGAGCATAATTAATACAACTTGCAACTTCCTCCAGTGTCCATACTCTAGTGTGTTCTTGTTTATTTGGCAGGATTTTCTTTAAACCTCTATGCATAACCCCAGCACAACTAATGCAAGGCCCTCTGTAAAACCTTTGCCATCCAGGAACAGTTTCGTTTATCTCCTCACCTCACTGACTGCCCCACATTTTTTACTCTCTCCCTAAATTTCTCTCTGCACTAGTTCATTCTTTGACCTTTGTCACTGCATTAGTTCTGGGGAGATTCACTTTTCAGAATGAAACAAACAAAGAGAAAATTATTTACTTGAGGACAATGGAAAATATTTAGCCCTTTTATGTAACTTTCTCTTCTAGTGTAGGGGTTTTGGGGTGAGTTTTTTGTTCAGTTTGGTTTTTATACTAACCAAAGCCATGTCAGGAAGTCAGTTTTACTTTGAAAATGTCAAAACAAAATCTTGAACATTTATACAAGAACCATTTTATTTTTAAAAAAATCTCTAGGCAGAGTTTTTCAACTTCCCCCCCATCTGAAAGTATGAAATAAATTTTTCTCTTTGGAAAAAACACATTTTTGGAAAAAAAGTGAAAAAATTTATTAGGAAGGACTTCACTGTGTCCCAAACCTAAATGACTTAAGTGTTATAAGACCCTTTCCATATGACCAGAGTAAACCGTAAAGCTAAAACTGAGGCTGGCAAGAGCAGCAAATAAGAGTTGTAGAAACACACCTCTACAGCACAGGGCTTAAAATGCACATTGTATAGTGTACAGACATCACAGCCCACCAGCTATGGGACCACCACCCTACCTCTTTGGAAGTTGCAGCAAGAAAAGGGTTTCTAATGAGTTAGACATGGTTAATGATCACCTCTGAAAGGCAACATCCAGAGGAAAATAACAACTGTAAGGAGAGACTGATGAGTGTCCTTCCATGGGGCATTTTACAGAGATAAGCAGATAGATAAGTCTTCCTGCCCTCCCCGGTAAACAGGCTAGGAAAAGGTCCTGGAGATTAGTGCACAGTGTTTTTTAACTGATAAGCTTTACTTTGGTGGAATATACAACAAGCCTCTAGGAAAATGCCTAAAAAGCACTAAAGCTAGAACATGTCAGTTTTGCAACTCTGTCACGCATCTTGGAAGAGGTGGCGTTTAACTAAAGACAACTGCTCAACTCCAGAGAATCTTAATTTCTAGCTCACTTGGGTACAGAGACTCAGAGGGGGAAAAAAATTAAGGAAGGTGCTTAGAAATGTGAGAGTGAAACAGAACTCTACATTTATTATTACTGTTGTCATTCAATCTTCTGTTCTTTGAGCATTTGGGGTTGGCAATATTGCTTCCCTGATGGGCAGAACTGCTCATTAATATCAGTGATACATCTGCTTCTCCATGTTGTATAGCACAAGCAAAATCAATCCTGGTCATGAGTTTGGGCTTGGAGCTATAATGGAGACTGTATCTGACAGTAGACTAAGCCCAATTTCTCCATTTCATAAAAAACATATGCTGTGAGATCATTAAGATGCGATCTCTTCTTCCATTCATATCTGCTGGAGTTTCACACATAAATAGAGAGCTTTTCAACTCAGAATTCAACACCTGATATCCTGACTTTGCTCTGCAACTGGCATTAACAAATGATCACTGATTTTCGCAGTTTGCAACTACCTTTGCTTCACTCGGGACACTTAACTAGTGGCAGGCTCTATTATCCTGCACTGACGACTGCTACGTGGTATGCTGCTGCTTAATCACACAGTCACCAGTGGTGACCATGGTCTAATGCGCATCCCCTTCAAAACACAGCAACTATTTTTCCAGTATAATGTTAGTAAATTTATACTTAAGTTATTCCAGTGTCCAGCAAAGTAAGAGATGACACTTTTCCAGATGCCTTGGTTATTTAGATACCTCAAGTCTGCCAGTGTAACAATTTATCTGAATGGCATTCACCGGGACAAAAAAAAGGAACATCTCTAGTAATACTGCTGCATCAGATATCTGGTGCTTGTAAACCTGCCTTCCCGACCTCTTGACAACAAGGGAAATCAGACATTTTCACAGCAGTGGAAGAACTTATACAATTGTGTTTTATGTAGAACTCCACTTCAGGCCCTAAGGAACTGCTTTTTCATTTTATTGTTGCCCTTTTCTCTTCACCCTGACCTGCCTCTGTATTCCCAAGTTGCTCAGCCTTTATCTCTGCGTAAAGAGGGCAAAAGCCTGCTATTAGGTGTGCTATTCTGAAGGGGAATTCCTGTCACATGAACACTCAAACATTGCTACAACCTGACTACGGTATCTCCCTGAAATATTATTACTGAGCACTCACTACATATTAAAATGCATTAAATGATGTGTTATCTGCAGAGGAGAGAGAAAACGAATCAAGGTCAATAATTAATTTTTTAAAAGCCTTCAGCCTACAGGTTAACATTGTGTGTTAAAGGTTGCAAAATCTTTCAGGAGTGGGTTGCTGTTACTCAGATAAAAAACCCTGAATGCATACATGTGTAAAGTCACGAGGTCAAAACACATTTCACGCTGCTTCTGGCACATCAAAAACAAAATAAAGCCCCCAGAACTTCAGGATAACACATAGAATCACAGAATCATTAAGGTCGGAAGAGACCTCCAAGATCATCGAGTCCAACCGTCAACCCAACACCACCGTGCCCACTAAACCATGTCCCTAAGCGCCTCATCTACCCGTCTTTTAAATACTTCCAGGGATGGGGACTCAACCACTTCCCTGGGCAGCCTGTGCCAATGTTTAACCACTCTTTCAGTAAAGACATTTTTCCTCACGTCCAATCTAAACCTCCCCTGGCACAACTTGAGGCCATTTCCTCTCGTCCTTTCGCCAGTTACTTGGGAGAAGAGACCGACACCCACCTCGCTACAACCTCCTTTCAGGTAGTTGTAGAGAGCAATGAGGTCTCCCCTCAGCCTCCTTTTCTCCAGGCTAAACAACCCCAGCTCCCTCAGCCGCTCCTCATAAGACTTGTTCTCTTACACCATACAGGTGTTGTATGTTGTGTTGTACACAGGAGAGTGTGTATAACACAAACACAAACCATACACAAGGTTTTCAGTGAACTTCTTTATGCCTAATGTTGTAAAAGCATAAAGACCTAAAAAAGCTCAACTCCTGGGAGCAATTTTTGCATGGAAAGCTAGTTTACCTATTTACCTAAACATTCATGCTTCTTGTGTTTATAATGTAGGTCTACAGTACTAGCATTGACAGATTTAAAGCTTTTTTAAATTTCGCATATTAAATACTTAGCTGGGAAGGAAAGTAGATTTCCTTATAGGTTACTAGTCTGAGGCTGACAAAATAGTACTTTACAAAAGGATGTCAAATAAGCAGTCTGGTACAGATTTTCTCTTCCATTTCAGCAGGGTGTCAGGTACTGCTCTTTTTTGCCACCAGTTCTTACTGTTACTGCAGTGCCACATATTGCTTCCAGACTTGCTCTACATTTGCAATACAGCCCAAACCTAAAATAAAACCAGCACCAACCATTCTGCTCACTCTAGTGGGCTCTGAATCACGGAAGCCTATATAGACTCCATCTCCTGACTGTGGGATCAAGCTGGGATATAGTAATTCTTCACAAGCTTCCACTGGATTCACACCTGCGCTCATTTAATTCTGCAGCTTCTGGTCCTGAGTCCCGTACAAACCACCATGCACTACAGTCAGCACGAAGGATGTGGTAGAAACATCGTGACCCAGTGTCATAAGTCATTCTTTTTACACAAATAGGATCCTAAGTACCAACTGATTGTTAAAAGGGCACTTACCAAGGTTTATTAAGTACATACAACATAAATCCATTTGGCATGTAATTAATTCAAAATTACATGAACACTAAATGTGCAATTAACTCTGCGAGGAATGTTTAGGCCTTTAGCTGGCATTTACAAAGGAAGCTACAAGTTTATTAGCTAGCAATTTATTGCTAAAATACTGGCAATTCATGAGTATGTTGATTGAAATTAACTTACTCTCACTATATTGTTATAGGGCAATTAAGGGTCTAAACAACCCTTTCAAGTAAATTAAGAAACAATGGAAGTTTTATGCATTAATAAGAATGCTGTTAGCCACACAACTAACAGGTCTTTTATTAAAGCCCAAAAAGTGTGCTTTTCCTCAGCTGTGGAGAACCCTTTCATATGCACTTAAATACTTCAGCAACATGTTTCTAACCTCCAAGGAGGTATTAGGGATCTGTTGGCAAAATCCCACCACTATTGCCAGACAAATACTGCGTAGGACATCGTATAGTGGGTTTTAGCCCCAAAGCCACATTTTAGGGACTCTTCTAGTCAAAACCACAACGCGAGAAAAGCTCAGCACAGATGCTGAAACAGAATGTAGTAAAACAGAGAAAGGGTGTTACCGATCCCTTTGCCTGGGAAGTCCTCCTCCTGGGCCCACGACTAGAAAATAATGTTTCCAGCTTGGAAGAACATGTTTACACACGTTCTGATGAAAATGCTCTTCTGGCGCTACCAGCCTGGTGCCCAGACACACCATACATATCAGCACTTAACTACGAGGTGCCCGTACACAGGAGAGTGCAGAAGTGCCCTCAAAAGCCCAGGAGCTTGTGCAACGGATGGGTCTTTGGGGCTTCATTTCTTGTTTTAAGAATCATCACCATTAACATAACTCCAGCTCGAAAGGGAAACACTAGTTTCCAAATCTGCTAAATCTGGCAGAAGTTTGTATTCAGGCCCAAGCTTCATGGCCTGGAGCTCTTTTTATGATGAACTAAATACTGAATCTGAGAATCCACAAATTTCTTTAAAATACATACTTAATATGAACTTGGAGACTAAACCCATAGTCCACATCTATTACTCAAGTATATATACAGTCCTGGCAGGACATCCAGTTTATGATTACTCTTCTATCTCTGGAAAGCATAATCCGTCTATAGCAATGTCAACAGACAGCCATCTGCAGCACATATTTTGCTTCCACTTATAATGTCCACCCTGTGATTCTTTTCATGTAAACTAATAACCCGCTCCCATGTGCCAGTACTTTATTGCAGTTGGATCATTGCACCCATTCTCTGCTGTAGTCATTGCATACCCTGGATTTCATGTATAGAAGACAATTCAAGCAAAATGAACAGATGACAACAGAGCAAGCTGCTCCCTTGCACCAGGCCTAGGCAGAGTGGTGTTTTGCTGTCTAAGATTTCAGTAGCATCAGGCTTCTCATTCTTTGGTTTGCCTTTAACTCAACGTGAAATTTTGTGCTATCAGGGAAAATTAATCCCTCTGCATTTTGCAGTAGAGCAAAAGGTTAGGAGGAACCACCGAAAGAGGGGAGAGACAAACTGTTCCAGGATTATCTTTTAGAGCTGAGGGTCCGGATCTTTTAGAGGACTGAGACGTTAAGGAAAAAAAAAACAAAAAAGAAAAAAGTAGCACTCCAGCTGATAACTAAGACAAATCATATGTCCCAAAGATACAGCCAAGTTCCTCGGCACTCTCCTTTCCCTCACTGAGATCCTCCCAGCCAGAACGGGCAACATCTTGCACTCCCCTGCAGTGAGCCCAAATGGCATGAGGTGCCACGGCTCCTGTGAGACCACCCTCAGCCTGGCACCCAAGATCAAAGACAGACACTGTGCAAGTTGCTCCAGAGCACTTTGGCGTGCACACTGCTCTACAGACAGGCTTCACCACCTCTGCAGCATGTCTACAGTTCTCTGTAGGATATATTACCCATAATATAGTGTTTCCCACATATTATGTATTACAATTTTTTGCAGCAACATAAAAACTGAATTTGAAAAGCCACAGATGCACAGTATAACTTGATAAATTGTATTTCAGGCTGAGTTGCAATAACTCTCTGGTTCTCTTGCATGGTCAGGTGCTGACCATCTGATAGCAACCTGTGAAAGGGTCCACGGATGCACAGTATTTAAAATCTGCAGACAGAACTGGAGCCGAAGGCTTTGAGCACAGGGCAGTCAAACTGAAACAATTATATTTAAAAATTTAATATGCATCCTCCTCTCCTACTGAAATCCATGATTAAATCCAATACTGAGGAAAAACAAGGCAAAAGAAGGAAATGTGTTTGTTGATTTGTATTAGTTTCTTTAGCATTCCAGTATTTTGGGGGATGCTTGGTTGGTTGGTTTTTAAGGAACTTCACCTTTTGCATTGCTCAGGGAATTTAGACTTAAACGTAACTTACAGAATCCAAGGGCTGCAGCAACTGTTAGTGTTTCTCATTAGAAAATCTGAATGCAAATATTACAGGTGACATTACTTTGAAGTTCTATTCTTAGTTCTCCAGTAGATGTTTAATGACATCAACAAACATTAACCAAGGCAACACAATTAAGCCTACTCTAAAATCCCTGAACAAAAGATGTCCAGTACTGAGCGCACATGCCCAGGATAGAGTAAGCTGTCAGATCCCCACGCTTACCTACATACTGGTGGGGGGCAATTCTGAGCAGACTCAGATTTTAACTTGCTTAAAGTTGACCTCACTGTGGACACCATTAGCATCTTTCTGGGTGTTCAGTTCATGCATGGATTAATCGCTCTCAATTTTTTAAGTAACAAATTAGCAGTTACCAGGCTAACTTAATAACCAGACACCCCAGATAATGAGAGTTAGCAGACAGAGGCTGTGCTGGTACCTTAGAAATAATAGGATTATATGCCACACAGTCAGCTTGAACCACAGAGTACTTTCCCTGCCCTGCCTGGGACTCTGAAGAGGAGACTGCGGAGCAGACCAGTGGGAGACAAACTGCGGTACTGTCCTAGCAATTTCCAGTTCCTATTTAAATACCATCTTGCCTGTTTACATTGGATTTTCAGTGTAAAATGACATTCAAGCACATTAGACGTGGGGAGGGAGGTTTAATCTGTGTGCTGCTGATATTTTACCCAGGGTCCATATCATGCTTTGAGTAGCTGTACACCAGGACAAATAGTCTCTGCTGAGCTTTTGTTTTACATATTAATGCTGCTAATTTACATGCAATCTTCATTCGATCCTGGCCAGGCCCTATTTTCTCAACCTCCACCTGTTCCTAAGTCACGGGGCATTTGTCTCCAGTCTAGATTGATTGAACAGTGGGGGAAAAGTTGATGGACTTGTTCCACGGAGATGCCTAACACCAGTAGATGTTGAAGAGGAGTTTATATGCACAAATATATTCATGAACAACAACAAGAGAGCAGGATTTACTGGTGCCTGCCACTGAGTCCTGAGTTATGATGAGGACTGTGTCAGTTGAGCTATTTTCAATGTTCTTTTGTTTAGGGTTGATTAGAAGTGCAGTCTGAACCGTGCAGCTCCCACTGGCAGCCTGATAAATACAGGCACAGCAGCTTTGTTGATTGTCCTCCTCTCCTCTCCCTTTCACTCCCTCTCCTTAAAAATGCATTTCCAAAACTGCTCCATTCATTCTATAGTCAGGCCACCAAAGAAAATCAGAATTTACTGGAAGGCCTTTAGTTTTCAGAAGGCTATTTAGGGAAAGTAAGAGAAAAAATCCCTTGGGAAAATCTCATCTGAAAAAAACACAGTGCATTCAGGGGGGAAAAAAAAAATCAAATACAAACATTAGGCATGAATATACCAACATGCCACTAAATAAAAATAATCCTTAGAGCTTACACAGAGCTTTTTGACTCTACAAAGCAAACATTAACCAATTAGTTAAAGCTAAAACACAAGCGTTAAGGTCAGCTATGCACTAAGCTGCTGCACTGTAAATCTGAACTAAGTCCATAGACTTAAATCATCGTGCTTTGGATTTCCAGTAGCATGTCTGACAGCAGAGGCTGGCCAATTGATTAAACACAAAAGATGTTCTAAACTTTCAAAAGCCACTTTCTGTGCGCATGTACATGCCATGTACCGCTAGAACTTGCCTACTTGGCTACATACATTTCTTCTACAGACATTCAGATATCCAGGGCGAGTTTCCCACCATCCATTTTTACTAAATTTTATAGTGAATAATACTTCTGGAATTTGATATCACACACACAAATTCTTAAGTAAATACTGATGCTTTTAGAGTAGCCACTGCATCATCGCTGTCCCCCTCAGCAGCTCTTTGGAGCAAGCAATTTCTTTTAAGCTCAGAGCTTAGTAGAGCCAGTAAAAGAGAAAATCTCCAAAGCAGCTTACTGAACTTCGAAGTTTTCCGGCTCTAAAACAAACAGGCTTCTATCTCTTTAAATCTGCTTCCTCATAACCACAAACATGTATGCTTTTCATAAAGCTCTGGAAATTGTACTGGGCCCAAGGGAAGGTACCAAGTGGAAACCCTGATATCTTGAGATTAGAACTCTACTAGTCCTGAGGTACAATGTGCTGTTTGTAACAATTATAATAATACACCTGTACTACCATTGTCAGTGTGGAGTAGCCACATGGGGTCTCATTAGTATTGTATTAGGACTGCATGGGGAAACGGATAATGGCCCATAATGAAAAATGCCAAATTTTCTATATAATAAAAATGAACTTGATTAATGAAAATCACT
>NW_008825558.1:1807399-1810181 GCF_000699105.1 Pygoscelis adeliae
TTGTTAGAAATAAAAAATGATGTATTAATCCGACACTCTTACAGATGGTCCCAACCTCCTGACAACTGCTATTCATTTGAGATGCTATTAGCATGCATAATTATGCTAATTAAGTTGTAATTAAGCACCAATTCTTCAGAGGGCTTTTTTTGTCTATCATTTAATACAACTCAGCTTCAAAGAGCGCTTAAAGCTTTACACAGTGTTTCATGAGAAAGGGGTTCCCAAGTTTCTTAGTAAAGATTCAGCAGCTGAGCTGTGGAATAGGGCCTGTAATCTTTGTTTTGGTTAAAGGGAAACCAGTAAATTGAAGCAGGGTCTGCCAATTGTTGATAAAATAATTAACACTTTCTGCTAAAATAGCACAGTTCATACTAGGACAATTATGAAAAGGAGAAAAATGGTATAATTATCAATGGAGCCAAACCAGTGGCCTATTATGGCTGCTACCCCCTAATTTGGAAAAAATAATTCATTGAAAAGTAGATTCCCGTAAATAATAATAATGGTCCTGATTCAGATACTCTTACTCATATTGTGTGCAGTCCCTCATTCCAAGACTACTCCTGCAGGCCTAATTTAAATAACAGGGCAAATTGCATCAGCTCAATTTAAATTGATCTGAAAATCAATTTAATTAAACCAGGGCCAATCTCAGTGTGAACAGTCCTGCTTCATTTTAACTTACACCTGTTTCAAATTGATCAAAGATTTGATCCAGTAAAGGAGTTGAGATAAAGCCACTCTTATTTCAGGATTTCCACTGTTTTAATGCAACTTTCCTGTTTAAACCAGGTTGAATCAGATGCAAAAATAATAATCCTTTTTGACAGCTCATTTCTAACATTTTTATTCAAACATTTATTAAAATGAGAGAAATCTCTTAAAAGCAAGCAGAAACCCAAGCCTCTGTTTGCAATTGCTGGCAAATCCTTTCCTTCGTTTTGGAACAGGACCGGGCAGCATTGTGAAAGCCGTATTGTTACTATTCCCCATCTCCCTCTTTCTAGTACAGTAGATCTGTACTCCTATTTGGGCAAAACTCTACTGTCACATTAAGCCAAAGGAAGATTTTTATTTTTAACTGATTCAGCTGATTTCTTGTCTTGTGAGCAGAGCTGAAATGGCAAACAGCTTCTTTGGGGGGAAAAAAAAAAAGACTCATGATAAAATATTAAACTATGTACTGTACGTGCAAGTTGACATTGTGAGTATCCAGGCTTGGCCAATTTCCTGGGACCCAAATATTTGGCTCTAATCCTCATTTAAACAGTCTACAGGACCAAATAATTTTGCTTTGTTTTTACTACAGACCCCGTCCCAAATATTAAATGCAATGCCAGTAAAACCTAAAGCAATGTGGTATTATTTGCCTCACATGGAATACTAAGTGATATATATAAAAGCATATAAATATTTTTTAAAGAGTAAATGGGGAACATGCACTGTAAAATCAAAAGTCTCTGTACTAATCTTCGGATAAACACAACTGGTTGCTGTTAAGAAAATGGCCCAGAGGGGATTATCTAAAATACTGTTATGCTGCTGACAACTTGGCTGTCTCTTTTTTATTATTTTATTATATTCTTATTTAGTGCTCTACTCTATCATCTGCTGCAATTTCAGATTGGTCTTTACTTCTCAGTTAATTCAAGTTCTCAAATACTGGCAGGGTCGTTTGGCTCAGATTTCAATTAAAGACATAGAAAGCAGAAAAGCCCACTTCTGATCGGGATGTTTTTAACCTTTGGGGTCTTCAGGAATGAAAAAGCAAATTGGAAGCAGAGGATTTGACTTTTTGTCTGAAAACAAACAATGAAATTTTAAAAGCAGCCTGGGCTGCTTTGAACACAACTGATAAACTCCACTGAGCCAGATGCCAACGAGAAATCCCTTGAACAATAACTGGAGACAGATTATCAGATTACTGCATGAACAAGTTCATAGGCAAAGTGTGCATGATTTCCATATGCATTTTTCCATTCCCATACATGCAATCTTTGTAGGGTCATCCACAGACTGAACTTTGCTGCAATTTGCTTACAAATACTGGCTCACGTATTAATGTCTAACATCAGACCCTGTGCGCTTACTTTTGTTCAAAGGCAAATATGGGTACTTAAAATTACTATAGGAAAAGCCATTGAAACAGCAGAATATGGGCATGTTGGGCAGTTTAGCCCTAATTATTCAATATTTGCTAAACAAAACACCTACTTAAAAAACAACATTGATTCATGCCATGCTAGATACAAAGATGGGCACAGCGAAGTAATCTCAAGTCTGCAAGTATTCAGTATGTTCCAAGTATCTCTCATCGTAAGACATGATTAGAATTTACAGTATGACTACAAAAGCCATCCTCTGGTAGGAAATCCAGCACCAGTATCCTTCAAAGTCTTTTTCCTACTGGGAAAAAATCTCAGGATCTGTTCCAAAATGTTTTGTTCATCTGTTCATCCACATAATCATTTTCCCGAATTTGCACTGGTGGCACTGACTTCCTATAGGTCACTTGTATAGCAGTGTAATCTATATCGAGGAGGATGTGTAGGGTTTCTTATACTTTCCTCATTCCTCTGAAATGCATTAGCACTAACCAATGCAATGTAGCAGGAACCCTGTTGTACAAATGTCCCAATCTCAGATAGTCAGCGCTTCCTCAAAGGGCTGTGTGACCCCAGCTTGCTGCAAAGCCACCTGGCCTTCAGACAGCCATGAACAACATTTTAGGTAAAGACAGTCAACTCCCATTGCCCTAGGAAAAAACCAGGACTCTGAA
>NW_008825558.1:1810204-1820522 GCF_000699105.1 Pygoscelis adeliae
GGTATTTCAGCAAATCTTAACAAGGTGGCTCTTACCAGGGGTTATTGGGGACCACCCCATCTGAACGTTAAAACCTTTGGAAAGCCTCCAACAGAGTTTATTTCCTCCTTGTGCTAAGCACAGACAGCACACAAATGGGCATCGAGCCTGGCACCGCAGACCAGACCGGAATTACATGCTGGAACAGGAAGTTTACCAAGTCTGACTATTGAGACCTCCACCAGCAATAAAGGATTAGAACCATCAGTGAAATCTTACCATGTGCTTGTCTACACCTTTAGACACATGTATTATTTTCAGCGGTGGGTTAAGTAAATAACTTACATCATCTACCAAAGAAGGACAAGCAATACACATGAGATATGCTCAAATGGAATAGAATATAGCGGCAAATGTTTGAAAGCTTTTAATTCAAAATACTTTGTGCATTTGTTTTCAGTCTGCTTTATGTCAGCTATATTGAAAACTACCCAAACTACAAGAAGCTAGTTCAAAGATAACAAATGCAGGTTGTTCTTTCAATACAGATTGTATTAAAGGAATCATGTGTTCTCTGAATGTCAACCAACCATTGAGTATTGGCAAAAAGCAATTTCTTTAATAGCAAGGTTAATTGAAATACCATTGAAAGCTGATTTCTATTGTACAATCGAAATTAGTGGCTTTATCTGAAAAATCCAATTGGCATTGAAAAAGGTTGCTAGCTGATCATAAAATGATGAGAAGAATGGTGGCTGAATGAGTGAATTCATGGATGCAGAAAAAGAACATGTGGGTTACGCTCCGGTTCCATCACTGCCCGACTTTGCTTCTCAAAGGCCCTTTTCGACCCATTAAGGATTTTGAGACATTTGGGTCAACATTATTCATTAAACATGAATATTCTCTACTGCAAGAAAATGATAATTAATACTTGAGTCAATCATGAACTTACTAAAAATGTTAGAAAACCATAGGAGATTTTAGATTCCCAAGCACTGGGAAAGCATGTCTCCGAAATTCAGCGATCTCAGTGAAGAAAATGTAGCGGACTCATAGCTGCATATAACAAGCTACCTTGTATTCCTTTCCTTGCTAGTAAGCATAGTGTTTGTTCTTAGTGTTGTCTGTATGAGTCAAACATCATCTATACTCTTCTTACACTACAAGTTTCTAAAAGCAAGATCTAAAAAGACTGGTATGAGTTTGGAGTTTGTAATGAAATCTGAAACTAACAGATATTTTTCTTCCAGGATTTTGCTTACATATATGAAAACAGAATCTCCAATAGGCGCCTGATCCAAGCCCCGAAGTCAATGGCAGTCTTTCCATTGCCCTCACTGGGGTTTAGATCAGGCCTATAGTGTCCATTTGTTCCTGGTTTAGGCAAGAACAGAAAAGACTCTCGATCCACTGTGGAATACTGACCTCCAGGCTCTATCAGAAAATTAAGTAGTATACAAAAAATACCAAAATGCAGGTCCAGGTCTAACTCATATCTTAAAAAGAAGTAAAAATGGGATTCTGTGAAATCTGCTTACCCATCCTCCATGAAAGAATCTTCCCTTGACTGTACTTGGTAAAAAAAACAAGACCACAACAATTCAATTGGCTTTCTTTGAAGAACAAAGAGAAAACAATCCATAGGGTGCTTCCCTCCCTCCCTCCCCACTAGTGCAAGAAAAGTGGTGAGAAATGGTCTTTTGTTTTGTAGCAAACTCAGAAAGCATCACAGCCCATATTGCATAGACTGTGACACTTTCAGATCAGGCCTAAGCAGTAGTAAATTCCTATGAAGAAGACATAAAGGAATGTGAGTGGAGAGGGAAAGTTTGTAAGTATTCCTTCCGCCGAAATTTTGTCCCCATGTAGTAGAAATCTAGAGTGATTAAGTGATTCAATTTTAGAAACAAAAGAATGGGATGCTTTTTAGTGACTCATTTTGGGGTTGCCAGACTTCTGCAGAAGACACATGGGATTGTTTTTCAAGAATAAACACTGATGATCCTATTGTCAGAATCTGTCTTAGTAGTGACATTTGGCTCTTTCTCATGGGAGAGAATTTTTTCCAGTAATGTTCTGAGTTTATCATGAAACACAGAATAGGTGAAATTAATATTCACTTTGAGCAAAACAGCTCTGATGCTGTTTTGTTTTTCATTCCTACCACTGTTCAAGATTAACACTCATCCACTAGAAAGTTTGTTCACAGTTAAGCCAGAATGAATTTTACTCAGCAGAGCAATATGCCCTGAATACAAATAAAGCCCTTACATTTTTTGATTAATGTTATTTCATGCTCCCAGGACACTGGGACAGTATCACATGAGAAACTGGGGAAGTCCCAGTAAAACTAGAACATATGGTTACTGTAAATAATAGAAATGTAATGTACACACTGGGAAAAAAAAGTTTCATAGGAATTGCACACAGAAAAATGCTTTTGCCCACACCTTTCTGGGACAGGTTCCCTTGAGGACACTTTCTACAAGAGCAACCAGTCTACTCTTAAATTTCCAAAGCAGTGGTGTTTCTACCACCTCTTCTGATAGACTGGATTTATGAGCTTCCTGCACATACTCATTCCACTGCTGTTTTGTCTCATCAGTGCCTTACTACTTCAGTAGTCACAAAGTGTCTGAACAATCCTCAGAGAAGAATCCAAACACATGCTTTGTTCAGATACTGGCAGGACGGAGAATAGTCAGACTTTTATGGTATCAAATCAACACCTTCAGCAGATCCCTTCAGTTCACTCACTGCTTGATGAGTTTGGCAGTTGGGCACTGTTACGCTAGTGGATAAGAGTATCGTTTTTGCAGCTTGCATTCAGAAAGCACTCTCAGCTAGTTTGGGCTCTGAGAATCAGGATTACCAATTCCTGCATTGCTCATTTGCCTTTTTGTCTGATACTGGGCTAGTTACTTAAAATCTACAACTTCAGACTGTTCATCTATGCAACAGGGTCACTGAGAACCATAGCAAATGATCACAATTTTTTTTTAAATCAAATTTCAATGGTTTTAACCTATATACTGACAAATACTGGTATTTCTTTTCACCAAATAAAATAGTATCTTGGTGGTATCCTGCCTCCCTTTTAAAGGATATTCCTTACATGAGTGCTTTATCTTCTAATTAATTCCTGCTGGTAGAGCACGTTACACTCCTCAGATAAGGAGTCCCACAAATTCAAAGAACTAAATATTTGGTTTCCTTTTTTAGAAGATCATTCAAAACATTATAATCCTTAGCCATACAAAGGCATAGCAGTTCTACTAAGTTTCCAAAGCAGACAGTCATCTAGATTCTTATTTTCTTCAGTTATATTTGCACACCAAAGAGGAAAAAGAAACCAGATTAAACACTGCTAAGGGATCCTGGCAAAGAAAGGGAGTCAATTGAGTGATCCACACAGAAAGCTCCTAACCATGCCTGACACTTGACCTAGAAAATTAACAGAACTGCCAAGTTTAAGGGTAAAGTTTCCTCACTGAGAAAAAGAGGGGGGAAAAAAAAAAAAAAACAAGGAAAAAAAAAACCCTCTACCCTTCTTTTCTGAGTCACTCCTTCAAGGAAAATCCTGAAGCCAGAATAAAGTTTGCACAGGGTTTTAGTTACAGTTAATGTATAAGCCAACAATGTTTACTCAATACTATATAGGCTTTGCATAACACCACGGCAGTAAATTAGCTTGATATATTAGTTCGTTGCTGAGAAAATGAGACTGTCTCGGAGTTCTGTAAAGCACTGCAAGTATTTCCCCTATGGTACAAAGATGAGTTCAGGTCACAGCAATAAAATTTAGGCCAACGTGCTGTGCTGCACACAGAAGAAAAACAAGCTCTAGGATCCTTGCTGCCCTCACGTACACATGTGGAAAACATCCACTGACCACAACAGTGGCAGCACTTGCCAATCATAAGGATAGGCTTTTTTTTCTTCTTCTTTTCACCCCCATACCTACCCCAAGACAGTTCTCTATGGAGAAAAACAGCTGTACCCTTCCTGTTCTTTTTCTTCCTTCTGAATTCCCCTAAAGATAATTTTCCTCTGAAATGAAGAAAAAAAATAAATAAATCAGTCTGTGATGGGAAAGGAGGATTAAGGACAGTCAGATCATTTCAAGCATCTCCTATTTTCTTGGCTGTGTCTTTCCACCTCAAGTTTCTTAGAACAGACCTGTTTTTTTCATCACCAATGCTTCCAGTCGCATCCTTGCTTAAAGGTAAACAACAAAATGAAGCTCACGAGTCAGGGTCTTTACACCAGTTTCTGATGTAAATGCAGACATCCTGGCACCAGTCCTATGTACCAGCTGCCTGCTACAAGGATACCTGGCAGAAGCGATAAAGCTACTCAGCCATTTCCACATTCTATTCTTCTGTATACCCATTTGCAAGATGGGAAAGTAACATTTCCTCAGTGCACAAGAATTCTAAGAAGCTTAAAATAGAAGTATTTGTAAAGTGCTTTGAATTATTGAGTAGAAGGTATTCTATAACAGCCAAGTACTCTTAGCAAAGCTACAATTTGAAGTATGTCCCTATTTGCTGACAAAGACCCTTGTGTTACCTTCCTTTTTCATGCCCATGGTTTGTCATTTAGGTGTAAAGCGATGAGTGAAGGAACAGCTAGCTGTTCATTTAAAATCCAAGACCTTGGACTGAACAGTTACTTATCTCTACAGTTTAACCAGAAGAAAGAAAACATTATAACCAAATCAAACACCGGTCATGTGATGCTCGCTATTGTACGACGATAACAGAGCAAACAAAAAAGATATCTGGAAGGACATACAAGCACTACAGGTTCCAAGAGGTAAACTACATATTTTGCCAAACTGACATCTTTTCCATTGGTGGACTACCTCTGACACTATGATAACTAAGTACAGAATAAGACTATTTGACTGCCGGCTTGAGAGTTTTTAATTGTTTCTCCAAATTAGATGGCATAAATCCACACTAGAACATGGGGTAGGTGAATTCTACATTTGAGAGCTGATGAGTGTTTTATTACATTCTGAAGAACTGTATATATTATCTCAGAAGCCTAGTGTCCTGAGGGAAAAAAGTGTGTGCAGTACAGGTATTTAAGACTACCATTCAAACATACAACCTTTACAATGACACTGCTATCTTCAGGAAAAGCATACAATGTTTTGATTGTATCATATTGAAAGCTATCGTTAGCAAGGTTGTAATAGCTCCCATTTGACTACAGAACTCAAAATACGTATCTGCTGAACAAACAAATGCTGCTGGATTCTTCCACATTCATGTAGCATGAACTTAGTAAATACCAGCATAGTATTATCCAGGTACAGAAGTTTGGTTAGTGATTTAAACAGGTGATGAACCACTTAGGTCAAAAGGATCTACCTTGGCTCATACTTTAAATCATAATTTTAACACGACTTTTTACATTTGATTTAAACTTACCCACTCTCCACCTTCTGCTTTATATACTTTATTCATTTATTGAAAAAATATCTTAGTGTGATTTGTTGGAAAGTAGCTGCTGCAGTGTGAATATCAGAGCTGGTTAAGGGTGGACATTCTTTAAATGGTAAAAACAAAAACTGACTTTCTGTAGTAAGAAAACTAAAGTGTGGAGCTGAAAACAGAAACAATGGAAAATAAAACGTGGTTTTGTTTTATAATTTTGTAGTGAAAAAGTATTTATGAAAAATGTCTCCATTGATGGAAAAAAACATTACTCTCAAATAACTCAATACTCAGTGTAACAGTAAGACATCATGGTCAATTAACACAAGTTAGCTATGCTGTCCTATACTAAAGTTAGGATTAATTAATTGTCTTCCCATTATCCACATCTGGTACAGTCATGATAGGAATTCCAGGAGTCTCATGGAGGTTTTGGAAGTGGCAGAGGATTGCAACAATCAGTGCAAGACCACGATTTTTCTGGGTGCAGCTTTGGCTCCCACTGAAGTCAATGGTTGCTAGGGACACTCCTTCTCTCTTCAGATGAATAGTTTTGAAAACAGAAGTTGAGATGACTATGACTCAGACAGGTCTAAGTATTAGATACATGTGGATCTTGTTAATGATAGCAAATAAGTCTCAGTGGCTAAAGCTAAAACCACGTGTTGTCAGGTCTTACCAGCATTATGAAACAGTTTCATCTTCCACTATAATCTGGGACACCATTCTTTTCATAGCCTGATGCTGAGCAGTGCTGTCTTTTTGGTACTATTTGTACACCTGTCCCGGTAAAAATTTATTGCCTAGTCATTATTTTAAACCATCAGGACTGCTCAGTGAGAGGGTTAAAACCCATTAGCACAATATAAATAGTACCAGTGCTAACAGCCTCCTATCTTTTTCATCAGTAGAGAAGATATCAGATCTACTGTTTAAGGCAAATTGGGGTTATTGAGGAAAAATAAACTCCTGCCCTAAAACAGGACTTTAAATGCCTAAGCAAATAAATTTAGAGCTCAAGCAGGAGACAGAGAGGGGTGACTAGAACATTAGCTAAACATCCTAGAAATGGTCACCTGAAACTGCACTGGAGGGTGTATTTTTTTCCTGACAAGGCTTACCATGATAGCACTACGCTAGTAGGTGCCAAGTGTACTCCCTTAAAGATCATGCATGGAAAGCTTCTATTTGCTTGGGTGTTATAAGCTGATCTTAACCAAGTCTTCCTCACAAATCACAGAGTAGAGCAGAGGTAAGTAAACTTACATTCTCCATTCAAAGTTGCTGAGAAAATCATAGAATCATAGAATAGTTTGGGTTGGAAGGGACCTCTAAAGGTCATCTAGTCCACCCCCCCTGCCGTGGGCAGGGACGTCTTCAACTAGATCAGGTTGCTCAGAGCCCCGTCCAACCTGACCTTGAATGTTTCCAGGGATGGGGCATCCACCACCTCTCTGGGCAACCTGTGCCAGTGTTTCACCACCCTCAGCGTAAAAAATTTCTTCCTTATATCTAGTCTAAACCTACCCTCCTTTAGACTAGATATCTCAGTAAATACTAGTACAAAATCTAACCAAATACTAGTACAAAGCCAAAATGCATTCAAAAAAATGAGAAGTCATGAACTATAATCCTTCCAAAGAAATCTGCAACTAGGAAAAACCTAGTATGTGGAAAAAAAAAACCCAAAACCCAAAACAAAACAGTTACCTTTTTCTTGCAGTTCTGGGATGCTTAGTATTTGAGTTCAGTTGGTCACACCATGTTACAAGGTCCACAGAACTTGTTTCTGCAAAGAAAATAATATGCTTTTCAGTTTACTAAACTCTGGTTCCTAAAAAATATATGGAAAGGACAGTTTTGTACAAAATTGCTTGCTGGCATAGGAGAGGAGCAAGTCGTCTCAAATGTTGCAGTTGCCATTCACTTTTGGAATTAATACAGATGGAATAGGAACAGCAAATGCCCACTTGTATTTTCATGTGTATTATTTTCATATGAAAATAAGCCATAGCCTAACTCTTGCTTTAAAGGGCACCACACATGCCCACACAGGACATTGGTGTGATACATTCTGCCTTCACACTTGAAATTACCACACTAACTTCTTCGTATAGGCAAATCCACAGAATGACCTCCTTAGTGATATGTATAGATGGTCTGAGTAGACTAGGTCGAATTCTGCACTTCTTGCAATTAATGGCAAAATTGCTACAGACATCAATGACCGTCCAACAGCCCTTGTTTTGCTAATTAGAGGATTCATCTCTATAGGATCAAAAAACAAAATGCTCTGCTCCCACTGAAATCGATGGGACTGGAAAACATTCAACTTACCCTGGACATTCTGGCCCTTCCCACAATGCCACTCTCCTCAACTCCTTTTTTTCTTGATGTATAGCAATCCACACACACAACTCCAGCTAGTATCATTAGAGATTTCTTAATATGTACTTAGGAATAAATGGATCTTTACTCATTAAATGCTAGGATACAGGAATAGTACATTCATTGTTTGTTTTTCTCTAAGCTGTAAACATCCACAGGGAAAGCTTTTATTTAACTTCTATGCCAGTGGGCCGGTTAGATACTCCCAGGTTAGCACTCCAGAGCTTGTGCTCACATCTGCTCTCTGCAGCCTTGATGAAACCTGAACAACAGTCCAAATCCAAAAGAGGAAATCTGATTGCCTCTTTTACGTGCAGCAACCATGGCAAGTGTTAAGTCAAGCGATGCAGATTTTAACATCTCGCTCACTGCAGGTTTGGAGAAAGTAAGATGATGTACATCTCCATTAACTGCAGCATAGCTGTATGTACTTCTTATTTCACATTTATATTGCACTAGTATCCAGAGACCTCTGAGAGGCCTCTCTCCAGCTCTGAAACTAACCTGAAGTATTTTAGGGGTTGTTATTGGAAATAGGTTTTCCATTTGCTTAATAGTCTCTTCTGTTCTATAGTTACTTTGAAGTGTTCATAAAAGCTGAGATTTACAGAATATTGATATTATTATGCAATCATATAATTATTCTCTGGTTCTAAACTACATTTTTCCTTGACTATATAAATAACAATAATAATTTATCAAATTACTGTTGCTTCCATGCTTACAACTAATTTTACAACATCTAGCATTCAGGGCAAGCTTCAGTTATCATTTTTAACCTATTTTTATCTGCTTTATGTACTTTTTTTAATATACACTTTAAGTCGAGCTACCAAAGAGTATATTTGAGAAGGCAGATATTGCAAGGGCAAAGGCCACTGAAAAAAAGGACGTTAAGTTTAACGTCCTTTTGAGGGGACCTGCTTAATTAAAAATGGCCTTTATTCCATGAGGTTGCATAAAATATCATTTTAATGGAGTACTTGGGGAAACTTTCCCTGACTGTGACAGTACTGCCAAAATCTAATTAGAGATTCATCTAGTCATATATATCAATGTTATTGTCTGTCAGGCAGCCACAATGTATCATGGTTAAGTGGATTTTTAACTGTCTAAATCAGTCTGTCTAAACAACATAAAATAGGAAACAAATCAAAAGACCAGTTAAAATCATGAAAGTGACACGTATTTATTATAAAATACCATTTGTTGTATTAATCGGTTTAATGGCAGGGAGATGGAGCCAGGTGTGCCAGAGCAGTGATTTTCTGCACAAGAAGATGATGTTAGTGCTCATATAAGCGACAACACTCTCCAGCCTTTATAACTAATAGGACTCAATACGCTTTGCCATGTTTCATCAACATCCCAGCATGGTTTTAAGCGGCCGTAGGTGTCACAGTACTGGGCCTTCGATGTGCTACAAAACACGGTCTAAAAAATCACCATGTATGCATTACAGTGCCAGCCAGACTTCACCTCAGCCACGGATGAAGCCACTTTGCCCCAGGAGAAAGCTGTGTGCCAGGTCTCTTCAAGAACCACCGCATAGTTGCATGCACACCCTGCAAACAGCACAGCTAGTCCAGGACGATTTAAGAACAGTGCCTTTATTTTAAACCCTTTTATTCTTGATTTTCCAATCTTTAATTTTTAACTAATATTTCCTTTTTAAAGTTATGCTTTAATCACCCCCTCAGCTGTTCAAGAAGTAATCATGTTCTTTTGTGGCCTCTAAGTCACCTCTGAGGGACTGCACCTCTCCTCAGCAGAGAGGTGAAGCTGTGGAGGCGCTGATAGAGACCAGAGACGAACTTCCTAAACACTGCTCCTTGGCTCCATAGATATGAGACAAGAATAAACAGCACCACCTCCCAGCTGAAGCTGCTGCCTCTCGCCCCTGGGCAGCAAGCGGAGGAGCCTAGGGTCAGTGCAGGCGCTTTCCAGTATTGGCCAGAAGGCAAGGCCTGGCACTGCTCAGCTCTACTCCATCCACCCCCTGAAGTTTTTGAGGTTTGCTTTTGTTTGTTTTTTTCCTCAAATCTGCATTTTTTCCCCACTATCTTTGTGCCCCCTTATTTGTTCATCCATGAGGTTGGGGACAACTTTTACATTATGCTTGCACAGTGCTGTGCACGAAGCAGATTTAATCTCTGCCTGTAGCACCCATGCAGCAGTACATTATGACTTTATGATAATTTTCTGCCCATGTATGTTGTTGATAGAACTATTTTTTTCCTTTCTTTATAAATAAGGATTAGAAACTTAAAAGTTTAAGTACCGAAAGCTTTTAACAAGGGGATGCTTATATATCCATGAGTCAGACAAGTATTCACTGACAAGCCCTGTTGCTACTCTAAGGGATGATTTATAGAATCATAGAATCATTAAGGTTGGAAGAGACCTCTAAGATCATCGAGTCCAACCGTCAACCCAACACCCCCATGGCCACTAAACCATGTCCCTAAGCGCCTCATCTACCCGTCTTTTAAATACTTCCA
>NW_008825558.1:1820536-1844550 GCF_000699105.1 Pygoscelis adeliae
GGATGGGGACCCAACCCCTCCCCTGGCCAGCCTGTGCCAATGTTTAACCACTCTTTCAGTAAAGACATTTTTCCTCACATCCAATCTAAACCTCCCCTGGCACAACTTGAGGCCATTTCCTCTCGTCCTTTCGCCAGTTACTTGGGAGAAGAGACCGACACCCACCTCGCTACAACCTCCTTTCAGGTAGTTGTAGAGAGCAATGAGGTCTCCCCTCAGCCTCCTTTTCTCCAGGCTAAACAACCCAATGTCCTTCTGGTAGTGAGGGGCCCAAAACTGAACACAGTATTGGAGGTGCGGCCTCACCAGTGCCGAGTACAGGGGCACGATCACTTCCCTAAATATTCCTTTATGTTGAATATAGACCCACAAATACCATTGACTTAAACATAAAGACCATCTGCAGGAGAAAACCACAATCAACCTACCACCTAGAATCTGAGGCTGCCAGTCACTGACACAGGGGTTTACTCAAACAGTCACAGGAAGCACATGGATGTTTGACTTGTAAAAGAATCAATAGGTAAAATATTTCTACAAGTAGATACGCTGGAGGAAAGATTTCAACCAGCATATGCATTATGAACACAGGTGCACATCGATTGGAATTTTATTATAGATCAGCATTTGAGAGACAGTTTTGTTTTCAGTCATACTTGTGTAAACCTACTAAGGACAGTAAAGTTAAAAAAAGTCTGGCTGAAAACTACATTTGGCCCCATATTCACTAAGCTTCAAAGGATTTCTGCTTTGCTTTGTTTGACATTGCTGAATTTAAGGATATACTTTCAACCTTTCAAAGAACAATTACAGTGTCAACATCTAAATTGGAAGTTGTTGAAATATGGACACTACTGTTCCATTTTCACTGAGGGTTTGTGTCTCCACAGAGCCACTCAGCTAACCTGATGCGGCAGTGGAACAGAATAATCTTAATTCTTGCAGCTGAAGTCCCAGTGAAACAGCTCCATTGTGTGGAGCTACTAGGACATGGCCCTCAGGCACCACACTATAAATTGTCTCACAATAGTTAAAGAGTACATTGTCCTCACTGGGTCCTAATTGTGCATCTTTGTTTAAGCACAAAGACACCACATTAGGAACTGAACTGCAGCACCCTGAACTGCAGGTGTTTGCCTTGTCATAGAATCATAGAATCATAGAATCATTAAGGTTGGAAGAGACCTCTAAGATCATCGAGTCCAACCATCAACCCAACAACACCATGCCCACTAAACCATGTCCCTAAGCGCCTCATCTACCCGTCTTTTAAATACTTCCAGGGATGGTGACTCAACCACTTCCCTGGGCAGCCTGTTCCAATGTTTAACTACTCTTTCAGTAAAGAAATTTTTCCTTACATCCAATCTAAACCTCCCCTGGCGCAACTTGAGGCCATTTCCTCTCGTCCTTTCGCCAGTTACTTGGGAGAAGAGACCGACACCCACCTCGCTACAACCTCCTTTCAGGTAGTTGTAGAGAGCGATGAGGTCTCCCCTCAGCCTCCTTTTCTCCAGGCTAAACAACCCCAGCTCCCTCAGCCGCTCCTCATAAGACTTGTTCTCCAGACCCCTCACCAGCCTCGTTGCCCTTCTCTGGACACGCTCCAGCACCTCAATGTCCTTCTTGTAGTGAGGGGCCCAAAACTGAACACAGTATTGGAGGTGCGGCCTCACCAGTGCCGAGTACAGGGGCACGATCACTTCCCTAAATATTCCTTTATGTTGAATATAGACCCACAAATACCATTGACTTAAACATAAAGACCATCTGCAGGAGAAAACCACAATCAACCTACCACCTAGAATCTGAGGCTGCCAGTCACTGACACAGTGTTTCACTCAAACAGTCACAGTAAGGAAGGATTGTGGTTCCTGAAACTGAAAACTAAGTGGTTATCAGGCTGAAAAGCCTGTATTTTAAAGGAACACATTCATTCTTATGCAATGACATGTCATGAATTTTGCATGAGGCATAGCACTTGGTGTCAGAAATTATATCGGCTCCAGCTAGGGGGACAATGATACATATGTTTGTACAAAACACATAATATGTTTTATTTAAAGTGTGCCATAAATATTTTTGCCCTGAAGCAGGGTTTAAAATGAGCTCCGTAAGGTGTCATAACAAAATGTATGTTCAGAAAGTAGAAAGAGGTGCATCTAATCCTAAACGTCTAACTTCATCTGAAAAAAATTGCTGGATATTCACTGATAAAGCTGCCACTCCATTCTGAGATGGCTGATACTAATAGTAAAACATACAAGGCCACATTTTCTGTCACGGCTCACAATTTATGCATCAAACCTTTTCTCCCTCAAGAGCCTGAAGATAGCAGTGCACTGAGAAAAGCAGCAAATCTCACCACAGATTACAGATGCATGACATTCAGTGCTATCCAGTGTGAGAAAACATTAAATCAGTAGCCTGGTCTACAAGCAAAGAGGGTCTTAGAAGCAGCAACAGCAAACATGTTGGCAGGTCCCACCACCTACCCACACAGGTAGCCCTTGCTGTTTGTCAGGGTTGCTATATCTGGGCCAGACCCAGACAAAGCTAACCAGTGTCTCAACAGGAATGGTCCTCGTAGCAATGCATCTCTCCTCTGCTCACTGCTGCCTTCGAGTACCTACTGCAATTGTATTTATGTCCTTAGTCAAGCAGATAATGGAGAATGTGGATCCTGGAATTGCTCTCAATTATGGGGCACAGAATACGAGGCTGACTTGTGGATCTGTATCATTACTGTAGATTTCTTCAGCAGAAAAGGTTAAAAAGAGTAATTCAACCACTGAGACATCACATCTACTTATAGTACTTAGCTATCTCCAGGCAGATCATTGGTTGAGCAAGGAGACTGTGTTGCTTTCTTCAGCTCTGGGGTGAGATTTGAATTTGTATGGATGTACACACACAAATACACACATACAATGAGCAAAGCAGGAAACAAAGCCAAAATAGCTCAAGGCAGCCTGGAGTTGCACTCCATTTAACACTAAGTCACTCCTAATAAATCAGAATTGTCTGTCTCCTTTCTCCAAGAAATAGTTTTGAATTATTCCGAAATCCTAATCCAGTTACTAACCCTGCTACAGCAAACTGCAAAAGGCAGATAGTCTGTACACTTTCTAGTCACTAAGAAAAATTAAAATTAACACAATGTGCGAAAGCAAAATAACTCCACAATAAGATGTGACAGGGATAATATTTGGGAAATATTACTGTGTTCACAGTTGTAAATGAAGCCAGACCTAAAACTGTGGCCAACCATTTCTTTCTAGGTGTCCATTTTCCAACACATAGGTTCAGGTTTCACAAACTGAGTAAAATCAGTGAGAGCCACAGGCCTCATGCTGCTGATCTCAACAGTCTTTATCACTGAGGGAGGTCTAGGTGTGACTTAAGATTTAAAGCTACCAAAACAGCACCAGAAGTCAATGGTGGATTCTAAAGAGCTATGTATGGGCTTGCATTTTCCATTAATGAAAAGGCTTAGAAATGCTCTCACTTTATACCTGTGCCCAGCCAATATGTGTTTGGCTGAGGTATAATTATCTGGTTAGATAGGCATTAGAAATAGAAGCATCTTGTTCACAGTGATTTGGAATTGCCCAAATGCCATTATCAGGAGTGAAAATTATTGCTGGTAGCTGGGAGGTTAAGTTCAGACCTGCTGTCCTGAACATAAGAGCACACAAAACCACTGATGTCAGAAGCAGCTGCAATTTGCATTAAGGAAAATTACAAATTAAAAGAAGAAGAAGAAAAAAAACCTTCAGAAACTAGTACAAAAAATGGCAGTAAAAGCCTGACAAGATTATAAAGCTCCAGTATCAATCTGAAAAAAGAACCATATACAGGAACTAGAGGGGTTGAATCAAAGTCTTCCATGCTCAACCTTGCCTGTGGAGAGAAAATCATGGGAACACACCACAGGGTATGATAGATCTGTCCTGTTTGATAGAAGGAGAAGAATTCAGTTTTTAAAGCATAGGAGGTGATAGGAAGAAGGAACACTCCTCCATTTTGACATGCAGCATTCCCATTGATTCTGAACCATCTTCTATTAAATCGATGGCAGTCTTCCCATTGACCTCGATAGAGGTTGGACTGGACCCACGGGGAATCAATCCCATAGGTAGTAAAGCAAATGAAGGCGATGGATTTCTTCATGAGCTAGTCACCGATAGAATTAAGCCAGTCAAATAGAAACAGATAATGATTTAAAATTCAAAATAAAGTAATCTTTCTCCCTAGCCCACACTTGTCTTCCTCAGATATATAGGCATTCAGGATCTGAGCCAGCCTTGTTCAGTGCAAGAAACCCAAATACTACAATCCCTGTATTTTTGTGTTAGCTAACCTAAAAACACTTGGTCTAGGTGGAGACTAACTGAATAAAATAAATATTCACAACATTGGGAATTGGAGCTCAGACAGGTCTTTAAAAAACCCAACTTGTATTTGTATTTTTGATGTGCAACCTAATTAGACCAGAGCATCTTTAATTAAGTGTGTCAGCCCCAGTGGAAGCCACAGAGTTCAACGTTAATAAAGCTGATAAGGTTTTTATTTTTCAGACTTAGTTTATTTAATGCCTCATCCATGTTAAGCCAATCTGTAACATATGGGCAGTTCTCCCACTATGGATTTATCGTTTGGGTGTTTCTTTTTGTGAATTAATGCAATCAAATTCCTGCCAGTGTTAATTATTTTTCTCCAAGAGCAAATCCCAGAATTGAAAACACACACACACACCTATTATTTGCTGCATAAGCCACAGCATAACAACTGAAAAATAATTTCAAAAATGCTGGGAGAACACAGAATGTTTCTGGATTGTATGAAAAAGATTTGGAAAAAGTTCAAGAACGTAGTATTTATATTTCTGGCCTTATAAGACAATCAGTAGAGGTGCAACAAAACCCAACTCTATATCCATGTAGAAAGGAACAATTATTTCAGTCTTTAAAGATCTCTCATTTACAATCTCTTTACTTAAAAGGAGAGAGTGGGAGAAAAGCTAATTATTGGAGCAAGTTTTAAAGTAATGTGACAAATTATTTATGTTTTAGAATACTAAAACCAAAACCTTCTTTTGAAAAGGTGTACTTCAGTTCGATCACAAGTAACAAAACTTTAAAAGGAATCACTAGTGAAATTGTATAGCTTATGTTATGCATCAGAGTAGGCAGTCTTTGCTGCCTTTAAATCTATGAAAGGATCTTCCAGCCATACACACCTGGGCAACGTAATGGTGGTCTTGGATACTCAGAGTCAGCAGCTCTTTGAAATCTCAAACTCTCTCTCTCTTGCCTAAGCCGTAAGGACTGGGAACATTAACCGCTAAATCTGAAACATGATTTCACTGTGTTTGGACTTCAACAAAGCCACTGATCATTTTCACGGCTCATTTGTGCAGATTAATTGGTTAATATCTATGCAATGTTTTGGAGGTGGAAAGTACTAAACCATTTCTCTCAGTTCTGATAATCCTCTGTTGCAGTCTCATCCTCCCAGCTCTCCATCACAATTTTAAATCTCTTCTGTTCCATACTTCCTCCCCTTGCAAACAAGCTAATTACTATCATACATAACAAAGAAAACATCCCTTTATAGGGGGAGATGAACTAATAGGACTTTTCATTTCTAATTTTTGGCATTCCTTGATTACCTGAGCTACAGAACACTGACTGCAGAATTGTTCTTTATGTTCTCCAAGCATATTAGTAATGCTGCTAGTAGACACACAACTGTTCATTGCAATACTTGCAAAACTTCATTGCTTCCTTCTTCTTGCACAGCTTCTGTATATCCTGTGCCAAATAATGCCAACTCTATCTTCCCATATTCCCTGCACTAATCAGGTGCTATTCAGCATGGAAAGCCATTCCTGGACTTGCCTGTAGACTCTCAAAGTCTTACTCAAATTCCTTCTGAAAGCTCAGTTCTTCTGTGAGGCATGCAGAAAGCCAACGAAACCAGAACAACCTATTTATTCATGAACAATGCATGCTTTTGCTGAGGAAATGGAATACCTTTCTGCCTTCCTGGCCACTTCTCTATCCATTACTTCCATCCTTTTCTTCCCAGCTACCCATTCATATGTGGTTAACTTCATCTGCACATCCTGTTTGTCATACAAGGTCTTGACTGAAACTTAAGTTCCTTGTAGCAGGGACCTTGTTCTAACAGGTGTTGACAAAGCATCCTCCTAGAGCTGTAAAACAATCTCTTTCCTATAAATGGCTACAGTGAACTCCACAAATCCATGATCTGCCTGGTCCCGAAGTTTAGCCAAATCATACATGATTTTATTTCCCTTTTCCACCTTTTCAAGAATCTACTGCAAGCACCAAATAGGTAGTATTGACCCACAGCATGGCAGCAATTTATTCAGGTTTGCTGCTGTTAAAAATGGTTCTCTATTTTCCCCTTTCATACTATGACAGCCTGTCAATAACGCAAGTAGTTCAAAAATCTATTTAAACCCAGGTATGTCCACTGATATTTATAAACCCCAGTGCAACCTCCAAAACTGACTTCTATCATTGCTGTGAGAAGCACAGCATCCTTGTATTTAATTTTTTTTTTACCTATTCAGTTGCTGATCATGAGAGCACTTTGCATCTGCTTTCTTTACTTCCATTGCAGAGATTCCCAAAGGAGGGGAAAAAAATGTCGTTTTCAGGCCCAAACAGGATCTCGCCTCAGATGTAGATTCCATCTTTCTAAGTGCATACAAGTATGAACAGCTGTTATGAGTGCTGTCACTCATAATAAGCTGTATAAACTTGCTATCCTCTGAACGTAGGATTCTCTACAAGGAAAGAATTGGGCTCACACAGGTTATTTGCTGATACTGTTTTAACAGCAGGGAAATTACTACACCTCTTATTATTTATCTCAGGGATCCTAAAGCAAAACAGCTGAAAAAATAAGTGCAAATACAAGGTCAGAAAAACAGAATGAGGAGAGCATGACCGCTGTCTTAAACTGTGGTTTAACTGTTTCCATGACCTTTGCAATCTCCCTTTGGAGTCCTGCTTTTTGCAGTCCAAAGATACTGGGAAAATAGAAACTATTTTATTTTGCTCTGCCATTTTTACCCCTAAAATGAGAATGTTGTTTTAGAAATTGCATTTAGAGGTCTTGATTAGCTACACAATGACACTAAAAACTGATACCTATACCTTTATATATTATAAGGCTGGCTTAATTTAATACTAAAGTATTGTATACACTTAGGTTATAAACAATTTTTTTCAAAATAATTTGAGGAATCAGGAGAAAGAGTTCCACTGAAGGACAGCAAGGGCTACAGTCCTGAATTCACACATTTGAGAAGTGTTCCCTTAGAGCTTCTGAAAATCAGTGAACACGAAAACTCAAATATGTATTAGTATCTGTCACTTCTGAACCACGTAGATCTTTCAAGAATGCAACTACAAATCACTCCGACAATCTTCTTGGTAAGTTCTTTTTTAAAAGTCTGTGTCTTCTATGTCTGACCTGTCCCCTCCCAGCCTTCTCAAGACATGACGGTATATCTGAAGCCCAAAAAAAGCAGAGTAATAGTCTCTCCTCTATAGGAAATTTAAGCAACACTGGGAGCTGGAAATCTCTGAAAATCAAGTAATCAAAGTTACCACATTTCTGAGAATTACTTCTCTCCTGTTCGAAGCAGAGATAAAAGGACAAAAAAAGAGAGAGAGAGAGGAAAAAACCACCAAACCCTCAAGAAGTCTCTCACAAACTCAAGCCCAATATTAAAAAAAAAATCCATTTGGAAAAATTGGTCCAACTGGGGAAGTACCCCATAGGGAGAGGGCTTTTTTTCACTGGGTGATACAGGCACAGCCTTCTCATAATATCAGGACCTGAGAACACTTCATTGTGCATGAAGTTGTTACTTTTAGGGATTCTGTTTATTAAAATACTCAAAAAAATTAAGACTTTTCTAACAACAAAGCACTGAAGTCAATACTGATGTTACTAAAAAAACAGGAAGGGAGATGGAACGAAGCAAACACATACACAAAGGACTTCCCCAATGATTCCCATACCTGTTGGGAGGATTATGCCATCCAGGATGATTCTTAAAGCTTTAGCTCCTGGAGTCCTGCTACAGCTGAGAATTTCAGCTTTCCTTTACCAGTGAAATATGCTTCTAACTTGAGTAGTTCAAGATGAAATCTCATAAATACAAAAATATACTAAAATTCTCCAAACAATGACAAAAAGATTTTTTTAAATCCAAGTTTATAATATTATTGGTGAATGAACTATAGCTGTTACTGTACAGGATTAGCAATAGTATTTTATACAACCAATCATAATCATGCATGGAGTAACTAGAACAACAATCCTGTCTCTATCAGTAAAAATAACGACATTCCCAGCCACTTCAGCTGGAGCAAATGTCTACAGCCCCCAGACTTATGTGGAATGAACACCTGCCTTCAGGAACAGCCCTAAAACTGGGGGAAAGCCCTGACATCTCAGTCCATAAGCGTATCCAAACTAAGGGTGAGAGCAGCCTCCAGGACACAACAGACACACCTATAACAATCCCTCTTTCTGCCCTGTCCTATTCACCCAGACTTGCTTTGAAGAGGACAGCATGGAGAGGTCAGAAAGCGGTTTAAGCCACCTCTTGCTTTTCTGATTCTGTTCCCTCCACATGAAATCCTTGCAGTAACAGAAGGGAAGGAGGGCACACGAGCTTTCGTGAGTATTAAGAGTTCCCAGATGTGTTTTTTCAGTTTGCTGAGTGGCCCTGCACAAGAAATGCAACTGGTCTCACGCAGGGACCTCACAGGTCATGAGCACAAGGAAAAAAAAGCCAAGATAAACACAGCCCCAAAACATCCACAACTGCGCAGAGCTGGGGGAGCCTGTCAAACCACACAGCAGATTTCAAGCTGTCTGTGGAAACCCTGAAACGGCACACGTCTAGAGGAAAATGCAAAACTGCTCTTAATCTCATCGCTTTCCTGTGAACTGGGGTCCAGACAGCTGTTTAACAGCATATCGGGCTTCCTCCTATGGCCTTGCTGCCCAATACGCTTCTGAGCATTGGAATACTTTGTTGTTGTTGTTGTTCATAAACAAAAGGCTGCCATTCACCATATGGGCTGAGCCAGCAGAGTCCCTCAAAGCCTGAAAAAAAATCCTATTTTGTATGGCATATAAATAAGCATCTTTGAGTACTGAGGTCTCCTGAGCTCAGTCAGACCCTGTCTCCTGCTTGATCGCAGGGTAGGAGATTCTGAGATTTCATTTATTGGCACCGTACCATAGTTTGAGCCAGACAAAGCTTACCTCTACCTACATTACACTCTGCTAGTTATGCATCCATTAATCAAACAAATTAGGATGTGGCTGTTCATATTATTTGTTTACTTATCTAAGAGTGGCCTGTAGCTATTTGTTTTCCAGCACACTACAAGTTCCCCCTCTATGTACACGCCACCACCCTTTTTCATGACGTGGCTATGTATTTAGATTTCCTGCATTTTCACACTGACAGCGTATTGTCAGTTAAGAATCACATTAGTTCGAAGACACTGTTCATCTAACATTAGTGCTTCCATTAGTGTGGACAGTTCAAACTAGGCAAAATGCACATCTCATGCATAATTTAATGGACTTCATATAGTGAGTCAAAAACTGTTAGTACAACAGCATAAACCCCAGACTATTTCTTTGGAGACTCATCACTGAGAGATACTGAAACCAAGTCAATTGCTCCACATGATTAGTAGTCGTTGCCACACACAGCAGCAGCAGCGAGAAGTGGGTTGCACACCACCTTTGCCTTAACTTGTCTGAGATGTTCCACCAATAAGCTGCAAAGTTTTTCTGAACCAAAAAGCCATCCTCCTCTTTCATCAAAATCTCCTACTTCTCCTTCAGAAAGTCTTCACTATCTAAGTATTTCCAGGGCTTCTTGCTTTTGATCCCAATGGTTTGTATCTGGCTGATACAGAATGTAAAACTCCTCAGAGGAGAGTCTTTTGCATTATGATACATTTTTTTGCTTGCTTGTTTGTTTAAAAAAAAGAACTAAACTTCCACACAGTCTAATAACCCATAAAAATAAATAAATCAAAACCAGAATCCCATGCAGAGTTTTTCTCCCGGATGAGAGGTATGATAGGCAATCAACAAAACTGAGCAAGGGTAGCATTTATTATTTCACCAGAATCAGTATCTCCATTGATTTTACCCAAAAACTGCTTATGTTTAACAGATTGACAGAGCAGTATAGCACCCTAAGACAGATGCATTCACACTACTCCGCATGCAGTCCTCAGTCAAGACAGGCTGAATCATACCCCTTAGATATGAATGAGAGCTGCTGCAAAGCATCAGATGCTTTGCCTCGATATACACGGCAGGCCGTGAGTCATCACTGTGGAGGGAAGGCGCAGCCATGGGAAGAGGTGCTGGGACCAGGATTCTTGCGTGTTCTGATCTGCAGCGTGATCTTATGAAACTCGCACCAGTTTCTGTTCTTCTGTTCCTCCTTGCAATGCTTTGTCTGCATCTTGCTACAGATGGCACCCCAAAATGATGGGGCTCCAGGCACTGCTGGCTGCTGTTGGAGCAGCGGTGTTACCAAAACAACCACAGCCTCCAATCACTCATTTGATTTGCTAGATTGTTTCTTCTGCTTCCTCGCATTTTCACAATTTTATCACGGCTTCTTACTCACTAAGAAAGTTATTAGCTAACTGTTTCTAAAAAGCTCAAGTATCCTTAGCTAAACAAAGAGATAACAGAGCAGCAATTTCTGACCTTTATCTGGGATGATTCACACACTGCAGCCCAATTCTTTTGTTACTGTCCTAAATTAGTAATTCAGAAAGGTGGGTTGGTCACCATTCGATACCCCTTACTGCTACTGGAAAATCATGCAAATATAGGAAGAGAGAATTACTGATGGACTATGACACAAAGGTGTAAATTCATGAATTGTCATTGACGTACCCCATTTATCATACCCACTTTTCCCTTTCAGAAACACTCCTGTAAACCTCCCTGTGTTGCTTGTGTGAAGCTGCACTGAATTAACATGACCACATCCCTTCCACTTCATGCCTTTCCACTGCTGCTCTGGTCTTACCCTCTGCCCTGACTGTCCACCCAAATCTAGTGTCACTTTGACCTCTAGTGCTGAATTGCTCCATTTAAATCCCAGAAGGGAAGAATTATCAAGCTGTAACAACCAGTTTATGGTGCAAGTCTCAATGTGATTTTAGCACAACCAGTTTATGGTGCAAGTCTCAATGCGATTTTAGCACAACCAGTTTATGGTGCAAGTCTCAATGCGATTTTAGCACAGAAACTTCCCCCTGTAATTGTCCTGATGCGTGGCTGAATAATATTACACTTGCCCATTCTGTGCCTGTGCTTCTACTGATCTGCTTTCTCTCTCTAAGCAAAGCACTCATCTCAGTGTCACAGTTTTCCCCGGGTTAATTAGAGACAATCAGATTTACCTTTTTTGAAAGGCATTTTTAGACCCTTAGGAAAAAGCTTTAGGTGAGATCTGAGTGTTAGAGAAAGACCTGCCACATAAATTTAAAAATCAAATAAACATGAGTTGTCATTTCTTAAAAAAAAAAAAATCAAGACAGTTCAATTTCTGCATTTAAGCTCTAAGACAGGACAAAAAATGACCAAATACCTGACAATGAGAAAAGGAAAATTATAGTATTTTCAATAACGAAAATATTAGAATGAGAGAATGAAAGCAGAGCATGTCACAAGCTAAAGGAGGTCAAGAGAGAAAAGAAACAGTTATGATCTATAATGAAATTATAGGAGTTGGGATGCATAATGTATAAATACATGTAATATACTGTGTGCATTCACAGTGCATAGATTGTTGTTGTTATTTAAATTACCTTACAATAAGGCAATATTCTTCTCACCCATCCATGGAGAAGGTTCATAAGGCTAATGTGAGTGATCACTTATGAGACCACTGGCCTCAACTTTAAATGAATGCGACTTAGATAATGATTTCTCTCCAGCTTCAAAGTCAAGACTCTTCAAAACAGCCAGCAGAAACAGTACAATAGATCTGTTTTGAAGACAGAAAACAAGAATCACTGTTCATGCACTTTTTTTGCAGTCTCCCAGCTGCCAGACCCATTCATATGAACAACGTTTGAAGTAAACTACCAGCCCCAGATCAAGTACACTTGATGTCAAAAGTGACTGGCTAAGGCAGACAAGTAACGCTTGGTGCCTGAACTCCAGTCACAGTGGGGTTTAAAAAAGATGAACTGGAATGGTGGTGGATGAAAAAAACATGAGCCTTCCTTCCTGAAACCATCAAATGTCTCTGGAATCCTTGGAATCAATATTTCTTCATAGACGTGTGAAGATGGACAACTGAAACCTGTCCTCAGCAAATGAAAGTCCTTATAGGAAATGCATATTAGTCCTTTTCCGGTCCTAGCCAGGTCTTGGTACCCCGTAGTTAATTTACAAGAACTCTAAGAGTTTTATGGGATTTTTTTGTGGATCGAGAAAGTCAACATGAATACAAGACCACAGAAATTGGTCAGAAAGAAGCGCAGGTAAGCAGGAAAGTACTTTGAATTGACTACACAATGGTCAAGGAAGCTTTTTTACATATTTACAATCACTTTCCATGATGCTGAACAGCAGGACCAAGAATGTTCCTGATACAGGGCAATACTTGAATTTCAACCTGAGTACTTCCCAGGGAAGGGAGATTACTCTGAAGTGTCAGGTCCTTTGCCTTTAGGTAGTAGCCCTGGATGGGAATCCTGCCCAAGAATGTTAGACATTAGAACAAGAAATTACAAGCACTTTGTCTTCCGAGTGACTTATTATGTTCCATGAAAGTAGTGAAACGCTCATGTTCTCTGTCCCAGACACTCTAGAGCAGGATGTTTTATTGAAGTGCTACGGTGTTTTCTTTTTGTGATTTATAACCTTACATATTCCCACATGTACCAAAAGACACTCAAAATACACAGGCAGTCTCCTGTTTAATAAAAACCAGATCCTATTTCAGCTAACTGTATTACCTGAACAATCTCCATCTTAAGAACAATGATGAAATCAAGGGAAAAGACAAAAGGTAGAGGATTAGTTGACCACCTCAAGTATTTTTCCAGATCTCACCACAATCTTGCAACAGGCTGCCACAACTTAGACTCAATTAGATAAACATCACTGAAGCTTTGATTTCAGCTCATCTGTGACCCAAGATTAGACCACCAGAGAATCATTAAAGCAAAGGATACCCTTTCCTTGTGTAGCTCAGAAGTATAAAACCAAATAACCAACAACAAAAAAAAAAAAAGGCAAGAACTAGTGGGAGAGCATCTATATAGAAAATGAACATGATGGGTTATAAAAGGAAAAAAAGCATTACCTGAAATGTCCTTTTCTGTAGGTGTTGTTAAATGCTTGAAATATTTTTTTAACCCAAAGAAAATCTACCTGGAAAGGGTATGCTATGAATATTACCCTTATTTTAACAGTTGCAAATGAAAAAGAACATGGGGAGCAAAGAAATAATAGAAGACATTAAAACAGAAGTATAAAGCCTCTGTGTGTTTCAGAGTTGTGTTATTTTAGGCCACTTACGGTGTCTTTCCATACAGGGGACATTGTTTTAGAGGACCGCAATACACCATATGGCATAACTCTGAGCTTAAGGTTAATGGGGAATTAAGTATCTTCTAGTGAAAAGCTCTTAAAAAAAAAAAACCAGGAGAGGCTTCTCTTCTTACTTAGTTTGATAATAGGCAAAATGAGTTGCTATTGGATAATTATTAGTAAGCATATTTTAGAAGCATTTTTCTAAGTTTGTGCCACAGAATATTTAAAGAAAATGAGACATTTCCAAAGGAATGCTATTGGCCTTGTAAGCAACATAGCCTACACCAACATGAGCTCATACTCTACACCCACCCTGCGCACAGCCTCCCAAGTTAATCATCCCCACTAGAGAAAGGGGCCTTGCAAATGCACCATTGTGAGCTGGAAGACAAGCACGAGTAAACACAGAAGCCATGCCCAAGCCGCAAAACACACCTCAGCCATATCCTACCAGGGAATTATAATGAAGCAATTTCTGCCAGAGGTTCTTGCTGTTGCCCTTGTTTGTGGGTTTGTTGGTTTTTTTTGTTGTAGTCCCCCCTTTCTGAGAGGCATCCAAACAAAGCAACTCATCCTATCTAATTTCCTAGGCATTTCTATTGCATCATCACTGGATGATCTCAGCACCTTCAACTCCAACTTTATTCTCACAGCTCCCAAATAGCAAAGGAATATCATGATGCTATCCCACAGCTGGGAAACGCAGACCAAAGGGTTGAATTAATTGCCCTTGGTCACAGATGATGGCTATGAAAGAGCTGAAAATTGAACACTGAACAAGAACATGCTTCACTATCGCTAACAGTTTCTGCTGGGTAAATCAGCAAGGTGCTGAGCATCTTCTGAGACTCAGTGAGTGATCGCTTTCCAGCTAGACTTCAAATGCATGAAACTCATAGCTTATAAACTACACAGTAAACATTTCTTTAATTCATTATTTTACAGCATTTTTATAGGATAAAGCAAAAAAACATTTCCACTTACTTTTCCGTAAGACTATCATTAGCTGCAATTTCATATGCAATATAGAAGACTCATGCCTATGATTTCCTTTAGTCATACGCGCCCCATTTCATATACATTCAACAAAAGAAACTTCAATGTCACTGGGGGTTTTTGTGTTTGGTTTTTTTAAATTAAAACAACAGGAATAGGCATATTCAAATTTCTTCTTAGTGCACACAGGTTTATGTTCAGAAATCCCATTAAAATCAATGCATAAATCAAAGTACAAATATGTTTCCATGGGACTGATGGTAAATGACAAAAAAGGAGACTGTTTAGGATTTAAAACTCTTCCAGCAGCTCAGCATCATGGGGCACATTTCAAAGCTAACTGTACATCAATTTTCTAATTAAGTTCAGTTCACAGCCTTCTACTAAAGTCACATGGGGCTTCAAATGAGGAGGAGATGTAACAGTGATATGACTTGAGAGCCCATCAGTTACACCCATCAGAGGAGAGGTGCACGCACGGAGAATCAGCATGTTCAATGGCTGTCCACTGCTCATGACTTAGGAACAACACCTAGAATGAAACAATAACCGAGAGCCAGGAAATTCATAATTTGAGAATTTTCATGGCTGTTTGGCCATCCTGAACATCTCCCAGTGCCATTAAATGGCTTTACTTAAGAGTTCAGATGCCACCTTTCCCTAAGATGTTCAGAGAGCAGAATTCCCAAAGATTTCACTGGCTATGCGTTGTTACTTGCACACAATGTGTAAGTGTACAGAATAGACATACTCTAACACTGTCCTATAAAACTAAGGATCATCCTCATTTATTCTTCCCCCACAAACCTGATCGGACCATTTTATTTCAATGGAAAACATAGATGCTCTCCATTGCACCATTTTCAGAAGCTAGTAAATTCATGGGTGTCAGCAGAACTGCAGCTGTTTAACACCTGTGTACAGAATAAGACAATGAGCCCTATAAGGTGTCCAGGGCATTGCAGGATGACTTCTGAGCATGATATTCTAGTGAACATTAAAAAAAAAATCTCAATTACAGTAAGCCACACAGAAGAAAGAATATTTCATTTATAGAAGATTTTCTACAAGGGTGAATTTTATCCATGTTCCCCGGGATTTGTACTAGCCACACAGACGGTGGATTTACACAGTGGATATATTTGGCCTTTCTTGCATATATGCTTGACAGCGAGGAAAATTGCACCAACTCTAGTAAGTCACACAGTTTGTCCTAATCTATGTTTTATTCTTTCACATACACCTCAATTTGAGGGGAAAAGAAATAGATATCAGATGTGACAAGTGTATGTTTTTTTCCCCTGATATCTGACTGTTCATTTTGCCTTGGAAGGGCTGGAGCACCTTTCAAAAGTTTTAGTCCTCTGTTTCTGAGGAACTTATCCTTGTGGCATGTCTGTCAGTTTTCACAGTGCTCAAGCAAGTCTTTGCAATTTTCACATAATGGCAGTTGTTGACAGGTTGTTAGGGCTGACAGTGAATATGTTTGAAAAACTGTCAAGCTGGTGAAAAAAATTAGAGGGAGAGGGAGCCTCCTTACATTTGTAACAGCATGTTAAACTGTAAATGCATTCTCAGAATGCATAGGCCTACTTCCAGTTATGTTACTTGCTCTACAATGACAGCATATGTGAATATATGATCCTTAAAAAATTAATGTCAGATCATCACTTTATAGGTCATGGTCACATTACTACAAAACTCTGTTTACCTTTATAGAATTTATTTTACCTTTAATGCTCAGTAATAGCTGTTTCAAGCAAAGAAATTGCTAGAAATATGGTGCTACTGCTGCTAGCTTTTAATTAGCTTAACACTGCTTTTGCCAGAGGTATTATTGGCCCCTGAGAGCCCATGACTATGCATATAACCTGGCTCCTGTCCAAATGCCTTTTCTAGCACTGTACGGAGGTGGTATGGAAGAAGGTCTTCCAAAGCTCCTCAGCTGAAGAAAGGCGAGTGACCAACAGCAGCTGTGGCCAAGGCCCAGCCTTGAATGCTCTTCCACAGACACCAGTATCAGGTTCATTGAGAGTCTCCTTACTCAAAACTGTGAGAGTGTCTTCAGAAACGAATCAGTACAGATGGTAACATCTTTATTTACATTGAACAGCAGTGTACTCCAAAATGGTCCCTTGAACAAAGCAGGCCAACATGTAGAGAAGCAGCATCAATGTAACAGAACAGAAATTATTTTGTCTCATTATTTTAAGACAGATTCTGATCACTTTGCTGATCCTGCAGTAGTGTGGTCAGTATCGATATTAAGGAGGAATTTCTTCTCTTACATGTTTGCATTATGCAACAACTCAGCAAGACTGATTTTTCTTCTTTGACAAATAATTTTTAGAATTCAACTTGTTTCTGTGAAGAATGAACTTACTGTGGTCTGTCATCCAAACTCTCCTTCACATAAGAGATTTCTTAAAATAATTTTTATTTAGATTTTAAAGACTTGTTCTTGCAGTCTTTTTATAGCACTACTTTGGTTAGCATTTCAAGGGGAAGACTGTGGATCCTGAGCGTCCACAGTGTGAGGCAGGTCTACTTTGTCTAATATTGGAACAGACTAAAATAACTGGGAGAAATAAAGGGCAGGTTAGCATAATCACAGCCATAAATTATTATAACCATGATAAAGTACTATGTACAATACTCTCAACAAGAAAACTGGTCTAAAATTTCTCTTGAGTAGGAATTTGATAAGGTCAACTACGTAGAAGCAGTGTTCCAGTAGACAGCAGTTAAGTTTGCAATAGCAAGTCCAGCAGAAAAACAAACTTGTTAAAAAGAGGGAAAGAACTGGACTGGATAGATCAGTGAAGGAAGAGAATTGCAAAGGTGATGTGGAAAAATTCAGGGATGATATATCTCCCAGGGTTACATGCAGCATCAGAAAGTAAATACGCTGCGGCTTGGAAAGATATTAAAAAAGATAAAATAATATAGAAGTTAACCAAAACAGAATAGTAAAGAGGAAGATTAAAAATGAATCCTGTAAGGAAGTCTAGATAACATGACCAGGAAATTGAGAGGAAGGAAGGTCCATGAGGTTGAGTGTGGGTTGGCATCCTAGACTGAGCTCAAAACTTGATGTGTCACAGAAGACCTCTTCTAGCTCTTGCTGAAGTCAAGAGAAGAACTCCCATTTATTTGAAGAGAAGCAGGATTAGGTCCTAATCCTTCTGCCTCACTATCCAGTAAAGTGAGGATAATAATTGCATTGACAGGTAATTCTGTCTCACAGGAGTATTCTGAGGATTACGTAGCGTCTGCACTGTGCTGTGAAATGCTAAGTGCTAAATATGATTATACAGGGATTTCCATCCAAAGATCTCAAAGCACTTTCCAAACATTAATAATTGAAGCTTTATAATACCCTTAGGACTGCACATGTAAAGAAGGCAAACAAGATTCAGGGCTCAGCAAAGCAGGCAAGGATTATTAGACTTATTTTATAGTGGATAAACTGCACCACAGTGAGATTAAGTGACTTGCCCAAAGTAATAGAACAAATCAGTGACACTTCAGAAAATGAGCCTAGAAGGCCAGACTCCTTCACAGTTCGCACAGGAAAGGAAAGAGGCATGTGGAATGAGAGGGTCAATCAGCTTTTGGAAGGAGTTGGATGGATCAGGCCACAGCAGAGAAGTGGAACACTCAGAGAAGACTGAAGAGAGCACAGGAAGAAGAAAAACAAAACAAAAAAAAACAAAAAAAACCCACTTTTTTGGAGAGTGGCAGGGTTTGTTTATTTTTAGGTACACAAGCAAGAACCAATAGAAGACCATGCCTTAAAGCAGCAAAAAGTATAGTTTATTGGCAGGAGGTATAGCCACTACTGAGAACAACATCAATTCTTTGTCTCACAGATTCAACAAAGAAGATAGAGGACACATGTCAGGACTCAGATTAATTTCCCAGGGGAAGAACAAACACAGAAAGAAATTAAAATCATGTTAGAACAAGGAATCAAGAAATCAGAATGACTGAAGACTGGTAAGACTTACGGATGGAATAGGCTCCTCTCAATTTCTGGAATAAACGGCTAAGTATTTACAGAATCCTTCAAAATCATTTTGGTGTCAGACAGTTACACAACCTAATCTGATACTGAAATGGACTTGAAACTCAAGATGGCTAGGATAGTCTAATGAAATCACAGCAGTCTTGACATATAAAAACAAACATAAATGTAATCAAAGACAGCTTCTGAGAACATTTAAGAATTCAGTTTTGTACATGCTGACAAAAGAAAGTTCTTGTCTAGCAAATATGACTAATATCAAAAATACAACTCTGGAAGTGAATTTGCTTTGACTGTGTTACAGGGTTTGAACAGGGCCAACCAACCACGTTACAATGTACTGATATTCTAGTACATTAGAAGTGACCTTCATCTGATAGCCAGCAAGACTTTGGAGCAAAGGACTCTGGTATAGTGCTGCAATATTCAGATGAGGCATCACAGCAAATGCTGAACATGGAAGTTCGTTGTCAGGACCAGCATTTGGAAACAAAATTATTTCTCTCACAATGTGTGTCTGTACAAATCTCTCCCAGGCTTCTGAGCTAGAAGGAACGTAAGACCAGGTTTGAAGGAAGCAATAAGTGGAACTCACTGTCAGTGGTTACCTCAGCATTGAGAATTCTTATTTCATTGCAAGAGTGAAAAGAAAGAATGTTTTCATCTCCTCGGTGCAACACAGAGAAAGTGTTTTGCACAGAGGAAATGAACACAAGTCCAAGATCTATCTGTTTTAGCTACTGAAAGGCTTAAAGGAAATACTATGAATCTATATAAGCAGGGATTGTTTTATAAACAAAGAGGAAATTAAGAAAAAATACATTACAGTAAACTCAGGAGGAATACAGAAGTGTTACATAGTTATGTATCTACACAATTGCACACAAAATCATGGGAAAAATGTTTTAAGTATTTGCCGAAAAAATGATACTGAAATAAAACCGCTAACTTAAAAATGGGACTCCACTTCAGAAGTATTCTTGGCTTCACTTCATTTGTTTTCAGATTTTGGTAAAGAAAAAAGCTTTTCCTTGGTCATTTCATTGCAGAAAACAAGCCTTGAAATAAATACAGGAGAGCAGCACCTGAAAAATGTAAAGTGTTGGTTTTTTACTCTGATTCTAGTCTCTCTTCTGTTTTTCTCTCAGTTTTGCTTTTGCTAAATTTTTTCGCTTCTACGTCATGCCATATAATGCTGGGCACTTAGCTTGAAAAGGTATTACCTAGTAATTACTTAAAGAGTGCTATGAATATACATGGGTGATACTGACCAAAAGGATAAACTCCAGAGCAGTATTTTCTCCTCTTTAATGGAATTAAATTAGAGCTGAGCAATAGGATTTGATACAGACAGGACCCTCATGACCAGCTTTGTTACAAATACACTATAAACATTTTCAGTTAAAAGTGATCTGAAATATAGACGATTTAGTGTTTTCCTGGTTAAAAACCTTTTATGCTCATTGTGAAAGATACTAGAGATCTGTAGAAAACATTTTAAAAGTACTCTGACAAGTCTCAGATGTTTGAAGATCTGAATCAATTTCCCTTTAAGTCACTGTGAAAGTTTCCATTCATTTTCAAGGAATCATTGTGAAAGACAGATACAAATGAAGTTTATATAAAGAAAGATGAAATCTCCTTTTAATCTTGATTTCCTAAGTTTCCACACTTCCAACTGAGTTAATTGGAGTTTTGCCACTGACTTCACTAGCAACAGGACCAGGATCAATATTTTCTGATATAAAATGATAAGCTATAACTCAGTTCTTTTGTTTCCTAAACAAAATTTAACATCTCCGTCATCCAGTTGCTTTTTTGAATACAGTCTATTTGGTAAGAAGCTGATGACCTCTCTCTGACATACAAAGGCTGTTCTTACTCTAAATAGGCTGCTGTAAATTCAGTTTTGATAAAATCTGACTCCCTGCAAGTGAAGAAGTGTACCAGATATCAAACCTTCATTCTTACACTTCTTACTGACACGTGAGATTTACCAGATTAAGGAATTTTCCAGCATCAAGACCATGGAATTTTATCCATTATCCTTTCCTATATCCAATGTAAATAACATGTACTTTTTTTTTTGTACATTAAAGGCACAATGAACAAAACAACCAAAGGAGAGTAAGTAAGAACAGTCTCCCATTTGTAATGGATTTCTATCTTTGGGACTAAATTACACAGGACTGGACTTCAGTATTTTAAAATTACAGAGTTTCTGTATTTTTCACAATACTTAGAAATTAAATCATTTAAGCTAGAGACTATTATCCTCATAATGAAGAATGTTTAAGTACTATCAGCATAAACATACAATATCTGACTTTAGACTGGATAATTCCTGCTATTTGGAGTAGAAGAAAGAAATTGGCTCAGTTAAAGGTAAATACTTGTATTATCATGTGACTAACAAAAGCAATGCATTCACCTTCCTAATACGTTTGTTCCTTGATATTTCTGCAGTACATGCCCTGTTTGGCATCGCTAACTAGTTTATGTCCCAAAAAGAAGCACAAGCGTTGTGTGCCACACACAGATCCCTTGCTCTGATAACCTAAGACAATAACACCAGGAAAATTTCTAAAAATTATATAAAATAAGCAGCTTTTTTTCCATTCTAAAATAAACAAATTTTTTTGCTATTCATTGCCATTAACAAGGAACTTTGATCTAATAAATGTCACAATCAGTTTCATTTAATTAAATAATAAATATTATACAGTAATGCATATTGACATTTATATCTTCATTTACGTGAAGTTGGATTTATGGTCAATGCTTTATTTGATGGCGGCCACAAATAATGGCTATTAAACTGCCACAGGATGGACACAAGATCACATTAATGAAATTAGACAAGGCAAGGCACTGATCTATGGAGCCCTCCTGCTAGAAAATAAAGTCAGTCATGTCCAAAGCAGATGTTTTCTTTGGCTGCAGCTTAAGTTTGCTAAATTTTTAGTGGGCAGTTTAACTTCATATACACAAAGGTGGAAAGGAACAGAACTCCCATAACAATGCCTTTCAAGATGTATTGCAATTAATGCAGCACATTAGCTCTGCTTCCCTTGTCAAACACATTCATGCAAGAATGATTCTTAAGTGTAAAGAAATGTCTAACACAATACTAATTATTAAATTTCAGTTAAGAAGCCTGAAATAAGGTTTTTGTGCTTATTGGTGGAATAAATACCTCGTCTCTCTATTTTGCTAATTAAACATACATCCAGGAAGCTAACTACAGATAAAAATCAAGAACTTGAATGTTTCTTTCTTTTTTAAAAAAATGTATCAAGAGTTTCAGAATATCTGTGTAAGGTTATTACAGGGCAAGCAGAAGGGATCAGAGGGAAAAGGCATTTCCACAAGGGAGGGCTCTCCTCTTACCTCTGTGGCTGCACCCTTAACCAGTTTTTCTAGCTCATCCTGGAACATGATGCACTGGGCGATAGCTCATTGCTTCTCACTCCAAAGTTTTCCATGAAAGACAGTACCGCAGTACCTATCCTTACAGCGCTTGCTTAACAAATCAGGCTAGTCCATAGCTCTGCTGCAGTGAATAAATAATCCCAAGTAGCAGAACATTGTGAAAAAAGAAACAAACTTGCCTTGTGGGCAAATTATCTAACTGGATGCTGTGTGTTAAATTCAGATAAACATTCAGTTACATGGAACAGCATCTCAAAGTTTGATATTTATCTTTGTGGATTTATTTTCACCTCAGGATCTTCATGTGCCATGCTAATATGATGCCACACAGGTTCGGGGGGGGGGGAAGTAAATCGGGCACTGTCATTTTGGGAGGCACCACAGACAATAAAAAGACCCGAAACAATGAAAATCATTATATTTTCTGCTTCTGAACTAGACAAATGGCTTTTAAAGCTATGCCTTCTAAAGAATGGCTCAGTTTGGTCATTTATGCTAAAACTTAAGCATTACAAGCCTAAGGGCCTGGTCTAAATAACAATACCTTCATTAATCAATTTATAACAGCTGAGATCCTATTTCTGGCTCTAGAGAGGAATGCAATATAGTCAGCTGAAACTTGGTCTCACATTCCTCAGGCTCAGGTGAAAATGACACTGCAAATAATTTAGACATCTCTGGACAATTTATTCAATAAATTGTCCAGCTTCTTGATCTATTTATCACAGGGGATGCAGCTGATTTAACTAACAACTTTACCTGCCCTATTCCAGAATAATTTCTGCATTCTGCTTCAAATTCTCTCTTGAAGAAAATTCATTTCTGTATACAGATAAATCTATGCTTAGGTTTCTTGAGAAACCAGCCACAGATAAATCCGAGGCCTTAGGCAATTCTACTTCCACACCACAAAAATCATGCAGCGATGAAATATTGTTCGTTCAACTTGTGACTTTTAGCCATTGTCGGATGCAATACCAGGCCTGAAGATGACGCAATCCCTTCCCAAGAGTCCTGCCCGACGGGCTAAATATACAGACTACGCTATTCCCCTTGTCTTGCACAATGTATTCTACCTTTCAGAGCCATGGTGCTCTGCAGAGTGATGCAGACCTGGGCAATACTACAGCTGCGCTTCTCCTCACTCCCTTCTTGGTACAGGCAGTCACAAAGCAATCTCCACCTCACCCAAAGACCACAGACAGGTCTTGGGTCAACCTTCTCAGGCGTACGATGTGAAATCATCAGATGGCCTGAAGTAACAAAATGGCTCCCTTGTTCATGATCTCACCCCTTTGGTCTGTCCTTACAGCCTAAGGGATTCAAATCTGTGATACTCTAATTAACTGCAACACCCAAACTGCCTGTGGCCCAAGGGAGTCCATCTTGTGAAAAAGCATAACAAATAAAATGAGCATTTTATCAGGGTATTTCCCTTTTGCTCTGTACCTGCCTTTATCCCTCTGGAGAGACTAAGTATGCTGGTTTTAGCTGGGATAGAGTTAATTTTCATCCTAGTAGCTGGTATAGTGCTGCATTTTGGATTTAGGATGAGAATAATGTTAATAACACACTGATGTTTTAGTTGTTAGAATGTGCTGGTTTTGACTGAGATAGATAATTTTCTTCACAGTAGCTAGTATGGGGCTATGCTTTGGATTTGTGCTGGAAACAGTGTTGACAACACAGGGATGCTTTAGTTATTGCTGAGCAGTGCTTACACAGAGTCAAGGCCTTTTCTGCCTCTCACCCCACCCCACCAGCGAGCAGGCTGGGGGGGCACAAGGAGTTAGGAGGGGACACAGCCGGGACAGCTGACCCCAGCTGACCAAAGGGATATCCCACACCATATGACGTCATGCTCAGCATATAAAGCTGGGGGAAGAAGAAGGAAGGGGGGGACGTT
>NW_008825558.1:1844817-1845859 GCF_000699105.1 Pygoscelis adeliae
TGGGTTTATGTGAGGTACATGGAGCACACAGTGTGAGAGAAGTTAGCAAAAAGTTCATTAGTTGGACTAATTTGTTTCAATTTACTTTATTGTCAAATGTGCTTATTCAGCATTAAGTCAAAGGACAGGCTCTGATCCCTGAAGCACACCCTGGCTCATCGTCTCTACGATGAGCACCCACTTTAAGTGGAATTGCTACCTGGCTCCCTGCATAAGAGTCCCACGATTTCTGAGGATGAGTATTACCCAACCGGGGACTGAGTGCACCTCAAGCTTTACTCAGATCAAACCTATAAGCAGTACCCACTTCTCTGACAGCAGATGCAGCATCTTTTCCCTATTACCAGTACTTTCTAGGGCTGTCTCCCACATCTTACTCCTCCACACTGCAAGGCTGAATTGAACAATTTTCATTGACATGCACTTCTGCTTTACACACATTGCACTACAATCCTAGAAATGCAGGGCAAATAAGAAAGCAGAAAAGGCCTGGGATGTACATTTGAAAACAAGAGAAGAACAGCTGGAAAACCAAAATCACACTGATTTAAATGACTGAAGGACTGAGACCTTCAATTTGGTCAGCTTTCTAGGTAAGTTAAGATGTGCTCTCTGCCACATCTTTCACATTACAGGTAACCTTTGTTAAAACGAAACAAGTTTCCTTTTGTGCACAAAGCCTGTATCACATTTCAACAGTAAGCAATGTGTAATCATCAAGTGTAAAGCAGACATCTCACAATATATTGTTAATTTATGCACACATATAATTTTGATGAAATTTAAAAACCAGCATATATTGGCTTCAGTAAGAAGAGCCCCAGACACCTGCAAACGCTGTTCTTTTGTTCTCACAGATCTCTGACACAACATTCTGCTAAGACAACCCTTCAGGAAAGGACTTCACAACGTTAAGTGCTTTATCAGCTCATGCAGATGAGTCATTAAAAATCGAAGGTTCCTTGTCAGAAAGCCAAGCATCCCTCATTCCTTTACAGATAGTGACTTCTGAAAAAAATAACAAAATCTTTGTCTGGCTTGG
>NW_008825558.1:1845942-1872170 GCF_000699105.1 Pygoscelis adeliae
CATTGTAGTGCTGAGTCTACCAAGTTTCATCTCAGTCATATGACAAAATCAGGCTACCGAAAAGACAGGGTTCCTTTAAACAAACCCGACTGCCTTTACAAGCTACACTGCTTTCCACTTTCCTCGTTTACCATGCAAAAGTTAGGGCAGCATTCCTCCTGTGTCAGACTGCTCAGCATGAATAATAGATATGTCATTTTTTAACTGTCAACAAAGTATCTGTAAGAGGTGCACTTGGTCCTTTTGAATATCTACAGCAAACTGTTTATTTGGCATTACAGAGAGTTCATATTTTCCAACTAGCAAAGAAATTACTAAAAAAGACATACATGTTAAACTACAGAAATAATTTTACTCACACCTTATTATCCTTATGTAATATTTAATTATATCCTCTCCTACTCCCTTGCTTCAGTGACAATTTGCTCAATGATTTGTCAAGGAGATGAAGAAAACAAAACAAGTGAGGTCAAATCTGTGCAATAATACACTGGTGTTTATTTACTGAGGGCCAAAGCCTCAGCAGCTGCAAATGGTATGACTCCTGTGCAGGCAGTTGAGCTCTGCTGACTTCCACCAGCTGTGGACTGAAACACAACTGCTGAGAAACAGATTACATTTCTGTAATCTTAAATGTAAACCAGGCGATATTTCAGATACAAAAAGTAAAGACCATACAGGAGAGCTGAAACTGTATTGATAGGGTGACAAGTACTCCAATACACAGAAGAGGACAAGTTTTCAAGTGGTGTAAGTGGCAACACTTGCCCTGGAGCTCAGCTCAGGACCACCCAGAGTTTGTGTTGCCGTGGTCTCTGTTACTTCCTTTGTAACAATTAGTCTTACTTCTCCTATCTTCCCTTTAATAGTCCATTCAGATAGTGCTTCAGCATCGCTCTTCTGTCAGCAGCACATCTGATGCATTTGGCAGACTCACCCCTCTGCTCCACGCTCCGCTGCCATTCCCTCTCCACCACCACACACTGGAAGTGACCGTCCTCTCAGTTGTGCCAATCTGACCATTTCCATGGCCATGCTCTAACCAGGTATGTGAAATTATACTCTTCAAGAATAAAACATAACGACTGTTGGAGACTTAGAGCTCGACCACACAAAAAGCTGAACAGGAAAGGCAGAGTAGGCAGTGGGAACAGGAGTCACGAGTGATGGTGGGAAAGGAGGAGCCTCTGAAATCAGATCTACCACAACAGCATTATTCAAACATCAGCAATAAGTCACCTTATTTCTTTGGGTTATGCCTGGGCCTCAAGGGCTTCAAATTTTTGAGGTTTCCATCACGGTTTATTTCAAGAGCTACCTGCTATTTAAAGGGTAAACACTTCCTTCTCAGGGGAGTGTTCATCACAGTGGACACTTTCAACATTTAAAGCTTTACTGCATATACACACATACATAAGTAATCAGCAGTTACTTACGTGCCATGGTATAACAATTTGACAGTGGCCAAAAAAGGGTTGGTGGCAGAGCTGGGATCAAAACGTCCATGTTCCTAACTAGATGACAGCAAACATGCTGAAAAGTATCACAGCTGCCTGTGCAATGGCCAGCACTTATCCCTCATGCTCTGGACAGAGTTCACTTGTGTGTGTTCAGGCCACTACATCACTCTCCTTCCAGTTTGGAAGGATCTTTTGATTTCCCTCCAGTGTTATTGCCAACAGGAGCAATGGTAGGCACATAGCACAGTGATTTAGGAGTTGCATGCATTTGTTCCAAGCAAGACAAAAGGTCCCTTTAAGAAAGGTCCCTTTAAGAAAACAGCCACCCACTTCCCACGCAGAGTTTTCATTCTTGATAGCACCACTAGAGCTGAACAACTGGTAGGAGACATTGGGGAAAATTAGGACAAGGAAAAAGAAAAAAAGGAAGGAATAGACAGCCCTAAGAGTGAGGATACCATTACTATAACTTGACAGACCATTAGAAAAAGGTCAGTATCCACTTTAAATATATGAACAAATTAACAGAATACACCATGTTCAGCTACATGTTAATAAGCATTAATGAGAATGAGAATAGCTTGCAGTTCAGTTTACTTAGCTCTTTAAATAAACATGGGCTATTGGAAATGTTATACAACAACGCAAGCACCGTAAGTGTAGCTCCAACTCCTGTCATTCCTGCAGATGAGTTACAAATCTACAAGAACTTGTCTGCTCCATGCTTGCAGCCACCGCTAAACTTAAATTAGTAACTATGTAGGCCTCTTCCAAGGCATATCAGAGACCAGCTGTGCAAGGACCTGTCACCTTCTTGTCAGTGAAAGTTTTCTGTCCAAAGAACTTTCGTCATCCCTCATTCCTCAAGTAGCTGGATGTCACTTGAAGAGACAGCTGAAGTCACTTGCAATGAATGGTCTCAAATCAGAGCTCGCTGCCCTTGTCACAGAAAGTCTCACCCCGCAGCTAAAACTGTCACTGATCATGTTTAGATATGTACGCTGAGGTATCAGATTAGAAAAGAGTATGCACGAGATGGGAGTTTAAAAGAGGCCAAGTTGCAAGGAAAATCTTAATAGGGAGAATGGAGGGCTTGAAGGTTAGCCCTTTTCCAAACCCAATTTATATTTCCCATCAAATCCAATAAAAAATATCTAGCTTCTAAAAACGGCATGTTTCCAACCAACATATTCAAGAAGCAGCTAAAACTTTAAGTACTTTGGCCAGAGAGCATGTAGATTGCTAGGATATTATGGCATCTCTGCAGCAAGTTACTTCATTAATAGGAAAATACCCAAAAGGCATATTCTGACCTCAAGATTAATGCTCAAAATGGTGGCTGCATACGCTATAGTTAAAAAAAATGAAAAAAATATATTAAATTGGTATACTCTTAAGAAACTCTTGAGAATATTATAATATTTGCTGTTTGTTTCTGAACCTCTTGCTTACATTAGCAATAGGAGCATTGCCTACCTGTTATGGCAAGAGATGGAATAGTCCAGGCTCCACAGTTGCTTTCCCACCTCAGGTACCGACTTTTAGGTGACACTTCAGGTGACTCATTTAGGTTCTCACTAACTTCTAGGAAATCCAGCTTAACCATTGGCAAAGCCAGCTGCGTGGGCTTGCCAAAGAGCACTTGAGGACGCATTTCTAAAACTGACCTCTACACTAAATATAGCGAAGCGAAGTTGGGTTGCAGCTGCTAGTAGAAACACAAAGGATACAGAAACATCCAAAAGATGCTCATTATGTTCTACATCATTTCATTTTACACTTTTCTGCTAAGATATTGCTGTACCAATACATCATAGGAGCTAGATCCTGGGGAATGCTGTGCAGATTTGCCCGTGCCACACTGCAACCTCTGGTGCTCCTCAGGGCCAGCCCCAGAGCAGTGCAGGAGCAGAAGATCTAAGAGGTGACATTTCCAGTCCAGCGGCTCCAGAACAAGGGTTTCTCTGCTATGCATCTCCTCAGCAGGTGAATTTTAGTGGGACAGTTAGCTAAAGGCACGGGTGGTGGCTTAGTCAACAGCTCCAGAAGACATTCAAAAGAGAATGCAGGAGTGCTTTCTTCTCTGTACACAGCACCTTCTGAGAAGTGGGAGATAGCCAAGTAACCCTTGAGAAATATCAAATCCTGGTGCAGCCTGGGAATTGAGAAGACACGTTTGAGCTTTCACTCGTGCCTGCCCGGTTCTCCTTCAAGGCTTTGAAGGACTTGAATATAATATGTGGGCTCACCTCTGTCTTAGAAGTTGAATTAGCCAGTACCTTATTTTCCATATATAAAAGAATATGTAATCTTCAGTCAGAAGCATCATAAGCTTCTTTCCTTTTACCCTTGCACTGTTGGCTTGAAAGCAAAATAATTTGTTCCAACCACTTACTTGTAAAGACTCTTTGCTTTGTTTCTGCTTGAAAACATGGCCAGAGAAATTTTACTCCAAATTTCATATGCCAAAATTCTCTCCACAAGTGAAGCTCAATAGGGTGAAGGGAATTCATTCCAACTTTTTTTTTTAAAGTATATTTGTTTTTGTTCTTGCCTGAAAACACAGCAGGGAAATTTTATTCCAAAGAATATGCAAGAGTTCTCTTCAGAACAGAAATCCAATTTTAGCCGAAGAAGTTTTATTCCTCACCTTTCAGGCTCCCCAAAAATCAAAAGCATGTACAAAACAGAAGTACAATCCAAACTGAATCTGCAACCAGCATTTACAGTTTTTGCTACTGAGGAGTCCTTGAAATACCAGCTGCACACTAAGAACCAGCAGGAGCTACCACAGTCCACTTTACACTGAAGAGGTTTCAGTGGAATATTATGACCGATCAATGAAACCCTACCACGGAAGGTGGCTCAGAGAAGACAGGGAAGGAAGATGTGCTCATGAAGCTCAGAATGGAACATCGGAAGTGACCACAGCTATCTTAAAGGAAGCTGAACTCATCCCAACACAAAGGGGATCGGAGGGTAGCCTTTCTTTTAGGCAAAGACTGTATCAGTTGAGTGGGTCAACAGGTAAATGGACTTCCTTAAAATAATCGATAGAGAGTATTATCTTCCTGAACCAACCAGACCAGCATGCAGAAGTGTATATGTGGCTCAGCATAGGGTATAAAACTGAACAACCAAAGTGAACTTTGAAGAAAGCAACAGGCTTGTGCTGGCTTCAACCCACATATTCCTTCCCAGAGACCAGGGACACCCAGCATCATGATGGTGAGCATGTAGAGACCAGCAAAAGGAATCACGTTTGTATTGTGATCCAGCTGTAGGGTGCAATCACTACATTGTGTTTCTGTCGTGATTTCAGACTATGGCTGTATCACTCCACTAAATCAAAATCCCATGCAACACTGAACACCTACAAATAAGAAAATTTTATATTAAACACTAAGCCCTCCTCATGTGGAATATCTAAAAACCTGTCCAGAAAGTATTGGACTCTGACAGGTACAACCACTGGCCCCAAATAGGAGCTCCTTGGATGCTCAGCCCTTTTGAAAATTAGGCCGCTGCTTTAGAAATCTAAACATAGGCTAAGGATTCTAACTGTAGGCTCCTATTTTTGAAAGTCCTCGGTCTTTAATTTTCATAGCGTGGTAAACAAAGCATCTTTCTTCTTCCCCACTAGAAAGTATTCTGGGTTCAGAAGTTTATTGGAAACATAGCTGACATCCAAATCACAGACTGCAAAAACAACAGGGCTGACAAGACAGAACAATTTCAAAACATCACCCTGATCATTAGAACAGCAGAGCAAAACATTAATATCATAAGCTTTTGCAGTCAAGGACTCTGCTCTAGCTGGGTATAGCTCTTTCAGCAACAGAAACCTGGGAAAATAGACTTTGAAGATAAATAGATGGATTTGCTTTCCAGCAAACAAATACAGGATCAACAAAATTGAACATGATGACTATTCCATAGGCAACAGTGACGCTGCCATGCAGATTTTCAGAAATGTCACTATAGCAAATAAGCCTCTGTTTTGCTCTTGGGAGGAACAGAAAGTGAGAAAGAGTAGATAGCAAAGGACGTTTTGGCAAAAAATAAAATATTAAAAAAAGAAACTCTCCCCATCATTAAGCTCCGCTTTCAGTTGACTCAGTCTCAGGTCTGGGGTGGTTGGGGTTGTAGCTTTAACAAAACAATGTATTTAAAAAAAAAAACCTTCAAACAGAGAAACCATTATTTCAGCACTATGGAAGAGAGAAACAAAACCTCAAAAAGAGTAATTCAGCTCTAATAGTGGAGGGTCCTATTTGCAAAAGATATTTAGGAGTAAAACCAGCCCTGTTCCCCCTAAATTCAAACCCGTTACTTGATGAAAGCCTCATTTGTCTGACCCAGACTGAAATAAATGGCAGCTTTTTACACTGATAAGATTGGAGATACATTTTTTTTGAACACTGAAAGGTTATTCTTTTCAAGTTCCACTTGTGAAATAACTCCCTACAAATATGAACTTCATACATTTTAGTGACATGAGAGCCTGTAGTCCTTTCACAAAACAGACCTACTAATGATCTCAATGGGAGTTACATGCATAGAGAATCAATACTGTTGACACCAAATTAATGGTGTGCAGATATACTATGTTTGATACATGAACGTAAGAAATAATAATTTGGCAGTTTGGTCTTCAAAGCTGATAACATTTACTGGAGGTGCTGGGTCCTTCACTATTTATATTATTTCATTATTGCATTCTTTTTCGGAGCAATGACTTTGACCTGGCAAACACCTTTTCCTTGCCAAAGTATGTATATTTACAACAGGGAAACTAAAAAGCATCATTCCTCTAATGTCTACACAAGACAGTTTGGCAGTAAAGCATATCTTTATTATTGTGTCACACACTGTGCCATTATAGTTAAATGTCTGAGTTTGTCAGTATTTCCATTATAACCCTGACCATAAAAGTGTGTTTTGAGTGAGACTTACAAGTCAAAGGCCCTGATTCTCCTCTTAATTGAAGTGATAAATTAGGAGTTAGTGCACACATGGCACGCATGAGAAGGGGGAGAGACTCAAGGTTCTGGGGAAAAAAAAAAGAAAAAAAAGGATGCTTTACATACATGATGCTCAATTTGCAGACATCCACATACACAAGGGTGAGCCCATTTCAGCCCCATTCAGCTCACACATTCATTGCAAAAGCATTTGCATGAGTTCTATGCATAATCTTTTGCACATTTAACAAATACGAATATGCTGTGCTAACTCTAGGCTTACCTGTCTAAAAAAGTATAATATTGGTAGAAGTGAGACTATCATTTAATTGAACAGGTCAAGTCTGAAAATTGTGTTTTCAATGAAAGGCAAATCTGATCCAGTGAAACAAACATGGGACTATAAAGTTAGGAATTTCCAGATCTTTATCCCACTGCTGCCAATGATTTGATGAGTCACTTTGTGAGAGTTCACGTACTGTTTAGATTATCACACACTCACCAATTTTTAACTGAGGATACTAGCACTTGCTTACTTTTTGCATGGAGGTGTTGTGAAGATTCAATAACATTTCCACGTGTTAAGAATTAGAGAAGTGCTAAGCGGTTATAGTGTCTGATCTAATGCTTCCTTTTCTGGAAGCTGGGATAGAGTTACAATTTTCATTCTAAGCTTACCTCATATTGCTTGTCTTGGTAGAGGAAAGGTCTCTCCTTAGCTACATATCACACAGCATATATTCCAAAACCAGAACCGGCGAGTTTCAGGCCAAAAAAGAAAAGCTTTAGACGGCCATGATGTGCACTCTGGTGAACTTTAAAGAACAAAACCAAGCCCACACACCAGTGTTTTATTCTTATCTTATTAAAATTCATTCATTTTCCCCCGCATATTTTTCCATTTTTGCTGCCTTAGTTATTCTGTCCATATCCATCCTTCACCAGACTCACTGGCTCACCGAGGTCACACTGCTGTATATGACATCACACGTCACAATCCCCATGGTAACCGCCGTGTTGTCACAAACAGTATCATAGAAGGAGGAGGGGGAATAGAGTTAGAAAAGAGTATTTACACACAAATATCTTGGCAATCAAAGACTGGGAAAGGAAATGCACAAAAAAGCCTATGACAGCTTAATGAGGTTTTGGTAACATGCTGTAGTTTTCCAACTGTGTTCAAGTGTGATCTTGGTTCTTAAAAATCTGATTTTCCTTACTTTTATGGACTTAAAAGAACTACATCCATTTTGCTCAGCACAGCAATCAAAGTTCACGTCTGATTTTATTATTTAATATGTGGGAAGAATTGCATTTCAACGCCTGCCGAAGAAACTGCCTTTTATAAAGACAGTCTACAGAGATATGTTTAGAATTTTAAATCCTGGTGTTTTGCTTTTTCTTTAATCTTTTATTAATGGTTTGTGTTCCCATTACTCCAAACTGAGCATTAGGTTGCTAGGGAAAAGCACCAAACGTGTACAGCGACTGGAACTTATTTGAAAATAAAGGAGGGTTAGTTGATCAAAATCAGTATTTCTTAGATTTAGGCCTCTGATGGACATCTTGCATTGAAGGGAAAAAAAAAAGACAAAGGAGAATCATTTTGACAGCAGCAGGTCAGGAGGCAGCGAGAGAGACTGAGACCGGCTCCCATTTTGCTTCAATTCTGACTGATCAATCTCAAGAGGTTACGACGGAACCAAATTCCAATGCCATTTACTTTTTTGTGACAGAGATGGGCATAAATTAATTCTGCTGGCTGACCTGACCACAGGTCCTCCTGGGGTCCCTCCTTGCAGCTCATTCCTGCGAAGGATTTGTGTAATTTGTTTGAGTCATGAAGGATAATGGCCATCACTTGCTTATTTGAACTCAGCCTATGAGAAAAAGGAAATCAAAACTTTTTGTGTCAATACTGAGAGCTAAACCTCCATTTTCTGTCCTTCCTCTGGAAACCTAAGCAACCACCTGCTACTGGGTTATAACTGTATGTCCAAAGAGTGTAGGAAAAAAAAAAATAGAACTGTGTGACAGAAAAAGGCTACTTTCACACACCCACCTTCCCTTCCCCAAGCACAAATCCAGCCGTGGTTAAACAGGCTGCACAGTAACCAAGTTCCTCACTATACACAACGTCCTAGCGTAAGTAGCAGCAACTTACTCGCTATTTCCCCTGTGAGAAGACAGCACAGAGTAGAGCTGATGGTAGGGTAACTTCCCCCTGCAACATGCCTGCATATTTTAGTGGCAATGCAGGTCTACCGTATAGGGGTGTTTAGTAGGGCTTTCTAGAACTGTGTATATTCAACTGCTATTACCACTATTAAAGCACACTATCCTTCCTTCTCCACAGATTTATTATTATTAAACCACCTTATAGCATTTAATAGGAATTTTATCACTGCTAAGGAATTCTGGATTTAAAATTACCTACAAGGGTCATTTTAACCTGGCCAGTGACAGTGCTCACTGTGTCCTGATTCTAAGGTCGCTGTTGTTTTAAGTAATGTTAGAAAAATATTAACACTTAACTTTTTTCTTTTGTTCACCTGAGGAGTGGCATGGACACCACAGTGCGCTCCACACATTAACTGTACATAAGCATAACCTTTAGAAAAGTAATTCAAACAGAAGGAAGACGGTTAGAGGCAACATCGCAATATTCCCTTCCTCTGAATTCACATGAAAAAAACTTGTTGAGGTGTTGGTCAGTGTGCACAGCAGGCACTTGAGAGGGAGAGGCAGCATAACAGGTCAAAGATTTGCATGTTAAAAAGAAAGAATCATGAAATCAAGGCCTTTATGTTCTGAAGAGGACAAAAAATATTCACAGGACCAAAAAAAAAACAACCAACCCCAAACAAAAAACCCACAACACAAAACCTTACCAAACCAAAATACTGAGAAATCTTTAGGAATAGTTTAGCATTTGAGCACTAAAAAAACCAAACACCAAAAAGAAAAACCAACAAAAGCACACAATCCCAACTTTTCTTCTTATCAAGAGCCTTAAGTGCCCAGGGGAAAAAAAAAAAAAAGACACGGTATTCCCATGATGCTGGATATTTGTTTTTTATCAAAACATGGATTACAGGTCCAGTATTCACTATTTACCACATCCTATTTATGGATCTTCTCTTAAAACCTACCTTGTGTCTTTCTTTTAAAGATACATACTGTACTGCAAAGCAAAGTATCAGCTTGGCCTACACAGAATTGGGAGCTCCTGAACAGCAGCATGTAAAGTGTTCTTAAAACATTTTAAATTAATAAATTGGAGTGCTTCACACACACCGTAAAACTGGAAAGTATAAAAACAAGAGTTCACTGCTCATCTAATTTAACTTATCTTTGTCTTTCACTATACATCTAACACTGCCTGCTTCACAAATGGGTAGCCCAACTGAAAAAATTGATGATAAATATCGATCAAATAAAATTTAAAATAGCAAATAAAGTTAAAAATTTGGAGACAATATGATGTCTCCTATATGGCTAGCTAGCATCTTGGTATTTGAGTTAAAAGTGAGTAAAAACAGTGTCAGAAGTAGTACTGTAGCAGTAATGCAGTGTTTCAATACTCAGTTGAAACATTCATTATTACACACAACCAACAAATGATTGATCAAACACTACAAGATGTGTACTACAAAACTACTGACAAAATCTTAAAACTGTGAGGAATGACAAACCTACAACATGAGAAAATCAAAACGATTAATCAAAGATGAGGCACGTTGCAATAAGAAATGGCCTTTAGTTTTATCAGCAAAATTCTACAGGAGCCATTTGCAGCTTAAAAACTGACTCCTTAAACACAACTAAAATGCATTTCTAATAAAACATTATTGAAAGCAGATATGCTCAAAATATTCCTTTGTCCCATTTGGTAGTAGGATCAGCTCTCTGTTCTGCACGTCTTTTCTGCCCATACAGATCAGCTCATTTTTCAGTGGTTTGAAAATGATGCACAAGTGCTGTAATCACACCCAGAATATATGAAACATGATATAGGAGCCACAAGAAATGCAGTGAGTTCCAGCTATTCTACACATTTTCACTGTTCAGTTTACCTGCTCACTTCTTAACTTCACTTCGCTGAACAGTTGCTGCTGTTTTGCTTTTGAATCTTCCCAGGATTCAAAAACTTTGTAAGGGTTTAGTCCCAAGGTCTAGACTTTGCCTACTTATGCACATCTTAGAGTGCCACATAGTCTTGTGAGCAGACTTTTCTGTCGATCCTGTAAAGTATCCAAACACGTCCTTTTAGATCCCCATAAATGTAACACATAGACATTGGTTTGAAGTGATATTAAACATCCCAAGCATAAATTCTAAAGCAAACTCAGCAGCAAGTTGTGTTCTGTAATTACCAGTACACTTCAAAGGCTGTGGGACACTACTTTGCAAGCGTACATCACATGTAAAGCAAAGTATCTTGATGTTGTGATACAGATTTTATTCTTCATTCACCTGCGTAACACTGCACAGGAAAATCTACACATTGCAGACCCAGAGCTCAGAAATTACAGTCTCTATCCTCGCAGGTGCAGAAAGCATTTCCAGTGGAAATGCATCTGTCCCTCAGGCAAAAAAGAAGGATTTTTAGGAACCAAGACAGAAGATGACACAAGTCAGCTAGTTTAATAGGTGGTAGGGGAATTCTGGCCAGGGGAAGAGCAGGTCAGAGGGGCAAGGGAGGAACTCAGAGCCCAACAGACAAACAGGGACATACTGTGGGTATTTCCCCTGGGGAATTAGGACCAAGACTTTCTGACAACCTATGCTGCATAGAGTGATATTGTTCTATGAAAATAATGAATTTTTAAAAAACTTCCGCTAAAATTGTTAGTTGCACAGTTGAACAGACAAAGAGAGAGTAATTTATGCAAAGAAGGGGTGCTTTTTTTCCTTTTCTTTCTTTCCTTCATTTTAGGTAAATCATCTGAAACCCATTTTTTTTCTGTATATGAAGTCCTTCCCCTTGCCCACAAAATGTAATTCTGCAAATACTTTTTTTTTTTTTAATTTGAAGCTCACTGGTTGAGCAGTTGATTTTAAAATACCCGTCTGAAATTTTTACACCCAGATGTTGAGAGAGGTTGGCATGACAGCCATTTCACTTGTTCTGAGTGGATGATCATATCATATACAGACTTAGACTTCCACTGTAACTCTTTAGGAACAGTAATTGAAAATATCATCTACTAATAGTCAGATATCTCCTCTTAAAAATCCCTTGCATCCATGAACTTCCCAAAACTGATATAGTTTGTGAGATTATTCCAACAAAGAAAGAACGAAGTAACCACACATAGATCTAGGCTAATTCATTTAAAAGACAAACAAGTATTCACTGTAACCTTCTGCAGTATTTCTCCATCGCTTTCTGTCCAGAAATGGATCAAAAACTTCTGGTATAAAGCTCTCCATTAGGACTGCCTCTAAAAATCACTTTCTCACACTCCTGTGAAATGTCACCCTGTGTGGTACAATTTCTTTTTCCAATTGGAAATTGGCTGAATGAGGCCTTTCAAAATATGTAGGCAAACTGACCCAAATATATTATTTGAGACAGTCAATGAAAGCCATGTGCAGCTGAAATAATATACTGTATTCTTAAATAATATTTTAGTTTACTCTAAGAACATGATAATGGTTATCAGGAATCTTGTCCTCACCTGAAAAAAGGGAACCTGTGGAACGCCCTAGTGAAGAGACTTGCCCAAGAGCAGACACCACCAGCTAGTTTTGACCTCCTAAATCCATCACCTCTGTGCTCTATTCACTTGCCAACAAAACTTTGTGCAATAACTGATACTGTGCTTCCCATTTAAACAACAGAATCATGTCTGATGTTTCTGAAAAGCACTGCAGTTGAACAGTAACTTTTGCTATTGCAAAAGACGGAACATTTTCAGGTTGTCTCGTGGCTTATTGCTCTAATCACCTGCAATATTTCTGCGATTCCAGGCAAGCAGCTTATCTGTAATACACAGGACATGAGCCTCCGCTCCACTGAGTCCTTTACTGTCTCACTTGGCTGAAGATTATGGATGGGCTTCCCCGCTTCCTTTTTGCTTAGTTAACTAATATTGCTGCTTACAATTCTCTAATTCTTCTATATATTGAGCAGTCCTTGAGTGACCTATGTCAAACAAGAGTACTCGCTTCTATAAATTTACAGTTCTAATTACAAAGGAAACACTACCATCTGGTGGTCTGTTTGAAAAAACTTTTCCATTAAGAAAAAAAAAACCAGTATAGTGTTTTTTCTGGCCTAACACCTTACAAAAATCCAGTTTCTTTTCCTAGGACTGAAGAAACCTCAAATATTTGAATCAGAGAAGCATGCATCCTCTATGCTGTTTCTCCCCCTTCCTTCCCCCGCCCCAATCATATAAAAGATTTGATTAAATCCTATCCTGAAATACTAGGATAGCCCATACCTTGTACAGTTTCATTCAATAGTTTTTACTGGCATGTCGCACTCACTCCACAATAGAGCAAGTTATAAAGGTGGGAGAAATGTGCCTGATGTGACAAGCTGTCTTGTCACTCTCTTGTCCCTCGACATCATGAGCAAAGTAAGGCTTCGGCAAGGCAGAGGTTTCTCTTTGACAGATGGGGCTGAGCTGGAACGGTCCTCCCAATCCTTCCCAGACATACAGGATTGCAGGCTGCACTGCTCCAGTCTGAACTTCACTGGCTCTTCTACCATGACAGGTTAGAAAGTAACCCCCGAAACAGATTTAATACAAGTGTAATTTCTCATAGGATATATGATCCAGCCAGTTTGTCCAGCTTCGGCTCTGTTGCCCCATTCACACTACATAGCCCATTCAGGGGCTGGAACCTTTTTCTACTTCAAGAAGCAACCGTTGGCTGCAAGAGGTTTTGTAATTTATTTCCTTTTAAAAATCTTTTCTTTCAAGTATACAAGGTATGCAAAATTCAACACCACCTGTCGGTACCCAGGGAACAGCTTTACAAAGACAATCTCCTTAGATAATATAAAACCCTATTGTTTCTTTTCTTTAAGCCATTAACTATTTTCATACCCTTTACATCAGCTGGGAACTATATATCACAGACAAAGACAATCTCATTTGTTTTAATGGCTAAGTAAATTCAAAATGGAAATGACTAAAGCAATTTCTTCTGCTGCTTTTTTAATTTCAGTCCCATCACTCCACCCAAACCCCTAACCATCACCCTCTACCACCCCCCAAAAAAAAAATCCTTTCACTCAAGGACTAGACTGCTGGCAAACCACTGAATTCAATATATATCAGGTTTAAGCAAATCAAGGATTTGGCCTCAAAAGTTCTTTAACTTCCTAGTACTAGGTTAGGATGCTTTATTACTGGCATACTTCATCATAAGCCTTCAAAGTTCATCTTTCAAAGAGTAATATCTTCTGTAATGGCCAACAGATAAAAGAAAAGTGTAATAGACAAATAATCATAGCAGTTGCTGTTAAAGCAATAGTTGTATCAGGTGCTGTGCAGGCAGATATAGGTCAGTCCCTGATGGATGTACTACTTTGCCATTTAACTGGGGCACACTAATCCTTGGCAGGTAATTATCAGTCATCTGCCATTCCTACACTTGAGTTAATCTTAATCTGCATTCTGCAGTGAGTGACTCCAATTAGACTACCATTTGTTTTCAGCACTTCTACATACTGAAGTACTTTAGAAGACAATCCAAATAGTAGTAAGAAGGAAAACACATTTTTATTTCATTATCTAAAGAGTCAAACGTTTTGGACACTGATTCATATCATTTTGTTAGGCTCTGTTTCCTTTTACAGAAACTTCTCAAGGTCTCAGGCACATGATTGCTAATACTTCCAGGCCTGTGGAACAGCAGATACTCACTTCATTCTTTCATTATTTTCAGGCTACTTGGCACACCTTTAACTTACTGTGCACAAGATTCCAATCCTGCACAAGAAACGGTTCAGAACATGCCAACAGTAGATTTTAATTTTAAAAGTACATGAGAAGTATAGAGTATCTCAGATACTTTTACATCTTTCATTATGATATAAAACACATGTCAACCGATTCTTGAGAGCAAAGCAGTGGTCCAGCCCTCTACCTAGAAGTCAGACAACTTTAACAGAATTTGATGCAATTTAGACTTTGTCTACCCTAAGCCTCTTACCATGAGATGCACAGTTACACAGCACTGGTAATACGGTGCTGCACTGCGTTCCACACAGCACGGACTTAAGCGTACCTGTTCATCTGATTCATAGCCAAACACTGGTTGCATACATCTTGGTATCAACTAAAGGAAGCAAATTAGGCTTTAATCCAATCAGGATATATGCAGAATTAACCAGCATTCATTTGAACCTAACACAACTTGACATCCTTAATATGTTTCTAAGCAGCAACCAATACTATTCACCCTGCAAATTGGAAAGCAACCAATACTATTCCCCCTGCAATGGGGGGGGGGGGGGGGGGGGAACCGACAGATTTTTAATCAAAATTAGTCTACTTCACTGGAGTTCATAGACTTTAACAGAGTTAAAAGTTTTGTCCCAAAAAGCCAAGGACAGGAAAATGAAGCGTTAAATGACTGGGTAGCCCAGGCAGAATGACCAGGATACAACTGTTTCACCCCAAAGTATAAGATGGCTATAACTTAGACTTGTCGAGGAAACCTAACAAAAGTGAGGTTTTGAACAGATGTACAACACAGACAACAGAAAACTGCTAGCATGCTTAACTAAAGCCATGTGTGAAAGACAAAGGTCTGGACAAACTGCGAAAAAGAGAGGTCATTTCTGAACTGCAAAATGGATTTATTTTGATTAAGAAATACAAGAAGGTAATACAGAGAGCAATGACCAGAGTTTCAGATCATACAGCAATAGAAAAGGAACTCATAAGCCCCATAGGGACATAAGGCTACCCACCCACACACAGCTTATATTTCAAGTCTTCATTTTAAGGCCATGACTTGACCTCTGTTCAGAGACATATTAAGGTCTTGGCACAGTATCAGATGCCTAGAATAGTGAAGTATCATAAACAGATTTAGTGTATGGAATTTTACACTGGCCAAAATTAATTGGCTAAGAGGTCAAATTACAGCTGTTAATATTTTGCAGTAGGAGCCAAAGCCCTCCAATTGCCCTAAAGTCTATTAACTGTTTCCCTTCGTTGATTTTTATGTCTCTAGTTACTTTGTTGAAAAAAGTCACAATTCTGAGGTTTTTCAAAAAGGGACGACAAACATTAAAATGTAGCTCAGCTTTGTGCAAATCCTGCTTTCAGCCAGCTGCAGGAATCACTGATAAAGACATGGCCTGAAAGAAAGTGCAAGGAAGCTAGGTCTGGGGTTTATAATACTAACCTAAAATCTCAGGCAATCTAAGTTAAAGCTGTTCTTGCAGCACCACCAGCTTCTTACATGAATTTAGGCAAGTCATTCAGGCACTATCAGCACACACTGTTGATAGTAAGGGCCAACACCAAAGGCATCATCACTCTCATGAGACCAATTATAAACTCCAAAACACAGCTCTCTATAGCAGTCCAGTCTGACCCTGAAAGGTCTGAAATACTTCCAGATAGGTCACCCTCTGCTGTGGCCCACTTGCAGTTCAACCATCCCTAAATGCGCTTGGTCCTGACCCTTCTTCCTTCCTCCTCTCCTTCTGCCTGCAAATATATACCAGGGTTGAAAGAATAGTTCCCTGTTGACCAATTCCTTGGGCAGCTGAGCCCCTCACTGTGCACCTAGGATACATCTTAGAACCACTCTGAAGTAACAAGCGCCACATATACATGGTTGGCTTTAGTGTAGGCCCCAAGGTTTAATACAGATGGAGGACTGACTTCATGGCCAACCCTAATTACCATGTAAAAGGATGAGGAAATACTTTCTGGCTCCACTGAAGCCAATGGCAGCAGGCCCATTCCCAGGATTTTAGCTTACAGTACTACAGCTATACCACCAGCTCCCTTCCCTGAGTATTTATGTACTATTGCTAGAGTTGGGGTATATTTGAGCCAAACTCCAAAATTTAGACTTGGATGTACAGTGGTGTCAGCTGTAAATTTTATAATCAGTGATCCCCTACCTAAGTTTTGTGCCCATATTTCATACCCGAGTAATGAATTGTTGGACCCACTTCAGTAATTGCATCTGTGCCTGGCTTGAGCCCACAAAGTCAGAGATGCTCAGGTTTATAGACCTTGAAAGTCTGTATTCTAGCAACTCTTAATTGTTTCTAAATTCTAATTTGACTAATACATTGGTTTAGAGCCATCGAGTTTCATGAAGTTTACCAGTGAAGTCTACTTCAAACCCAGGATGGCTCAGCTGACCTGTACATCTTCTAAAGTGGCAGGGAAGTATTTAATACACGAGCTTTTTTAGGATGGGATACCGAGATGACTGGACCATTAACAAATACAATTTTTTAAATTAGTACCTCCTTCAGAAATTAGCACCTCAAAGTTCTGTTTTGGTGTCTTGTAAAGGAGTGTACATCTATTTGTGTCTGCATCTTTCCCCTCAGATGATTTTTGAAGAAAAAAAATTAGGAGCCAAATCCCAAAAACTTCAGCAAATCCCCTCCTTTACCTACCAGCTTTGCTGGACATGCAGATACATTCCAATATTCTTATAGCTGTGCCTGTAGTCTTTTCAGATGGTGCTTAATACAGAAATAAGTAACATTTTGCAGGAAAACAAACTACCAAGTTTTACTCAAAATATATAATAAAAATATTTTTGGCCACACACAGGATTCCGAAGAAGCTGGAAATACATCTAAAAATAAACCTAGTCCTGAATTTTAGTTGTTTCTATTCCTTTTCCCAGGTGCTGAGGGAAGCACCGAGCTGAAAGAGTTTGCAATGCCAGCCACTGCCTCTGCTTCTTGGCAAGTGCCAATGACTTGAGCTCCCTTCACTTCCATCAGGGCAACGCTACGTAGAGCTAAGAAGCTGGGCTGTACTAAAAAGTAAACCAACAGCAACCTGCCCCAAACCTAATTCTTCATACCTTTATTACTTGGAAAGTCAATAGCAGCATTTTTTCTGTGAAGCCAGGTCTCTGAAAGGACACTACCTTGGTTCACCACCTACAAGGTAATACGCAGATTGCATCAGTGTACCACTCCCCTCCAAGTCAGCATTGCCTAATCTCACTTCTGCCTCCCAGAAATGGCGTCACACAATCATCACCTCACAATTATAGAATAGCCATGTGGTAGCCATAGCATCACTTGCATGAAGAGTATAATTGGGAAAGTGTCTCTCTATTGCTGGTTGACTTAAAAGTGACAACAGATACGTTCTTTGTGAAAGAAGAGACAAGACAGTCTTCTTCCTCTTCTCAATTCATCTTTTCCTCACACATGCTCAGTTTTTTTTCTATCAGAAACCAGGCAGAAGGACTGTAGGATGACCAAGGATATAACCAACACTTGGGGGGAGGAAATCAAAAAAAAGGGGTTTGAAATCAGGTGTTTCTTGAGCAGCCATCTTACCAGTCTCAAGGGTACTGTTGTCATCTTATCTACATGTTCCAATTTTAAAGGTCCTGTTTCCTTATGCAGGTTCATACTTTGCTATAGAGATAATAAATTTATTCTCATGCTGCCTCAAGTCTTGTCTAAGCTGGAGTCCCACTGTGGTAAATATCACATGAACATAATCTTGAACTGCTTGTAATGACTATCCTTTGTATGCCAGTCATCTGAGACTGACTTCTTTAAATATGACTGCTTTAGTTTGATTGTGCTCTGTAGAAAGACAGAGGTGTGGATGCCTCAAGGTTTTTTTTCCAGTTCTCAATATTGAAGAGGATGGGTGCTAAGAAAGTTAGATCCTAAACAAAGAATTAAAGTCAAAGCCTTTTGTTTTAAGTGATTTACAGATCTTCGTCTGTACATCATTATGCAAAATTGCAGATAATGTATTGACAGGCTAGTCCAGGTCACTGCCACGCTCAGATCGAAGATGATCGCCCAAACTCACAATAAGAAACATGACTTCTCAATATTAGAGAAGTTAACTTCTCTTCTGCCCTTGCTGTTAATGTTCATAAAAAATTTCTTCTTCCAAAGGCAAGAAACATACACCCAGCCCTAACAACTTATTACTTTACAAGGCCAGAAGGTGGAGTTGTAATGTAGAGGGCCATTACAGAACATCAAAAAGCTACACATCCAACTGAATACTAGTTCTTCTCTACTAGAAAAATATACTACAATTTTGTAATCGTTAAAAAAGAAGCCACTCTGCTGTATTCATGCCTCTTAGATGCTAGCATACAGCACCGCTGCACAACTGTATAAAAGCCAAAAGCAGAGAGTGCACTTAAAACCAGAAAGTTGCCTAAAAAAGCAAGCAAAACCCATAAATAACTAGAAGTACGTTCAGTTTTAACCCATCTTTTCTTTTTTTTTTTTCCTAATTCAGAGCATTTTAGTAACATCTGCAAGGAACTGTTTAAGTTACACATTCATTTGTAAATGCATATTAATAACGTGTAAAGGCAATGTTGTTATTTTTATGTAGACCACTGGATAACCATGGATATACATATATCTGTTGAAACACACAGCCAAGTAAGTCAGCCAGAAAACTATGCACTGAATGGAAAATTTGAAACAAAATCATCCTGTGATTACATCTCAACAGTGTCCCTTTAAGCCAAAATAAACATTTAGCACCAGTCCATCAGTAGTTAGTAGGAGGATATATTTAATCTGACTCCCATATATTGGCACAAGTGTAATTGGGGGTGGGATGTTAAATATGCCACCCTTTCCAAGCAGTGCTGATTTCCCATCCTGGACAAATGAAAATGAATGCACATAACATCCCTGAGAAGCCCCAGAGCCCTGCACTCACAAATGAAAACTGAGTCCTCAGTTAAGACTTGGCAGGCAACTAACTCCCTGACATTCATCAGAGCTGATGCCGCTGGTGCGGTGACTGGATCATTTACATTAATACTTTCAGTGCTCAGCTATCCCAGTGGCCTGACTGCAGAGTTGGAGATCCTTTGTTCTAGAATTAAAAAATAATTAAAAACCACACACCCCAAATCCAAAGTATCTAGAAGCTATTAAGAACTGAGGTAAGGCCTCAAACTTACTTACTACAAGGCCAAGGTAAGGACTGAGAATTAAAGACAGTGAAAAGAGACTTCAAGACCAAAAGAAAGTCAATTCTAAGAGAATTTATTCAGATGGATGAAGATGCTCAGTAAAAATTTACGAGAGTTATTACAAAGCTCACTTTAGACCAAATAAATTCTGAAAAGGTCTTCTCTAATTTTTGAAAACCCAAGTGAACAGAATTTACGGAATAATGTTTTTTGACAAGGAAACAGGCTTTTTTGGTTGGATCAGATTCTATCACCTTCAAAGATTACTGTAACTGCAGTTTCAAGCAAGACCTAACCTTCCAGTAACAAGACCAAAAATTCAGCATAATACCAGCAGCTGACAACCTGAGAAAAATCTTAAAGGGAATCAATGAAAATTGTTCAGAAATACTGCTTTTAACATAGGAAATTTAGATCTCTGCACCAAGTATTCTATATTGTATATCTGGCCCATATGTTGCAGTGAGTTTTGAAAATGCCGAGGTCAGAGTTTTTACAGCAGGATGATAACAGTTAGTTACTGCCCTGCTGGGAAAAAAACAAAGCATACCACCAGTCAAATCACAATTTTAGGGACTATTCTGGCAAGGACTGCCACCATGGGAGTTTTGGGATTGGGAAGCTAAAGTGAGAAGATTCGGAATTGTAGAATTCCATAAGGAAAATGTGGCATTTGCTTCAGAAAACTGAATCAAAATAGAATGGAAGAGGTGATGAGGCTAAGCACTATAAAAAACAGAGTAAAACCAGAATCAATGTATAAAAATATAAACTATCAGATAATAAAACTGAGGGGAAAATATGGTAGACAACATGGCTGACAAAGAGGAATCTTAAAGAAAAGGCAGACAGTTAAAAAGTAAAATATAATTCTTGTTGGAGTAAGTCATGTGCTCATGAATCCCAGAAAATTGAAAGGGAGTAGCTTTATTCAGGATGAGACTGGATTCTTTAAGAATTCTGCTGAACTGGAGCTTGTAAAAAAGTGTAATAAAATAAATCCTTCAAGAAAGTGTAAGTACAAGGAAGAAAGGTAATATTGTATGTGGGACAGACACCAAATGAAGTTACATGAGCAAGCAGACAAATCTAACAAGCTCGTGAACACAGGAATGGCAGGGGAAGAGATATGAAGAAGATACAGTAGAAAAGATGTCAAGCACTACAGACTAAGGACAGAATAGTACAGGCTGAGCGAGAAGGGGAAAGGAACGAGCCACTGCAACTACAATTTCCTTGCCAGAAGCAAGAAACTGGGGAGGGAACGACAACACAAGTTAGAGAGGGGAAGCCAGGAGGTAAAGGAAAAGGAAATTACTTATAAGCTTACTTTTTTGTTAATGACTTAAATACCTACTTCAAAAACATTTGAATCTGCAGCCTGTTAAATATGCCTTAAAAAGTACAGTCTTGATTCACCGTACACTTCCTTCATTAAAAGATATTTAACATGGTTTGTGTTTAGGTTTTTTTTTCTTTAATTTAGATTCAGAGCATTTCAATTCATCAACTACTATATTTAGCAAAGGTCACAAAATACATTAAATAAAGGTAGCATAAAAAGAAGTGTTAGAAATTGAGGTGTTTATTTTTAAAAAAAAGCTCTTCTTGAAGCAATCTGTCTAACTCTGCCCAAGTTTTATCAGATGCTTAACAGTTTAATCAGGCCTCTCTATTGTCATATCTTCCAATTATTATTTTACAGAGAATGCTATGATAAGAATCAACTAGATCAGCACACTAGCAAACTGTTTCATATTAGGGTATTTCCTACACTTAAAATAGCTATTACAATACACATCACAGAACCTTAGTACCCTAGGCATCAAATCTCTATTATTCTCCGACGGAAATAATTGTAAATGATAAAAATACATTTGAGATTCATTTTGAAATGTGTGGGAGGCAGTCCGTCTTTGTCTTTAAATGGCAAATACCTAAGATACGCCTGTTGTATTGGCTTAACCACTTACATTGCTTTCAATATTTAGCCCATATATGTGACTAATTTGTTTCTTTCATTTGTACTTTTTCTTTGCTTTTTCTTCTCTTCTTGAATGACCTAAAGTACCAGCATGCTGAAAAACAGGACAGTAGTAGTGTAGAATAAAGCCTTGTAAAGGGCATCACACTGAATTAATCTGTTTGCATCAAGTCCACTACTCAGCCAGAGTTTACCTATGCAGTTGGGAGCTCCTTCGCCAACGAAGATTGCTACTGGGACAGAATGCAAGATTTACAGAGGTCCATCAGTCTAAGCCTTCTTTAAACTGACCTCATGTAAAGCACATACAGAGAACAAAACCCAGAGCACTTGAAAGGAAAGCAACATTTGCTTCTAACAAACCCTGCAGGGAATTAGGCAGGTGCAAGAGTCTACTGTCTGAGAGAAAGAAAAAAATCTGCTAATATTTAACTCCCAAACAAATGCTGAGATTACTGCAGAAAGGCTTACAATTTGTAGTGCGTTGAATCAAGCAGCTGGTGAAACATTTAAAAGCCTGTAAGGTAATATGGTCATTAGGACTATTTAAATTCCTTTGAAGGAATTTAGCACAAAGATTCCTAGGCTGCTTCAAATGAAATATGCAAAGGCTCTCATTGACAAGGCATAATGGGATGGACAGGAATGTTGTGTTGATAAGAGGAACCTTTAAAGCTGAAACTTGCTAAGGATAAGTTTTGACAACCTGGATGACAGCTCTGAAGGGAGAATATATCTGAAGAGGCAAGAGGTTTAGATTCCTATCACCCTTCTAAAGAACAGCAAACATCCAGGTTGTGAACAAATCTGTCCAAAGATGCTCTGAGCTATAACGTAGTTTCACATGGATAGCAACTGATCTTTACAACATGTGAGGGGCAGCAGATACTGCCTGTTAGCAGCAGGGCTACTGGATTACGAGAATGGGAAACCTGTCTTACTATTCTAAAGAGATATCTATCAAGACCAGCCACCAGCATATGCCACCCTTCTTTTAATCAGTGACAGATCTGGACGCTCATAACCTGAACAGAACTTTCCATCTGTTGTGCTGTTTAACAAGTTTCAGATCGGAAATCGTTAACATTTCAACTTTATCTGATATTCGGTGCCCCACACAACAGAAAGAATCCATCATTCTAGAAGCTGCATATTTTCACTACTCAAAACCAAAATAAATTTGTAGTGCAGCTTATTAATACGCTAGGAGAAGCTGTAGTTATTTAATTTATACTGTTGGGCAGTATAAAACTAACAAGTTTTTCATTCCCTAAATTAGAAAAGAGATCAAAGCAGCAGTCTAACATAGCCCAGTTTTCCATGCTTTTGTCTCCTTTTGTTTAAATGCAACCTCCTCAGTTTCTACTTACACTGCCTTCCTCCCCTATCTCTGTACCCTCAAGCTCTGGCACGTCCTGGATCTTTCTCCACTGCAACACCCTAACCTCTTTTTCCCAACTTGTTTCCACCACAGTATCTCCACATGTTTAGTCTAGTTTTGCTCGATCTTCCAGATGGAGAGGAACAATGCTGACTGTGACTAGACCAGGCCTATATGTGCAGATTGGCCAAACAGTTCTTCCTCTTGGCTGCCAGGCAAACCAAACACAAGAGCAGCCTTTCAGCTACTGCAGGTCTGCCAGCTAGATTAGGGGGACTACAGCTCCCAGCCTGTTGGCAGTCCAGGCTTGCTGGAAAAAGTCAGCACACTTAAGACCATTTGTACTTGTTAATCAGGGGGCTCAACTGATACAGAGAAGGAGAGAAATACGTAGGAGAGAGTGCTCATTCATAATTCTTGTCTCCTTAAGAAACCAAGATAAATTCAACAACAGTGATTTAGCAACTATTCTGCCAGTTTGCAGTTCCTTTGTCCAACGGTGATAACGCTTTATCAAGAGCTACAGCACTTACTCTTCACTTACATGTATCAAACTTCTTGCTACCTGTTGTGGAAAGGGAATGCAGGAAAGAAAGAAGGAAAGACAAGGAAAGCAAGCAAAATCCTCACACCTCAGACACGCACATTCAAAATTTGAATGGAAAAAGTTATTTTCAGAGATACTCTATCTCTAAATGCTGCAAAACCCAGGAAAAACTTCATAAAAGGGAGTTCAACTGGCAATACTTGCTACTTGTTTATTTTAAGCTCAACTTTAAAGTATTTGGATAGAGGAAGGAGGGAGGGAGGGAGGGAGGTACCCAGTGTTGCACCAAAATAACATATCCACAAACACCTATGTGATATTTAAACAAGGAAAGAAAGAAGTGTGATTTAGTAAGGGCATCACACAAGCAAAATAGTGCAAAGCTGCTGCCACCTTTAGTCTGCTAAAACCAGAAGGTCAGAATAAGTGGGAGACAGGAGGCAAAATGGTCTATTTACTAATGTCATTTGTGAACAACACTGTTGTATGTAATATTAAAAAAGGTTTTATTTCCACTAACTCCTCTGTAACAAGTGTGCTATCACTGCATTTCCTCCAGCAAGAGGCAGCTTCCAGGGCTTAACACCTCACAAGTAACACCCTGGTCAGAAGAGCTCTCAGAAACAGAGGACCAGATCCTATTGTGACTATGTTTTATTTCGTCATTTTACCATTCCTACACCAATAGAAAACCCTTGAGTTAACGGTTATGTGTTTTGCTATGAAGTGTTAAATGAACAGAAATGTAGGAATCTCTTGAGCAAGAACATTTAAGTATGTTGGGCTTAATTATACAAGTTATCACCTGAATGGGAATCCTTACCAGTGAAGTGAATGAGGCTGCACACATCAAGTCTGCTCAGACAAGTTTTAGTTTCAGGAATGAGACGAGACCCCAGGACTCAACAAGGACAGCATCAAACTGACTGTATATTTTGGTAGAGAACCTATACAAAGGGCTAATCATAAACTGTGGTGAAATACATATATATGTAAAGATGGAAGTTCCAAAAAAGGCTCTACAATATTAGAGGTTAATATTTTAATGAACTCTCTTTAAATAATACATCATCTTTTGAACAAGCTAATACTTTATAGATGAGAATCTTTAAACCAAGTGTAATTGAGCTACAGTGTTTCTTTAGTGGTGTCCCCTTATCCTGAATCTCTTTTAACACTCATTGATTTCTGCCAGACACTCATTGGAAGAATTAATTTATTTATGAACTTGTCATTACAAGTAATTGATTAAGATGTCGTTCCTTAAAGATTTAATTATGCCCAAAGATAAAAGATTTGCTAATTATTGTCTTTTATCTAATTGAAGCTTTGTATTACAAATAAAGTTCAAAGGTTTAAGACAGTTGCCCTTTCAACCATTTGGGCAAAGATGAGAATTTAATTAGAGGGGAGACCACGTTCTCACTAGCATCTTCAGACGTATTCCAGGAGCCATTCTGGTAACAGAATTGATGACTATTCAATGTGCAGAGACCCCAGAAAATCTTTTAACCGTTTTTTGTCTTTCATATGTTTTCACAGCATTGCCCTTTGTTTTGGATCCAGCAAGCAATTTGACAGTCTGACCCAGCTAGTGAAATATCTTAAATCAAAGATTAAGAACTCCCACATTTCTTTCCTCCCCCCCCCAAACTTTTCTCTTAGATGCCAATAATGGGAAAAATTCCTAAGAACGTGGGGTTTTAGGTCTTCAGGAAAAGATAGCAGCAATAACCTCACTTAAGAATTGTTCTCAATTGAGGACTGGAGCAGAAAAACATCAATGTCCAAATATCAACATCTCTTCACAATAAACAATTCAGAAAAAAGAATATTACATAGGAAGTTTCTTTCTGTGTCATTAAACAAACACACGAACTTGTTGGTTCATTTCATAATAGCACAAATCAAGAAACAGACACATCCACAGAACAGCAAATCCTAACATACAAATGACTTAATTTTCAAGCTTCCTAGGATGAGACCACATTTGCACAAACCCGAAGCACAAAGCTATCCTGTTTGGTACACATACACATCTATCAGTACTGCATGCAAATATCACCTGCGGGAACTGTACTTGCAAACGATAGCAAAGATATCACACTGTGTTCATAATTATTAGGTTTTGCACACAGCTGCAAATACGCAGTTCTAAAGAGCTGGCCCACTGGGAAGCCCTTGTTCCCCCAACAGCATTTACTGTTAAGTTACAGAGAACCCAGGGCTCAGCTGACATTTCCACAACATGGATAGCAAGACTTTGTGGCAGTATACGGACAAAGGCCCTGACAGTCCCCATTAGACACAGAATGATTGCTCTGCAACTGTAAGCTATTCCAAGTAGATATTTGGTCATAATAAATGCCCACTAGACTACTACCTAATGAAATTGCTTGACATTTATACATGTAATTAGAACAAGTATAATCAATCAATCTATCCATATAAAATCAAACTACAGTTTTCAAAGTCTCCTTGATTTATGACATAGTTTATAGGAATAGAATATTTAATACTTCAGTGAGCCAGTGTTTCCTCACTTTTTATTTCTATTTCTCAAAAAACACATATTGGACACTTGAAACTGCGAATGAGCTTTGAATGCCCTTTACCAAAATAACTGCATACCAAAATATTCTTGAATTCAAGTACTTGGCCCAAATTCCCGTAGTTTTTTATTACTTCTGAGAAGAACTAACCAAGTAAATTTCCATACACACAGTGGAGCCACCCAGGC
>NW_008825558.1:1872221-1878536 GCF_000699105.1 Pygoscelis adeliae
ATTCATTAAATTATCAGGTGATGGAAGTTCCACAGTTTTGGGGCGAGCATTGCCATAAACATCAGTCACCTTCTACAGAAAAAGGAGCAAGATACAGGATCAAGGAGTTGTTGTATTTTGAGTTAATGAGTTCTGTTCAAGAGTACATGTCACGCCAAGTGCCAGTCACCAAAGTGAATCAGACAGCTCTGTAAAGATGGAACAGATCTGTAGAACTGGAAGCTTACTCTGCTCTCCTTAGTGAATTACCACCTAGCATCCTGGTTATAAAGATCAAGATAGAGAACTTTTTTGCAGAAGTACTTCACCCACAGATTACTGGATGCTGGATTACTCAGATGTTGACAAGATCCAAAATTTCACCCTCTCACCACAGTAAGCTACTGTGCGAGACCACTACTAGTGAGTAAAGAGTCTGGCCTGACTTAGATGTTACAAACCATTTCATGTTTGCAGCAGCATAACCACAAAGCTTACAAGAGCCCCAAGCCTATATACCCTCACACAGTTCATTTTCCTCTTTCTGCAAGGTTTTCTGTTTATTGGGTAACCTCACACTGCTCCTAGCATTCAGAGTGCCATGCACTGGGAATTTCTAGTGTGCTGCCCACACTAGAATTGTCGATTCCTGTTAATACTACTAATAGTAAAAAGATGCTTCTAAGGTACAGGAGCTGTACTTCTTTCCTTACAGCTGTAGAATTACAGAAGACTATCTGCCAACAATGTTTTATAATCATTTCCAGAAGAAATGCCTTCTTGCAAAAGCTATGAAACCCTGCTTTGCACCTAAACTTTCCCAAAATTAAATCACAGTTTGACATCATCAGTATGATGGGACTAAAATGGAATTCCAGGACTGCTGAAGATGGTTATGGTTCAAAACTTAGAGTTTTGATCTGCAGCTTTTGGATGTAAGTTTTGACGTCCATCAACTCACATCACCTTCAGCAAGAATTCAGCAAACTTTGCACCTCACTGACACCCAGATGCTTAAACCAAAACAAGTTTTGAGATTTTTTTTTTTTAAAGTTGGCAAAATAAACATGGGTAGGCACACGTTTCTTCACTTTTCAAGGTTACAGCTTAAGCAAATCTCAAGAGCATCTAATCAAACACACTCTTCCAAAATCTTACACTTTATCATTCTAGAAAAGAAAAAAAATGTTATGGCACAAATAAACCTGTTCTAACAAGTTTGTGAGCTCAATTTTTTCCAGCTCACTTCAATTTTTACCCAAGTGAAGGAGATGTCAAGACTACACTGGTGAACCAAGCAGTATAGACACCCATTTCTTTACACTGCATAGTGCGTGCAACTCCTTCCATTTTTGCTGCACACAGAACATGACCATGGATTAAGCACTACATCCCAAAGAGGAACACTGCAGCGAGTGTGCCACAGAATCAACAAAATCCCATATACACCTTAAGGTTGTGCCTAATTTATTTCCAACAGAAAGAAAAACTTAATTTTCTCAGCAATGTCTGCCTTATTCCTCAAAACCTGACTAGAGGACTCATCGCCTTTGAAGCTGGAAGAGTAAAAGCAAAACTCAGCAGTTCTAAAATAAAACTGCTCTATCTATACAGAACACATGTTCTCAGCAGGCTCCAAAGCATTATCTAAGGGGAATCCTACCCCCTAAGATGCTCCTGAGCACTGTACAGAATCAAGAACACTAGTAAAACTGGATTTGTGCATTGGTCATTTCTTTAGTTCTTCATTTATGAGCAACGATGTAAAATAAAACCAATGATATAAAAGAAAGTGAGCTTTCCTCCCTATTCTACATGCTGATTAAATATTAATATTTTCTTTAAATGAAACAGTGGATTATCAGAAGAGAGAAATAAAAGCACTTGCTAAGACTTGAAAAAAATCCATGGCAATTTACTGTACAGCATTTGTCTTTGTACAAAAGACAGAATTCATGAGACAGTGATTTGTATGTGCTCCCCTAGAAACATACCACACTGAGCTAGGCAAATACAGTAATCTGTTAAAATCATATCTCAAATTTAAAAGTTATTCTCTTCAGTTCACTGCAGTACTTTTTTTGCTCTCAAATATCCACATTGCAAACAAATTTCACCACTGGTGAAGCTTATTAACATTGCTGGTAACAGAGCAGGCTAATTCAGTCATCTTACCAACAAAAACTGTGCGCTTCAGAGTTTCTGAACCTGCTCATCATGTAAATGATATCAAGAATTACCTGCAGCCTATCAGAGAAAAGTAGTATTAACAGCAAAATGTTTGATGAGAAAGTACTAACCAGAACAGGTCAAAATTGCCTAGAAAAAAAAATTACACACAAAAAGGAGCAATTCCAATCAATGCATTTTTTTTTTCTTTAGATGCTGATCTTGCTGAATGAATGGTGCAGCTCTCCAGCAGGTAAACGGGCTGGTCACCAGAAGCTAATGCATTATTGCTGTGAGCACCTTTGTGAAATCTTTATCTAATACGCCCACTGAAGTCAGTAGACAATCTGCCTCTTGGTTCTGTCATACCAGAATCTATACTCTCACACTCAAATACTCCCAAATTTCAGATTCTAGAAGTTTCTTCTCAGCTACATTTCTCTCCTTTTAGATTCAAAATTTGGAAAGGATACACAGCTAAGTATGGCTGTAAGAGTTTTCCATCCTTGATGCTTTCGTGTTATCTTACATGTTGATTTACTTCATTATTTCTCAAGGGACTGCAAGTTAAGAGTGAGGACCTAGTCCCTGCAGGACAGGTCCTGCTCTCAGAATAGAAAGCAGAAAAGGAAAGTGAAGTGTCCTCATATGGGAGAGAAGCTTGCATCTTGTCAGATTTTTATGTGGTTTATTTATTTTCATAAGTAAGCTGTAGTATCTGGGTATCTCCTACTATTATTTATAGGCATTTCTATAGAGCTCATAATCACAGTATCTGAGTGCTTCACACTATTTACGATATGCCATTTATCTCTAGAGGGTAGAGCTCTCCTCCTTTCTGCTTTGAAGATGGCTTCTCATAGATATAAGGTACAGATGATTAATGCCTTCTGCACTTGGCATCTTGTGACATGGCTGTTTGGGGAAATGCGAGTCTTTAATCACACTCTAAAGCAGAGGATTTGGGCTCAGTTTGATCTTTCTTAGACTGTACCTTTTTCTCCAAATATAGAGTACAGTCAACTTAAAAAAATAGGAAGAGAACAGGAAATTTTATAGAAAAATCAGCAACTGCAGTTTTCCTCTCCTGAAGAGCCACACATGACAAAGTATCTTCCTTAAAGGAATACAAATCTCAACAATGCCTCCATGTCAGGTAGATTCTGCTCCATTGGGACTTCATTTCAAACATGTCTGAGCTCTCCAGTATTCCAGGGAACATTTTTTTCCCAGTCTGAGAAGGTCAGGATGTTTCCTGGGAGGTTGAGAGGTGGAAAAATGAAGCATCTTTCATACTGACTGACACTAAGTAGTAGTTTTCCTAACTGGCATGAGCTCACATATCTAGTGAGAGGATTCTGAATTGCTTTGATGAATGAATTCAGTTTCTTCAACCCCACCGAAGAAAGGACTGAGATTTGTCCTTTTATACAAGACATACAGAAAAATGCAGCCAGCTGATAAACAGCAAGTCTTTGATGATGACTCTTCAAAAATATATTTAGGAAAAAAGAGTAAGCAAAAACCATGTCAAAGAGTTTATTTAAGAGGATGAGGTTTCTCTTAGCTCAAGACTATTTTGTCAGAGTGGATAGGTTTCAATTTCTGAAGAAATGTAAGACTTTAAATAGAAAAATTTTAAGTATAAACAATATATTTTGGTCACCAAGGAAAAGGTTTTTAATCTTAACTCACGCCCTTAAGGATGTGACTGATCCTTAGAAGACTTTGTCAGCAAAGACTAGAGTAAGATCAAACAAAGAAAACCATCAAAAAGGGTAACTTAGATTTTAAGTTCTTTGGCTTTCCTTGGTTATGTATCTTCAGTGTCTGAAATACTGGCCTTAAGCAGAACTGCAATGCAAACAAACAGGCATTTCCTCACTGGAGTAACTACTGAAAATCTTCTATCAACATTCCCTTCATTGCTTAAATGAATTTGCATGGACTTTGCTGACACACAGCTTTCACAAGCGTTTCCATGATTAAGATTTCTGAAGGAAGGGCAACTGCCAAAGGATGAAATTCCCGAGAACATAATTTAATTCTAAAGATATCTCTAAATAGCTCCAAAAGACACTATGAACAGGCACTTCCAGAAGCTTAGCACATGTATCTTCAGTAAGCGTCACCAGAAGTATATTCTGAGTGAGGTGGTGTCAACTTAGACAGATACAGGTTAGTTCTATAAGATGACTCATTTACTAGTTGCCAGATACTTCCCCATCCACATCTTCTAGTCCATTAGAAACAGGAGCATGATTTTTCACATGACAGATACAGAAATGCTGGTTATAAAACAGCTGAATTCTCAGATATCTGTTGAGCACTTGAGAAAAGTCTGGCTAACTAATCCTTCCATTGTCAAAATAGGAACAAAGCTCTTTTGACAAATTATTTCCATACTGATGAATGCAGGATCCTTTGGAAATCAGCCCCAGGGTTAGGTTTCTTTATGCTTCTTACTTTAGAAAGTCCTCAGAGGTGCCACTCAATCTGAAAATACCAGGAATGTAAAATATATTCCAAAAGGAATATAAAAGATAGCAAGTAACTATGATGGTATGCCCAAGAAATCATAATACTTTCACCGCCTAGCAAATTTTAAGTCAGAAATGCTATAGTATACAACTGGCTCAGATTCCTGAATGTATTTGTGCCCCCCCACACATGGGACAGAGTAGTGCTGATGCAGGTCTGTTTGTTTTGGTTTGGGGTTTTTTGTTTGTTTTAAGAGTAGTCCAGCAGTAGAAGGTCCCAGCACCGCACAGTTTGCGGCAGCACAGAGTCCCATTTACCAGGCTACCTTCTACACAGCCAGCCAAGGTCAAGCTTCATTTCTGAACCCAGTGTTCTTACTCAAATTAAGTACATAAATGGGAAAGGATGGATTGGATTCAAATGTGATCTTAGAACCAAATGCAAAGAGAAATAATTCAGCTTAAACTACTGAAATTACATTGGTGCGGAGTTGGGAAAATTGACAGTAAAATCAGCTCAGCATTCCTCACTAGGAATTTATTTCCTTAGAGAGATTTCCAGAGAAAACCATCTAAGTAAAGAACAAAAAGGCAAAGATGAGAGACACTGAAAGGTGTAAATAAAGGTGGAGGATAAATCAGTTAAAGTTATTTAGGAATTCTGTGAGGAACACAGTCTAATTTTACAATACTACGCATCACTCCATTCCCATTTAGTTCAGAGAAAACATTTGTACAACCAGAAAGGTACATCAGAGGGCACCAAAAATAATTCAGGTTTTTAGAAAAGATATGATGGTGAATGAAGATTTACTGGGAATTGCCTCCATAGCTTGAGAAAGGATGACTGAAGCGAGAAGGAGGATTCAGTTTTCAATAGACTAGAAAGGCAAGCGATGGACTGATGTAGGTGAACTGTTTCTCAGCTGCTATTTCCAAAACAAGGGGCCATCAGCTGAAGCCAGGGAGAGCAATAACATACAACAATTCAGTTACATTTCATAAGCTGTATCGGCACAGAACAAGAGGCCAAAGTCAGCAATAGATGTCAGCAGCATAAATCAGATCAAGAAGCAAATAAACACACACAAGGCCTGATCTTCCTGTTTATACCAGCACACAGCAGGAAGGAATGCAGTGAAATAAATTCAGCAATGAGCACCGAAGTTCAGAGAGGAGAATTAGATCTATGAGGTTTGGGTTGGTTGGTTTTGGTGGGTGGTTTTTTGGGTAGGGGCATGTGTTAAAAGAACAAAAATATAGGCAACCAGATTAGGTATCCCAGAAAAGGATGAGGTACTGTGGGCTCAAGTGATGTAAATCAGACTTAGATGCTTGTTGAACACTATTTCCTTCCTGTGGCAGAGGTCCCCAAAAGTATTCTACCAGATCCAGTGCTAGAGATTGCATTTTTCTGGTGCTGAGCCTAGAGGTAGAAGCAGTGGTGTTTTCATGCAAGACTATGTAAGTCGAGTTCTCAGCTGAAAGTTATTCCAGATAATATATGCTAAACCACAAGGGCTTGCTGGATTGCATGTGGAAAGCACAGGAAAAAGGATAGGACAATAACGGCAATTTTTTTGTTGCCCTCTTGCAGATGTGTTGCTCAAATGTGATGGACTTTGTCTGTGCTAATGCCATACTCCTGTGAAAGTTCCTCGTTACAGTCAGAGCTGACAGGATGGCT
>NW_008825558.1:1878556-1881792 GCF_000699105.1 Pygoscelis adeliae
TACCAGTCACAACTCTCAAGAATACTTTTACAAGGCCTGACACGATGCTTTGCAAGTGCTAAATTTTTATCCTCTCATATTGAGGTGGGACAAGGGTGGTAGGTGTCTTCAGCCATTTTAAGGCATTTTATAATGCTTCCAGATGCTGCATGCTAGTCTCACTAAGAGCTTCTCATTATCATAAAATTTACATGCTCTATGGGCTGAAAGACACTCTTCAATGAGATAATGAAAGGCATATTAATTTGACAAAAATGATCAAAAGATCATGTAAAGATGCTACAGAGCATGCAAGGACATTGCAAATAATCTTTCCCAAGGACTTGAAAAAAAAGTAATAGCAAAACAAAGCACTTGCACTTTTCCCACTATGTTCTTCACTTAAGATGATCCCTTAAAAACAACAATACTGAACACTCAGCATCTCATACATTTAAAGCACAATAAGAACACTAACTGGTGTTCTGGAGCAGTCCTGTAGATTGATGGATGAATTCTTTGCTGAGAACACATAAAACATCCTTTGATTAGTGCATTATCATGGACACTTTAAGTAACACTTGAGCAGTGAAGGACATGTACACTGAATAATGTCAGATTGTTTCAGTGATAGGTCACAGTATACTTTTTTAAACATTTCAACAAGCCATGGTATTTTAGGTTAGGATACCTGAAACGCTATGTAGTAGAGATGCAGTTCAAAATATGCTGTGGAAAACAAGTGATAAAACTTCTCCCTGGCAGCAATATGTAAGTTTCTCTAACAAGTTTATTTCCAGATGTTTTACCAAAGCCCGGCTCAAGGCCAAGTGCAGGTCTACACTGACCTTAATATAGCAAAGGCACAATTACAAACTGCAAAACACCTCAGTCCGGTTAAACATTTCAAGCAAAAAAAAAAAGCAAACGAATGATATGTTTATTTACTCAGACCTAAAGACAAAAGTTAGATTCAGGAAACCCCTTGTAAACTCACAGGATAAAATATGGTTTCTCCATGAATGACCTCAACACTATCATTCTGTATTTTGGCTATGCAGTATCATCTTCTGATCTCAAGAGATCAATATTTGAGATTAAGTCTTTTTACGGGTTTTCTCCAAGTGTCTAAAGAGTCCTCTCAAGGTAATGTACATTAAACCTGAGATGCATTAACTACACAGTACAACTTTATTTTATGTACAACCATGTAAATGAACTATGTCTACTTTTTTCCAGAACCGGTATCTCTGAAAACATTTTAATATTAAATTTGAATTAAGGAAAGTTCTCATAACCATGTGACAGGAAAATGTACCTTTTTTTATTACACTGATTTACCAGATTATCAAAAACCAACACATGTCTGCACACTGTAGCTGTTACATTCAGATACTACAGATTCAAGGAGGACATGCCAGATTTATACCAGCTTTCAAGAATGTGGGCACCATGGTACACTGTGGTTTGAGATGCTGCAGTTATTCCCATGCTAAGTACAAAAGATAACTTCGACAGTTCAAATAGCATTGCATAGTAACTGTTGAGATTTTAATTATAGTTTTATTAATAATGTAGTAAACTAATGCTGATGAAATCTCTCTAACATTCTTTTTAACTGCAGTGGGTAATAAGAAATTGATACACTTAAAGTTGTTTTCCTGAAAGTTGAAAGAAACTCCATAAAAGCTATCATTTCCCCTTTAAGCCAGCTCTCACCTCTCGTGCCAGGGTAGGACAGTAGTGAAACAATTGTACACAACAGAGCATCCCAATAAGCAAAAAGTTCTCAAAAGGTTTTGCTGAAGAATTTTACTATGACAGACTTATGTTGGTGCTCTGAGCCAGTATTTCTTCCAATTTTATAAGACAGCCTAATAAAAGATGCTAGTTTTCCTTTATACACCTTGTTTCTTTAAAATGTAAAGAAGGATTCCTGTAACCATCCTCGGTCCTTTTAATGAATTTCCTAAAGCTGAAGTCGAGTAAAGATAAAGTCAAGTCTATTTTGGAAAACTCATGGCAACATGTGCCAGCTTCCAAATCTAAATCAAAAAATACACACCATTATTAAGCTCTATTGTAGTATGGGTTTCCAGAGGTCACAGTATAACCTCTATTCCTTCTTGCTGAACAAGAAGATACCATTAACTACAGCAGAATCCTAGTGTTGCTGAATATTGCATTTAAAGACCATATGATGTATCATGACCAGTAATACTTCCTTGACAGGTGTCAAGATTTTAAAATCTTCTGACGGATCAAAAAAAACCAACCCACTATTGAAAAGTGATGTTCATTAACAATGGCTTTCTCTTCCATAGCCTCTCACCACCTTTTTATCCATTACATGTTAACCTGATAATCCTAAGCATCTGTCAAAGTTTAGCCCAGAGGAAACAGTTTGGCAGTTAAAAGAATTAAGGTTCTTAGAATTATCTAAAAATAGAATTTTCATTAAAGGAAAAAAATAATCCATATTTTAGAAGTAAATTTTCATCTTTTGTAAATGGTGTAACTTACAGCTAAATCACTGGAAATTATAACTAGCTCTACAAGTTGAAACACTAAAAAGCTGAGTTCTGCCAAGTTACTGTCCTATTAATCCAGTATAATCCACATCCTTAAAATAACATCTTCAGAAGGATTGTGGCTGTATCCATCTGTTCAAGCACTGAGTATTTTATTATGTCTTGCAGAAACACCAACGCACTATAGAAATGTCATCCAGTGATATTTTAATTCTTTTTATATATGACTAGCCAAAGACATCTCTGTTCCAGAGCAACAGGGTTAGCAGGTGAACTAACATCCTACTTCCATTCAACAGGTCACTGGAAGTTAGTATTTCAGGTAGGATAAAAGAAACACTGGCAAGTGCCAGAAGCAAAAACCTACAATCCACCCTTCTCATACAGTTCTTCAAACAGTGACGTGGCTGCAAACCACGTGTGGCACCCAGCTTGTTACATGGGCAGTGCTTGCAGAGAGGTTTCCTTGAACCATGCCGATAACATAGCGCTAGGAGTTAATGAGATGGTTGGTAATGGACAGGGGCAGAATGAAACCTCCATAATCCACGGGGAAATGGTTAGCAACCTGCTACACCACTTAGACACACACAAGTCTATGGGGCCAGATGGGATCCACCCAAGGGTACTGAGGGAGATGGCAGAAGTGCTCACCGAGCTGCTTTCAATCATGTATCAGCAGTCCTGGCTAACCGGGGAGGTCCCAGTTGGCTGGAGGGTAGCAAA
>NW_008825558.1:1882802-1897797 GCF_000699105.1 Pygoscelis adeliae
CGAAGCTGGTGAAGGGTCTGGAGAACAAGCCTTATGAGGAGCGGCTGAGGGAACTGGGGTTGTTTAGCCTGGAGAGAAGGAGGCTCAGGGGAGACCTTATTGCTCTCTACAACTACCTGAAAGGAGGTTGTAGCAAGGTGGGGGTCGGTCTCTTCTCCCAAGTAACAAGCGATAGGACAAGAGGCAGTGGCCTCAAGTTGCGCCAGGGGAGGTTTAGTTTGGACATTAGGAAAAATTTCTTCACCAAAAGAGTTGTCAAGCATTGGAACAGGCTGCCCAGGGAAGCGGTTGAGTCACCATCCCTGGACATATTTAAAAGACGTGTAGATGTGGTGCTTAGGGACATGGTTTAGTGGTGGACTTGGCAGTGCAAGGTTAACAGTTGGACTGAATGATCCTAAAGGTCTTTCCTAAGCTAAACAATTCTATGACTCTATGGTAACATTATTACTACATGAAAAAGAGATACCACACAATCCATCAGGTAAATTACTGGTTCCTTATGCTCATTTGCACATTACAGACTTTAACAGTCTTGTCTACCAAACACATTGGAGGATTAATTCCTTCTCCACGGACCTGTACCTTTTCTTATTACACCAGAATAAACCAGTGGGGAACACATTTAAAAACAACATAAATATAACAAATCAAAGCCAACACAACCTATCAGAAGAGATTTTTATATCTTCAATCCATTTAAGCAAATAACCAAAGCTATTTATCTCAATGGAACAACACTGGTGTTACAGTCTCTAACACAGTCATACCACTTCAAAGGTGCATGTCTGGACCTAAGAAAATGCTTCTGAAGTTCGAAGATATCTTGGAATTTGAGCAGAGCCTGATTCTCACTAGTGAAACCACATTCCTTGAGGAGCTATCACAGACATGGACATTTAACTCCACTCAAAAGGACCAAGAAATCTAATGTACTTGCGTATTAGGCAGTCCCTTTTTATATGCCTCAGTTTTCATTTTAGGATTAATGGTAGACAGAACCAAGTAGGGTCTGATACTCATTTACACTCCAATAGCAAAAAATGGTCTTATAATGGGCATCAGCATAACTGCAGTGTAACCAAACACTCAAGGATAAAAGAGGTGAATTCCCAAAGATTTATACCCATGTTATCAGATCTCTGCTCTCAGAAACTACAAAAACTTGAGAGTAACAGTGATGAAAAACTTTTTTTTACATAAATGCTACTAAAAACATACAGAAATCAGTAGAAAATTATAACTACTTTAAACTAAGCTGTAGAATTTTATGGCAAGGATATAATTTTCTGCTAAGTTTTATAGACGTGCCCAGAAATAAAACACCAGGCCTCTATTGAGTTTTACAGGGCTTTTCTGTAAGAATTACAAACAGTGGTATTCAAACAATACTTGTGGATCAGTCTGCCAGCAGCCCTGAAGCTAAAACTGCATTGCATAAACCAGGCATTGAATAATTTGGGATAATGAACAAATTCATAAAAAGTCAGTGGCTGTTTGTCAGTAATCTGTGAACAGACAAAGTGGTAAATTCATTGAATAAAAAACTCCTGGCTGTGAATAGTTCACCCAACTTTACAGCTTTGCCTTTAAGGGACTGCCTGAAGGGCTTATAACTCCACAGCATTCTTGCCAGGTAAGTTGCACAGCATTTTGTAGCAACAGTTAAATTAAAAAGCCCTTATGGGAAAACTCAATGAATTTAATAGAGATGAAATCAATATGGTTCTGCAGAAATTACTTTAAAACCTTCAGTTAGATCCTCTCCCAATCTCAGCCGCCTTACAGTGCATAGTATGGTCAAAGCAGCATAAGAGAATCCTAAAGCTGTGATTACAACTGCAGGGAAAATCTCCAGGGAAAGCACTTCTGAGACCCTACCAGAGCTTGTTTTGCACCTGGAAGAAGAGGACAGCATGAAACTGTGGAGTGAGGCAGTTCTTAAACAACCCAAGGATGTTGATGCAGCTTAGCTAGGAACCAAATTATGCCAAGAACCTCTCTAGTAGCTTAGTACAAGGAAAGCTTAAATGCTTTTCAACTTAGCATTTGAGACAGTGTCCTTTCCCTGGAACAGTCAAGTAGCCCATAGAATTAATACAGGAATTCTATCCCAACTAGGGGACCGCAGCCAATTTAATATTCCGACAGAAAAGCTAGCCTTCCTGGCTAAATTTGGTAAAATACTGTGTTTTGCCACACCCTTATGCTTACACCTCCTCCACTTAATAGGAAGATAAATATGGAGGAGTCACAAATATGGAAAGCAGGACAAAACCCACTCTTTCTCAGATGAACAAACGTCCTGAAAATCCCAAGTGAGGCCCATACAATGAAAGTAACCACTGGGTTGGCGGGGGTGCAGCCAACATTGATGGAGCCTCATGAATACAGGGAGATCCTAACAAAATTCCCTTTAGGAACAAAAGCATGAGTGGTGAGAATAACATTAGTAGTAAATTTTACCCTACTTTGCACTGGTAGTAGCTCAGATTACATGACAGTATACACCCACCACCATCCCCCATATTCAGTTTCCACAGGGCTCAAAGAAGAAGTCAGACAGTAAGTCCAACAGATGGAAGGATGGCGCTGCACCTAAGAACTCCTGATTTTAACTGTTATTATGCTTTCCTCTCTCTTCTTGGGACACCACGTGGAAAAATGCATTAAAGTCTGCAAGGTACACTGGTTAGCATGGAAAGTATAGCAGCACCTGAGACACAGGGGTGGCAGACAAGAGCAGAAGACTCCATCTGCAAACAGTTATTTAACTTCAAGGGGAAGTATTTAATTTTCATCCCTTAACTTTTACACTTTCTCCTGATTAGCTTTCTAAAGCTTAGTTTCCAAGTTCACCTAAGAGGATGACCAAGGGAATAAAGCGTAGCTGAAATCAACATGCTCTTAGAGCGGTTTAGATTTTGTAGCTTTGTTTAGTACTGAATATATTCATTAAAGTGCAGCTACCACAATAATAAATGTAGATATCACTAATTACAATACTAGATTTTAAATGCAACTTGAGTGTCTCCAGTGGCTTTTAAAGTGGTGTAATACCACAGCCAATTCAAATTTAATTAAAACTATCAGTTTAATTTAGTTTACATTTACAGCTAAAAAACCTAAAAAAATCCAAACTTTGCAGCCATTCTATAACTCTATTCAAATACTCATATTAGGTACAGGAAAAGTCTGAATATTTGTTTTGATAAATAACTTCATTTATCTTTTTGCCCATCCATGCTTACACGTCATCTTATTCTTTACTTAGCTTACATGGAAAAACACACACACTTCCCTTTACTTAAGGGATGTACGTGCATTTTTTCCACTCAGTGCTTAAAGAATTAGACAAATAAATCCCACTGGTAATTACAACATGTAATCTTATCTGAGGTTCAATCTGTTGCACTAAAAGTCTCCCTTGTGACATCTAAAAGGGTAGACAGATATAATGGGAGATTTCTGGAGTCTGTTCTGCTGTCCTACATTACTGAAGCCAACAGCAACAGGACTGGGCTCAGAAAATTGCCTTAAGCCTCTGAGCATAAAGCTTTGACTTTTAACGGAGCCCATGAAAACTGACTCATTCTTCTGCCCTTTTGAAATTCCCAGCCCGCATCCCTATCTGCAAGAAGGATTATTTTTATTTTATACAGTGGTAGTATTTAGAGGCCCCAGCAGAGATCAGGGCCCCATTGTACTAGACACTGAGCAAGCACACAGCAGAAGGCCTGTGCTCTGGAAAATTGACAGAAGAGAGTGAGAGGGGAAGCAGAGGCACAAGAAGGTAAAGTGGTTTGCTCAAGATCACACAACACATCGTTAACAGGCCAAGACCTTCTGGTTCTCCATGAGGTTAAGGAACTGAAGATCCCCAACGTGAGGTGAACTCTTAGCACAGAAAAAATGATACTTTCTTTTTAATGTTTATATAGCAAAATGTCCCTTCACCTGCCTGTAAAAACACAATATACTGAATATTGTCAGACAAGATACTGGTCTACAATACTCACAGCTCTGATCCACTATGGAAGTGCTGATACTCCATCTAGCCTTCAAAATGAAGGCAGATTTCAGAATCAGGTACTTACCAAAGAATTTCTGCATGCATTAGCAAATAGTGCCATTCTTTGGTTCATCTTCACTACATCATACCCAGTCCTCCTCAGGCATTATAAATATTAATACCAATTTGCTATTTTCCTGGAAGGGAAACTTGCACCAGCTCTCAAAAAACAGATGTGTTCCCATTAAAATTATAGTGCTGCCATTGATTTGAATGGGAAGAGAACTGAGACAGTGCAAAGAAAGGAAACAGGGATTTCAGCCTGCCAGGTACTGTATGAGTTGACTGCCTCCAATGGCTATCCTCCTTTGCTCAGTATGGCATCAAACCCCAAAGAAAGCATGAAATTTGTTTCAAGGTAGAAGTATGCTGGGTAGCTCCAAAGAAATGCTGGTCTCTAAAATTTGAGCAGGAGAAAGCCCTACAAGTGGCAGCAGTTGTATTTAATAATCTGCCAAGTCAATTATTACAGCTTTTCCTAAGAGATTTTGAGGTTCCAAATGATGGAGCAGTGGAGGATCTGTACTAGATTGGCTCCGATCTGTAGTCTTGGTTAGCTTTTTGTTAAAAACCATTCAGTCCCAGTTGGGATTTAAAAGGCGGCACAGAAAAGTCCAGGCTTGCTTCAAAGCTCTTCTCTTTACCAAAGAGTCGTCAACTAACTAGACATTTATGAATAGTTTACAATTTTAGTTTTTAAGTATGCTTTCTAGAAAATCTAGCATGTGGTTAAAGTTGTTAAGATATTTATGCCTTAATGCAGTGTTTATTCTAGCACAGAACTAGGCCAGAAATAGAGCTACATTGCTGTGGCACAACTGGCTGATTAAATCCAAAATGAAAGGTACTTTTGACCAAAGACAAATATTAATCAAGTATCATTCATGAAGTAGCAAGCATCCTAAAAGGTTCCCTTTCTAATGTCACATTAAAGCACTTTACCCAACTGTAAGAACCACTGCATGACTTAGTTCTTTCCCAGAAATTGTAAAAATTCCAGTAAGAAATGTTCAGGACATTCTTCAAAGTATTGATTTTTCTCAGAACCACGTATCTGTTCCACCTTCATCATGTTATCAGTCAAGGAGTCAAGTGCACTGAAGGCATCAGAGGTGTGGTGGTAGTTGTGTCACAGAAAATTTACCAGGATTAAATGTAATCCAGGATGAGGGGGGTAAGGTACAGAAATTCACTTTAGAAATTACACAAGAGGAAAAAAAAACTTTGATCAGGAGGGCAGAGTGCAGGCATGTGCACACAAAGGGATCATAACAAGGAACTGACTGCTGGCACACAGCCAGTACCTGGGGGCAAAACTACAACCTCACCTGCTTGCTTACCTTCTTTAGGCATGGAATTTAGGCTCACCTTCTCACGGCTCCACATTATGTCAATCTTGCTTGACCAATAAGTGCTATTTAAACATCATCCCTAAGGCATCAGTGCCACCACTTAGCAATTAAGGGACTTGCCATTGTCACACTTCTCAGTAATATGCTGTCACGGACAATGATTGCTGCATCACCATAAGCAGAGGGAAGAAAAACCTCACAAGAAGACTCACATTCAACGTACAGTATCAAACTTTTTAAATAACCCAAGCTACACAAATTTCAGCTGGCACTCTGGGCAGCCAGCTAGGCACATCCCAGCATCAGTACCTGAGATTGTATTCTAGCATTCTCCCGGTAGCCCTTGGAGCTAATTCCCATCTCCCACTCACTCAAAATTACAGGCAGTGAAGTCAGCAAAGTTGAACCATCATAAGACTGGCAACTGAAGAGAAAAAGTTCCCTAGATTAAGACATAGGAACAGATCAGAATAAACACTAGAATAGCAGCTTGCCAGCATAAAGAGTTAAAAGCTGACTTTCTAAAGAAAATTATATCCATCTTATACAACTGAAGAAGAAAACTATACTTGATTTTTTTTTTTTTTAATAAAAACTATGCTAGTGGTGACTAATGGCTACATTCTAGTTGCCTGAATTGCATCCTACCTGCACAGTGAGCATGCTGAAACCAAAACTTCACTTAGGTCCAGTGAGCTTAGTGTGGCATCAGAAATAAAATTTTACTGGAATTTGGGTATGAAAGAAAGATCCTCTCAGGTAACCTTTTAACATCTGTTTGGCAACTATCGCTGGCATTTTTTTAAAAGGATTTTAAGTCTAGAACCAAAGCTGCTTATTATCTTGACATGAGAGTCTCCAAGCAGAGTTTATTCAGTATAAACCCTTGGGCTGCGCAAGCTGAAAAGGCTCACATTCACTTGTCAGAGAGGAGGAAGACAACAGTATGACAAATGCTGTCAACCAACAGACTCATACCACAGCAGAGATCATTTCTTTGATCAAAAGAATCACAGCCTGAAAACCTGTAAATACCAGCACTCCACACTGTCACTTACAAATTGTGATAACAGTTTAACACTGAATTGCTGCCAAACTTATTTGCTTATAATAGCTGCTGTACATAAGGAAGCCGGCAACAGTTTTGAATTTTCATTCATGTGCAATTTCAGTGGATGAGATGAGAAAATTTTTCTAAGAAAACACTGAAATATTTAATGGGTCAAAGTAAAACAGCAACAAAAGGAGAGATTGGGAAAAAGCCACACCAAACATAGGGTGCAATATAGGTTTAAAACAACTGCTTAGAAGAAGGAAAACCTGCCTCAAATATAGAGAGGAGCTGAACTTGGATATTGCATAAAATCCAGGAAAGATCAGGATGTTAGGATAAAAGGAAGGACATCATCACCTTCTGGTGCTGCAGTTTCCCATTTCCCTTTTTCCCCTGAGCTCAAGGGGATATCAGGATATACTATCTCTGCCTGTGATCTATTCAGGCACTCTGATAACTGGCACATTCTGAAAGGCCAGTTTCTAAAGGAGATGAGATCTTCCCAAAAGAAACAAAACAAATCCCCCTACTTAGTAAGCTGTTGTGAAGACTTACATTCAAGAAATGCTATGTTCTATTTTGAGAAAAACATTAATAAGATACACAAAGGAGGGGAAAAGGAGATGGATTAGACTGAAAAGTGCCTTCAACATTTGGCATTTGGCAGTAGCTCCTGCCCTCACGTCATGGATCACTGCTATTGATGATGCACTGAAGCATCCACTTGAAAGAGAACACAGAATCCCACGAATCATGATTGATGGTGGAATGCAAGTTGTGTTTAGAGAGCATGTACCCACGTTTATATGTTGGTTAATTGGAAACCATGTGCCAATGGCTACTTTTTAATTTACATGTACAACCTCACAGAAACATCTCCACCACATGACACCATACAGTATTTCACTGTGGCTTCTGGTTCCACTCTAATGATGTCAAAGTCATATTTACATTTATTTGAGAGCTTGCCAGTTCCAAGAGCACTACAGAAATTTGTCACAGGATGCTGCTTTGATGCCACTTCAGTGTACCTTTAGAACTATCATTCTGTTGGCTTTTTTCTAAGCTTTCTAGCTGTAGAAAGATTGAACTGAATAATGCATTTTGCTAGTTAGCTCACATGGAGCTAAAGAAGGTGACTAAAGCATTTAAAGGCTCACTAAGTTATAGTGACACACACAGGAAGAATGCAACTGGTGAGGCAGCAATGCTGGGTTATAAAACAACTCAATCTAGTGCAAATCCTTGCTCCTTCCAAAAGGTTTTACAATGGCCACATACAACCTCTAAAAGCTTTCTGGTTTGCTACTGAATTTATTTCTGGTTTTGGACCCAGATACACAATCTTGAGATGCCTACAAAGAAGGGTTAAAAACAATACAAGATTAACACCAATGCTAAAAGAACAAGTCTCTAGTTGCACTAATTCTGATTATTATAATAACTACAAAAAAACCCACAGTTTTCACACTGGACAGAAAGTTTACAGCAACTTGAGTTCTGTCAGATAAGTAATGGACGTGACTCTCAGAACAAGTGTCTCTACAAAGAGCTCCCCTTCTCCTGGCTTTCAGGTAATCCAGTCAAGGAGTTATTGGTCACAGCATCCTCCTGCCACACAGAAGGGGCAGCACTTCAGGAAAGAGTCAGTATCATCTATAAACATAGATGCTTTCCAAACAGATTAGTGATGTAAAATAAATTCTACAGTTGCATTTGCTTTTCTTTAAAATGAGGAATTCTGATTTTTCCAGAATAACTGCAAATGCAAATTAAAATTTAATCTGCCTCATATTTAATTTAATCTGCCTCATACTCAGTTCTGTTATAACTACTTTCCTCATCATTATTCTATGAGCAATGGTCCTGGTAACTCTGACAATTAACTTTGCAAACTTTCTTTATGTTTAAAAAAAGCCTTTAGGAGAAACTCCTGATAGCAAAATTGCTCCAAGCAGTCTTACCCTAGTAAATGAGCTGGTATCATTAGCGACGGAGAAGTCTCATGATACCCAATTATGTGTGTACACTTGTTGTGATGGTTTCAGATTTCTTTGGTTTACAAACACTGACTCTTTATGACATTTTGGAACTCTTACTTCTGGACCAAACTGAGATGAAGAAATAATAAATGAGAATATTGCATCATCAAACTACAGGTTGCATTTTTGGACAGTAGTTTAATTGGGACTTTCAAAGATCACCCAGGATACTCAAATAATGAGAAATATAGCTCTTTTCTTGTCCAAAAAAATGTCAATAATAAATTTCACCCCAAATCTGTACTAGTTTCCTATCCACTGGCAGTTGTAGTCCAGACTTTTGATGATTATGTATAGAGACACAAATTGCCGGGAGCCCAGCTATATCCATTCTTACTCCCAAGACAGCAACTACAGCTAGCCAGGACAGTCTAATACTGTATCTCACATTTGAATACCACAGAGTGGGAAAAAGGCTGTTCTTGTTTAAGAGCCCCAACCCCACCTTTTACTACTAGCACCTACAGCCTGCTGTGTCCCAAGGTTAGCCACTACACTGCAGACATGCAAGGTATTAAAATAGGCATTTTAACTTTAACTGGTGGTTGGCAGGGAACCATCTAGTTTCTGGTTATCTTTGTTGAACTTTTGAATGTGCATATGCACACTTAATACCCAGAACAGGTCACAGAAGCTTGTGGTTTTGCCTTCGGTTCTTGCAAACCAAAATGCCTCAGCAATACGAAAAATACATACGCAAACTTTACAGATGCTACAGCCATTCACTTACCTTCTGGAGTGAAGGACAGCTGTACTTTAAAGAGGGCAAATAACACTAAATAGACATCTAATACAGGAAGTAAAAATACTAAACTTTAGCTGCTGTCACTAGTCACCTCAAAATCACTATTGCAACATCTAACAGAAACTATAGCTGACCTTTGGACAGACTGCTGCTACCCAAAATGAAATATGGCCACTGAGTAAACTCTCTACTTTACAAGGAATATTATAGATGTTTTAATAGCGTAAGTGAAAAGGACACCAGTATTTCATCTCAAAACAGAGGTACAAAAAGCACCTTAAATTATTTATTTGGAAAATGCTGATCAAATTTTGCCCAGCCTCACAAAGAATCTAAAATGCAAGGTGTCAGCTTATATCAGAAAGGATGCAATTATCCAAGCGAAATGAAGTTTTAAAATGCAGTTCCGTGGCTTGGGCTACTCCTTTATTATTGTCTGAAAACACCTTTTACAGACAGATGTCTTACAAAGATGGTCAAGTTCTTTCTTATTCTTACAAAGGACAGTCTATACTCTTGAGCTAAACATAAGACTCAGTTATAACAGACACTGGATAGTTGGTCCCCTTTACAGATTATGCCCCTCTTTTCACACTTCTGGAGCCCAGTGTTTCCATACAAGTTAATCACAAACACAGCCCTCACTGTCAGCGACAGTACTAACCTCATTACTAACCTCATTATGATTCAGCCACCAGTAGACTCATTCTCTAAACTCTTACTGCTTCAGTGGGTATTCCCTATCAAGGCAGGACTGTGGAACATTAGCATATATGGCCTAGCATCCTCCTCTGTGATGCACAACTCTTTTTACTGTATATTCACAGCAGACCACACAAAGCATCATGTTAGGTCACCGAAAGCTCAGGAATAGCACTGATAACATGATGTGCCTGTTGTGACTAAAATTTACCCACTGAAATAACCAGGGTAGCAGGGGAGTGGCTACCTCAGAGATAAGGCAAATGTACTAGAGCAGATTCACACGCCAGTCTGAAAGCCTCTGAGTGGATGGTTGAAAAGCCCAGGTAGCAATGTGCTCACAATTCAGATTTTGCTTAACTACTTCAGTACAAGAAAAGTTAGCAGAATATAAAAAATTAATTTTGATGAAGTTCTGTATAAGCTTTCTGCAATTACTAAATAAAGCGCCTCTACAGCTTCTGCCTGACAACTGAACCAAGGTTATTATCAATTTGCTCTTTATATAAGAAAGCGATTTTCATGTACTTACATCTGCTCTCAGAAGGAAGAGAAAATGGTTTGTGAAGTTCCCATTAGCATACAAAAGCAGCAACATCTGCTGGGAGTTTTAAGAGGCTTATTGCTGTCACTTAATCAGCACCACAGGCTACAGTTGGCCACCTCTGCCCTTGTCAGCACTCCAGGTATGGTTTCAAGAGATGAGGGGATAATATGACCACACAACAGTTCCTGCAAGACTTCTGTATCTATAAAAAAACCTGTTCTGCTCGCTCTTAGCTGAGGATAGGTAATCCACCTATGCTGATTCCTCCTTGCATAAACCTGTAAAAAGTATCATAGCTGAAGTCATTAATCCTTTCATACGATGCGTGACTTAAGTGAAGTGGCATTTTAACAAGCGAGATACAAAACGTAACGGTGAGTTCACTTCAATGTGCTGTAGCTGTAGCACCATCTAGAGGATTTGAGCTAGAAATTCCTCACACAATGGGCAAAAAAAACTGGGAAACTGCTCTCAAAAGTTGTGAAAAAAATCTTTACACAAAAAAATATTTTGAGCGAATTTTCATTCTAACATTTATCTACAGGGTAACTTAAATTGATTCATACATGCCTACATGACACACAGTTTTTCTTAAATACTTTCTCAGTTTATGATATTTGGATTCATGGAGGTAACAAGATTAAAACAAATAAAACTTCGACAGTCAGATTGGGAAAGACCTTCATCTCATCCACTCTAGGTCACATGCTTGCTACAAGACCTTTTTCACGTGGAGAAAGGCAGAACCTTCCTTAGAGTTTTGTTCATAACCTTGCAAGGATGGCTAACTTAATTCTGTTTTCCTTAATTTTCACCATTTTAAAGGAGGTCTCTTAATAAAACCAAAGCCAAATTTCAATCAGGGAAAGGGAAGAGGTTTTTATTTGAACAATAGCAATTATGTATTTTATTATATTTAACACATAGACAGAGGTGCTGACAACAACCAATTGCTCACTGCAGAACTACTAAAAGAGGAAGAGATGGACAGGTACAGCTCTGGAGCCCTACTGATTATTCTTTCCATCCACAGACACCCCAAACCTCACTTTGACTACTTTCAGCTTGGCACACTCCCCCCCATAACTTAACTCTGCTACTGCCACAAAATAACACTTTTGCTCCTGAAGCCTTCTGGGGATAGCAAAGTTCAATCCTTTGTTACTTCTACGAAACTCTGAGCCAGCTCCTCAGAGACTGAAAGACCAAGAATTAATTGAGAATATTCACATGTGCTTGCTCCACAGAGTTTGTGGGCAATAAATCCAAGCTGTAGCTCCTGTTCATTGGTTGATGTGTGACTGACCAGCAGCATGATTTGTAGTGACACATCTGCATTAAAAATTCAAGCTTCTGTACACCTGAACACAATTTGTATTTCTCTCTCTCTCAGTATTGTGTCAAAATAATCATGTAATACCAAATAATCAGTCATTTATTTTAGATATTTGCAAGAGCTGTGTGCTAAGAATGGGCTCTAAGCTTTTAGCTACTATGCCACATTATCTGCTTCTACCAAATTTCCTTGGAGACTATTTGAAATAAAAGCATAGAGGAAAAAACTGAAAGAACCAACTGTATGGTCAACAGCATCACTATTGGTCATGGATGAGTTCATTCCACTTTATAGGCCAACAAACTTCTGGAGATACCCTACAGCATGGGCAAGGGAGCTATTGTAATAGCTGGCAGACCTTTACAGTTACTTGTAATCAAGATTACTGGTTATAAAAAGCAAAGTTCTTCCTGAATTGAATTGATTTTTGCTATTTCATAATGGCTGGCAGCAAATCAAGATTGTTTACAGCACTTCAGTGTAGCTCAAGTCCCTCACTGCGCTTCACTCCCTCCCTCCGTCTTCCTGGGTCTCCAGGTTCAAGCAGCAAGGAAGCAATGAAAATTTCATTACCAGAAAAATCCTCTTCCTAGTTTCCACATGGAGAATTACATCTTCTGTCATAGCTGGGGGGGGGGGGGGAAATAGTTTTAAGGATTTTCCATCTTTCAGTTATTTTTTTTCCTCAATCTTAACTATAAATGCAGAAATTAGTTCAAAGACCAGGGTACAAGTGCAAGCACCTGAAGTTTAAGCTTCTCATTTGCTACTTTTACCAGCAAATATTTAAATTTATTCGCGCAGATAAGCGTTTGCAAGATTTCAGTCCTAGATTATGAGGAGTTTCTGGTTCTCAAGCAGTACCATTCTGTTCCTAATACTGCATTCACTACTGTATATCAAAAGAATAATTATGTTGCTTGGAATCTGAATTCTCAGTTAAATTTCACGTAACCAAGAAAATATTTTTGTTTGTTGTTATGTGTCTAAGTCTGAGACAAAGCCTATCTGAGTGTCTATAAAAATCTGCTCAGTCTTTCACGCTGAGCATAAATAATGCTTCCAAGAATAATCCTGCATCATGCTAGCTGTCATTTTGGCTCCAGTTCAGTATTTTTTGCAAAGCTGAGCTGATATTTTTATTGGTTTTAAAAAGGCACGTAGGCTTCTTGCATCCATGAAGGAAAATAGTGGTCTTGAAAGAAGCCTTGAAAATTAAAAAATAGGAACAGGGAAGCAGAGTAAGTGGAAAAACTCCTCCTTCTCATTTTTCTAAATCCCTGGAATTGCCAGTCCAGTTACTGAGGGCAGGATCACCACTATTCCTTACAATATGTTATCCTACAGTGTGCTGACTTTAATTGGACTGTAATAGCAAGGATCACTCCTGTGACCAACACCGACAGTAGGACCAGGTTTATATTGTATCATCTATAAGTTTTCATTTAAGAGCATCTACTGACTGTATTAAAACAAAATTACCCAGCAGATGTTCCAGTCAGATTCAATAATCACGCACCAGTGCTTCCAATTGCTCAAAAAAAAAAAAAAGAAAAGAAAAAATATCTGTAAGGATACCTCATTTCCAAAAATTCAGAACACCATACTTCTTACTGTAACAAAACTGCACAGGCATATCAATGCAAATTTCACTGCTGGCTAAACTGTTCCCAGGTGAAACAATTCACACAGCTGATGCAGTCACTTGTACAGACCAGTATCTGCTACAGGTATAGCATTCTTGATTGCCTTCCATAGCATGTCATAGGATGTTGGGCTAACTCCTAAAATAGTAGCTTTTGAAACAAATATACTAGTATTACTGATAATTTCTTCCTTCCCTCATAAGCCAGATTTTCAATTCAGTTATACACTTAACTGAACACATAGCAACTTCAACACTTCTGATTTATGGTGGCCCCTGCCACTCTGAAACTTAATAAATGCCTAGAATAATATTGTTGCAATAGATAGGGCAATCCCACGCACTGAAGTTATTTTCTCTCCAACATAGGGATGTTAAATTATGTGCTGATATATTGTTGCAAGTTTCAAATGCAATTGGGTCCTTAAAGAGCTGCAGATTAATAACTAGCTTGTTAATTTGTTCTTAAGGCCCCTCTGCTTAAAAAAAGGGGGGGCTGCTGATTTTCCAAAACACCAAACTTTGTAAACTTGCCAACTCTTCAGAGCAGAGCAGCTAAAAGTCACTCTAATGACAAGACCCCAGGAAGCTTCATAAACAAGACAGAAGACTCAGTGAGACTAGTATCCTCCCCTTAAAAAGACATGTAAGAGTCTTTTGAACATGTCAGTATTATTTACTGTGTGCCTGGGGGAAGATGGCTCTTCAGAGGTCTTGCACATGAAGTTTGTTCCCCTACTATTTTGGTAAAGGAAAATGTAAACACGTGGGTAGCTTATCTACACTACAGCATTGTAGAAGTGGCCTACGTGAATTTGAAAAGTGTAGTAAGCTATCGCAGGACAATGAAGATGATTTATCTATCTACTCACAGTGATCATAGCACAGCTAGAACTGGAAAGCTTCTACTAGTGAAAAACAAGCTCTGCACACCCACACAATATGTAACACTCGTAGAAAAACAGCGAGCAGACAAGGCAACACTTACACATAGGGAAAAGAAAAAATACTTATTTCTAACAACAGTAGCTAAACTAGCATCTTTGGGATTTGGTCAGTATCAGCTTTAAAATAAACTAACAAAAAAAACCCTCTACTACAACAATTAAGGCAACTTGCGTTCATTTCACCTGACCTACCAGCCAGAGTCCATCAACAGAGCTCAGCCACAAGACTGCCCAAAGAAGAAGTTATACTAGTGCCCGTAGGCCCCTTGAAAGCACTAATAAGCCCTCACTGCCCTGACTAGCCCCACCTGGGGCCTGCCCTCACGTCCTCTGGGCTCCATGTAAGCCCAGGCCAGGACGCTTGCTGCCCCCCAGGCTACGCTACAGGTGCCCTTGCCCTCGGCCCTCTCAGGGTGTCTCTCCTAGCTGCCCCTCGGGTGAGTTGTGGGTCCCTGTACAGACCTCGGACCTACACTGTAGCTGCCGGCCCCGGGTCACCGGGCGCGGCCCGCAGTGGGGCGGAGGCGGCACCGTCTCCTCAGGGGCCGAGCTC
>NW_008825558.1:1898011-1910884 GCF_000699105.1 Pygoscelis adeliae
AGGGGCCCGCGCTCGCCGTCGGGCGGGAGCTGTGGTGGCTGCGGGGGTGCCGTGGTGTCCTCTCTCCTCGCAGGCTGAAGTGGAGGAAACCCTAAAGAGGATTCAAGCCCACAAAGGGGTTATCGCAACTATTGTTGTAAACGCCGAAGGTAAAACGTCCTCTGCTTTCTCCAAGTAACAAACTTGGTAGCAGCAATGAGTGTAGTAACTCCTAAGCACGAAATTGCAGATTATGAGGTGTTAACACAATCTGCTTGTGATGTCTTATGAAGGTGTTGTGATTTTTAAGAATGAGTGTTTCATCTTAAGACATTTGAACATTTGGTTTGTGGCAATTTCTTGAAGCTCTCCATACGATGTAGTTTTTCATTCAAGTTAATGGAAAGCAAAAAAAAAGAAAGCAGAGCCTTGTCATAAGTCTTCTCTGAAGAAATAACTAGAAGTATCATAATCTTCATTTAACTTAAGGAGTTCCATGTTGTTACTTATCCCCCTTGTTTAACTAAACTACACTTTATTTTTCAGAACAAGATCTTGAAGATCTCTTGGTAGGTGACAGGGAGAAAGCATGGCACTAAGCTGTTGCTTTTGCAGGCATTTTTTAGTCCAAAATTCTTCGTATATGCAAGAAAATTCACTAGCACTTCACTCCCCCCTTCTTCCTCTGAGAATTTATGACAGAACAAAAACATCAGGAGAAAAGTATCTACTAAACAAAGTTGGTCTTCTACTGTGAGTGCCATTCCTTGGCCCTACTAAATATTCACAAGTTCTTTAAATTGTGTTACGGTGTGTTGTCATAGGAAGAAGAGCAAGTTTCATGTCAGGCCAGCTTTGGCTGTGACCCTGAAGACTGCAAGCCCAAAGTGAAGCTGGTTACAGAAATCAGTTTTCAGAAGCTAGGCTTCTCAGCTTAATCTGTTTTAATCATTCCTTTACAAAAAAGACAACTCACTCAATTTACCTTGCCCCTAATTTAGTTGACCTCCTTTGCTTTTACAATCCCCCCAAAAATCTATTGCACTAGCAGCAGTTTAGCAATGGGAGGCAAGAATACTAAAAAGGAAGCCTAAATGTTATTTAGTCTTTAGAAAATGTGAACAATTTAATTTGTGTGCCTGGACATGTTCAGTAAAATGTGCCTTTGTTCACAGACTAGATGATGCAGGTCAAGAGAGAAGTGCATAGCCTGGCAAATAGAAACTGAAAAGCTGCTTTGTGCCTGCACGTGCTCATGTCTAGATATGGCTGTTCGCTAAGCTGAAATGCAGTCTGGTTTCAGAACAAGTACTGTTTCAGCCATTTCTGTATTCCGTTTCAGTAAATAGAAAGTGACTTGATCCAATGAGCACTTAGACTAAGCTGCAAACGAGAAGTGAACAAAATCAAGCACTTAGGTAACACAAATGATCCTTTCTGAGCTTGCAGACTAATACATTTCTCAAGGCAAAAACACCAATGTAATCTCATAGAAAAATAACCCAGTTTACTTATGTTCTGTTACTTGGAACGGTTGACTTCTTGGCACAATATTGGTCAAGTATGCTTTCCCACTCGGGTGTACTACTGCAGTCCATCTTAACCTGTGGTAGTTCTACAGTATTGAGGGAAAGCTCAGATACAGCTGTGCAGAGTTAGGACAATAGCATTCTTTTTAAAAGGCTGTTTTAGATTCCTTCTGTCTCAGGTTTGATTTGCAAAGGAGGAAGAACATTCCACTTCCCTTTATTGCACATTAGACCATTCCTGGCAAGGTATAAAGTCCCCCCATGTCCTGTTCAAACTTCCTCATCCTCACAAACTTGTAGAACATGTGGCCAGACTGAAGCCGATGGACAAGACTAGTGCAGGAATTCTGGTTTTAGTTTGTCATTATAAATGTTTTGACACCAGACGCCAGATGTGAATGCAAGAGAGTCTGTACTCTGTGAGGATGTATTCAAGGTACTGAAAAGTTAGATTCCACAAACTAAACCTCAAAGTAGGTGTGTAGTTGCAAGTTTTTGTAACATCTCCAAATATCCATAATTAGCACTGATTGATCTAATTACTTCAAATCTTTCTGTAGAAAATTAAATTTAATTTCCCTCTATCCTGAAACCTTTAAAACAAATGTACAACTTAAATCAATCACAGTAAAGATACTCAAACCAGTGGTGCAGTAGTGAGGTTTCTTGGCTGTGCGGGTTCCCTAGAAAGATGAAACCCTCTGTTCTTCACTCATGTAAACAGTTGTCTTTTAGTAAGGTTTTTGTAATAGTGTAGGTACACTTAGGCGTAATAGTATGCAGGTGAAATAGCAAATTAGATTCCTGATACAAACATTGCCTGTCATTTATTTTAATGCTCGAAGTTGATTTGTTCATTGAAACACTACGCTAAGTATACTTTATTTATTTGGAAAAATCTCATAAACTTGTTGCTATCCTTTACAGTCGAGAAGGATCACACTACAGAATTTCTAATGAAGGATTTATTTGCTTTTTCTAATTTGGGTGGCAGAGGCAAAGCAAATTTGTCCTAAAGTAAGCATGGCTCAGCTTTAATCTAAGGATGTCACTAGTGTCAACTCATTTTCATGTTATTATTAGACCTTGGAAGATCATTTAACATTTACCATTTTCATTAGAAGTGCTGTATTTGTTGAAGCAATCATTTAGATACAAGGTCATATAAACTTGACGCTAATTCGTTCCTGCTTTTAAGTGACTTACTATTTAATGCTGTGATTATACAGATATTCTCATGCTAATGCAGTGCTTGGGAACACCTGCTTGTTTCCATTAAAACATCAGTTCCAATCTCTGTGTAATAAACATTAGACACAAAGGATGTACGGGGTCATTCTGTACACTTCCCTGCACTACGCATCCTACCAGTGCAGAATTATTTCTTGATGACCACACAGATTTCAAGTTATTCAAATAATGCTTTCCTAGGAAAATTATGGAGTAGTCTAATATCTGAGGTGGTTCTATTATATCTTTTACTCCTTTGCCTCTAGTTCTTTACCTGGCATTCACTATTTTTGCATGTTAATTCTTCTTTCATAATCAAACTCTTCAACTTAAGTCATGTTACTCTGGTTTTGTATTCCTATCCTGTCCATCTGGAAGACGCAATATAAATGTATGCAAAGAGAAAATTGCCTTGCCAGCTTGTAATTTATTGTCTTTGTTAGTAGGTCAAATAAATTTTTTATTAGTGAAACAATCTTATTAAAGCCAAACAGTTTTACACTTGCAGGATTACTGTGAACCCTGTTTTTAGTTTCACCTGGTAGCCTATTAATATAAAACGCATGATTTGACAAATCATTGATAAACAATGATTCATTAAGTCATCAGAAATTAATCTTGACTTACGTGGTCATATTTTTGGGATCAATACACTGTGTACTAGCAATTGTCAATATTTTGCCGCTAACTGGAAGGGATTGTTCCAAGAGTGGTTTTGCTTGCTGAATGCAAACATGCCACTTCGGCCCTTTGATTGCTCCTGGTATTTCACTGGGAATGTGTCGTTTCTGTTACGGCACACGCCAAGTGCTACAGCTAAGGTATGGGTTAGATTCTTACAAGCTCGGTGACAGTGTTTAAACTGATGAAGCACCATAACTGGTTAAGTACAACAGAATGGAATTTGATAGGTATTTAAGAGCCTTAAACAGCAGTTAGGCTCTTTCATAAGTTTCATAAGGCAACTCAATGTTTAATTGCCACTGACTAATATAAATTATACTTTAAAAAGCATGTAGACACCTGAAATCAACATAACTCCTTTCTGCTACAAACCAGAAAAAACTATGAAATCCTTGGTTTTTCTCTTATCTGCTGTATATGAAGAATATGCAACTTAACTGAATGATCATTAGAAAGCTATTTGTTTACAGGAATTCCAATACGAACAACTCTTGATAACTCTACAACAGTCCAGTATGCAGGTCTTCTTCATCAGCTTACCATGAAAGCTAGGAGCACGGTGAGAGATATTGATCCTCAGAATGATCTAACCTTTCTTAGGATCAGATCAAAGAAACACGAAATTATGGTAGCTCCAGGTAATATTTCTATTAAAATAACAATAGAATTGTATGTCCTTTTAAGTTTCTTTTAATTCTTCACAAATAAGACTACTGTAGAAAATGCATTTTGAAAATAACTATATGAAAATATAACCATATATTCACTGTGTAACCAGATGTGTTAGGATTTTAATGTACAGAGCTTGGAGGCAACCAAACAAGTCTAGATCTGATTAATGATCTGGTTTCTGTGGGTTTTCACAAAGGAAAACCGGACAAATATATATATCAAAGTGTGTGTGTGTGTATAGCATTAAAGGCAGCAAATCCATTTTATCTCTAAACAGATGCAAAAAATCTTTTGTTTCTAAAAATTAGTTTTTACTTGGTATGTTATCGTGGTGGGATTTGTCACAGATGTGCAGTATTATCACCAACATAGTAACTGTGATGTAATTATTTTCCTTAAAACAACCAGGGATATAGCAACCTGTTTCCCACCCATGTTAAATACAAATAACAATATGTTAATTTGTTAGTTGTATCTCTAAAATAGATAACAAGGCCAGCTGAGCTGTGGCAAAGCTGTGGTCAATTACCAGTACAAGGTGAATCAGGCAAAGTGGAAGTGATTGGTTGGGACTGAGATCCTAATGTGTGTGCCAGCTAATTGAGAGACTAATGGTATGCAGGATTTTGACCGAAATATCCAATGAAGGCATGCAGAACAGAAAGGAAGCTTCAGGGATCTCCTCAGCACAGCCACTGGGGAGGACGTTGGCTCTGAGCTTGTAGTGATGGACAGCCTTCACTGGGGCTTCACTCTGATGCTGATTTCATAGCAGATGTAGAGCAGAGGTACTGCACTAGGTATGCATTACCTCGCCTTGCTGGAATTATTTATAATGCTGCTAGGAAACCAGTATGTGTAAAAGAAATCTAGCACTGTTGTTAAGTGTAAACATTAGTCAGCAGCTGATACTAAGATTAAAATTTCAGTTTAGTTTCTATTTTGCATTTTTTAAATCATGTTTTTTGCTCATTGATTTAAACTGATGCACTTGATTCTCATTTTGCATTTGCCCTTCACTTACTTTTTAGAGGTGACTTTTTGACTAGTAACCATTAAAGTATGTTGACCTGAAAATAAGTGGTATAAAATGTGAAGTTTTTTTGCTAACAGGGAGATTATTTCTTCAAAGGCTTGATTGTATTTTACTATAATAGAAGGTGGCAAATGAACCACCTGTGATTTATATTAAGTTGCTTTTGGATGAAAGTGACAATGCAGGAGTGCAGCTTCTTAACACTCCAAAGCAGATATGACCCTACTAAATTCACTGGATACTTTCAAGAAATGCTCCATTTAAAATAGATAATGTTAAAGAGCTATCCAACAGAATTGTTTCCAAAACTTCCCCGGGCTTATAGAATTAGTAGGCGAAATCTGGCATGCTTAGAATTTATTCATGGTAGAAGTCTATTCAAATCTTTTCTGCTTTTTTCACATCTAAATGGGGTTCTCAATTTTGAATAAACTAGTTAGTGAACTGAAAGAAGTTCTCTGCACCTGCAGAAGAGGCTGCAGATGTCAAAAGTATTTTATTATAACAAGTGCTAGCTTCCAGGTGCTTATCTTGTGACTTTTTTCATCTTGTTTAAATATCTTTACAGCTTCTTGAAAGCAAATCTACTGCTTACTAAAATAGTTTTAATATGGTATAGTTAAGTTTTATGACACAGATTTTTTTTATCTGTAATCTCAGATTTTTGTACAAAGTGCTTACATTTTCTAAATGTTTTTTATATAAATGCCATTGCTTTTACTTATGCTTTATAAACTGATAAAGAGTTGGAGAGGAATAGATGAATAAAGAGTATTTATCAGGAAATAAGATAAAATATTTTAACTAAACATTTTTATATCTTTTTGCAGATAAGGAGTATCTCCTGATCGTTATTCAGAACCCATGCGAATAGTCCTACTATGGCAGTATTTTTAGAGACAGTGATGTAGTTCTACTTGTTAAACTAATATTACTTGTTGATATTTAATATCAAACATACACTTTATGTAAAATTGGTTAGTGCTAACTGTCACAACTGAAATGTTGCCAATTTAAAGTTCTCAGTTGTAGCTGTATCAGTTTGTGTTTGAGCAAAGCATAATGCATGTATCAAAATATTGTATGTTTATCTTGATACTCAGAGCAATAATAAAGCAAAATGCTTAAAACTCTCTTTAATGGATATTCAAGCTATTCTTGCAATTAAATCATTCTCTTTACACTTCTAACATTATGTTGGAGGAGAAATCATACCTCATGGGAAGTTGTAGATCATGTGTATACATAATCTATAAATGTGTCCCTATGAACTAGAGTAACCACAGTTACACGAACCAAAAAATACAAGTGTAGTTCGTGTCAGTAATGACAGACTGGATACTGCCCTGTCTTTTAACTTCTGGTTTTTAAGCTTTCTAAGGGAAGAAAAGTGAAAAACTCTTTTATTATTTTCCAATTTCTACAGATGGAAACAATAGCTTCATTTAATATTTTCAGTACGGGGGATTTCAAGCAGACAAAGTTGAGCCTGCACTCTAATGTAGAACTACTACATTAGTTAGTTTGTTGGTAAACAGTGGTTTTTGATAACTACACTGCAGTGCTGTTTGATGACTACGTGAGCCTTTAGATCCAATACACAAGCCATACGCTGTAGTGACGTGGGACAAAGGGTGGGTTAAAGCTCAGACTGTTTCCCAGATCAGATCCATGTTTATACAGTAGCACCGGAGATCAGATACGTATTGTTGAGTGCCTTTAAAACAGATGCACTGATAAAAGGCCACTGTAGGGTTAAGCTACCTACAAATCCATTCTGTTTGGAAGACAGGCTATGTCAGTGCCTTGGGATGGGTCTCGTGGCTGCTGTGCCCTCCTGGCTGTGGGAGGGCAGTACAGAACTGGGTGCAGCACCCCTGTTCTGCCCACACTGTATGCCTCAGGTGAGGGTAAGCGTGGCTACAAGCCTTCCTCCCTCGTGATCCCAAAGTCGTGCTAAGCTTTGCACTTGAGTATACGCTGAGACAGTGTGAACGTGAAAGGAGTCTGAGCTGACCCTGTACTTGAAAAAAACCCAGTCATACTTGTACTACAAATCATCTCAGGTTATGCAGATTATATATAAATGTTATCAGTTAATTATTTAAACTTTAAAACTTCAGACTGTCTTCAGTTGGTCACAAGGGTTTTTTTTCTAGATACAGGAAGGAAGAACAACAAATGTGTGGGGTGGCTGTGAGGATGAAAGGAAAAATGAATCTGTTGAATGCTGCTCAGGGATCTTTGCAGTACATCATATGAATTGTGGCTGAGGTTATGAAACTGATAAATCACCGCATGTCTCGTTGGATATGGAGTCAGCAATTTGCTTTTGGGGCTATGTTACGTATCACTCAAAACTTACACAAAGGAGAGTTATCAAAGCCTGGTGGTATTTTTTTCAAATCCGAGCGTTTGCTCTGACTTTGCTGAATAGCTTGGAAAGGCTGTATTTCACTGAAAAGTCTGGGAGGGTTAGTCCTGTTCCTGGGAGCGGAAGGTATCTGAGCGTTGAGATCTCGGAGGCTAGCAGACAGATTCCACACCCAAGCGGTGGGCGGTGGGGACCACGGGAAGGTTCAGTGCCACTGCGTTTCGAGAGGAAGCGAGCCCAGAGGCCCAGTGTGATGGAAATTAAGCACAGCAATCCAGCTGGGCAGGGCTATTCAAAATTTTAAGGATATGTAAATCAACAGGACACCATTGGTGGCACTTACTGTAGTCAGTGCTGTGCCAGAAGAATTTCCTTAACGCTTGAGGGTTTTTTAATTGTGCGCTGGAAAACAACTGTTTTAAGTTGTTTGTAATGAACCAATATATTGACATGTGGCAACGCTTTAAAAAACCTAAGTTTTTATTTGTTATCTTCTCTGCGTCTGTTGTGATAATTTTAAAAATCCAACTTATTTATTGCTATGTATTAGTGAACATTTATTCCACTATTATCCTGGTATGTCAAATGCCTAACAATTCAAAGCCCAGATTTTTCACTTCAGCACCTACCCAAAAGTATTGCTGAATTCCAACTACTATTAATGTGTATTTGGGGCTAATAGTTTTGTTTCCATAGTTTTCTCTAAGAGCATTAAATTCTGTGGAGGTTTCACTGCATACGTCCAGAAAACTGCCAGAATTACAGTCCCTGTTACACATTTCTGTTGTCAAAAATAATATTGGTGTTGCAATTTCCAGCATCACTGGAAAACGTCCTTCAGCCCAAAGAACACAGTAGTGCATTGCAAAGAGAAAAGCTTAGTGTCTGGCAACGTTCTTTCATTTTTGTCTTTCTGATACATGTGTTAGCTCCCTTTACAGACTTTAATCCAATATTTATTAAGCAGCTGATGATTGCTGTAGCTTGATAAAGCACTCAAAAAGACACTTAAGCCACATCATTAAAATTAAACACATGCTAAATCATTTTGCTGAAAAGTGTTTTTATGTGCAAAAATGGCCTTAAGCAGATGCATGTAGTTCTCCAAGGGTCAAATACTGCTCACAAATTAGTTTCTTTCACTGTTCCTATGAGAGGCATAGATGCAGATAAGAGGGCAAAGTCTGGTCCATTTATAATGATATGCGTAGTAACAAATGTTATGCAAACACATGGGCTGAGCTGTGCTGCCAGCTACTCTTACCAGGGCAGTCTCTAATCGGGTTTCCTTGAAAGCACTGTAGTATTATACAATTTTGGCAACATCTTCACTAGGGAGCATAAATTGAAAAAATCCATTTCATTCCCTGGTAATTTGTTCCTATTTTCTGTTAGGAAAAGCAAGCTGAACACGTGTAAATTTTTCATTTAGGTCTTTCAATAGGAAATGGAAGTAACAACAGTTAAGTCTCTAACAGTCCTAGTGGAAAACCCTCGTCAGCACATTGACCTGAACAAAGGTGGGCCATCGAAAAGGAATGGAATCGTCCAGACAAAATACAGGGAAATAATTTTTTAAGATATTTGAGCACCACAAAAGTGTTACACCAAGTCATTTCAGCTGTCATTTATGTGAACCAGCAGAGGTTTTACTAGTTAACAATTAACCAGGGGAAGGTTGAGGAAAAAAGTAGCGTGAAAGAGATTAATTTCATAGATGATCATTTTGTCAAGGGAATGTTGAGAATGTCAAGAATGGCTGTTGTTCACTGAAAGGCAGCATTTGGGTTGAATTGTAACATACTAGTTAGGCAATCAGCCAAGGAATAAATTATGTCAGTATCATGCATTTGGGGTCCTCAAAATAAACGAAAATAGAAAGTTCTTGGAGAGCCTCCGACTTTCAGAATAAAGTACCTTGGATTTTCCTTAACGTACAATTTTTCAAAATGCATGGTCCCTCATGGGACAACAGCTTTGGCCAGCAGATTCATTCAAGGCAGTTGTTCATTTTCCTGTATTTTGCTCATCTGCCAATTAAATACTTTTAAATATTTCATTTAATGCACATTCAGTGCATTTGGCAGTCTGGCTTTCTATGAAGTTACTTGGTTTTTTAGACATACAATTATCATTTAGTCCACATTACATAATGCATATAGAAGTATCAAATGGTGTATTTTTCAGTTATACTTTCAGCTTGACTCGATGTGTGTAGATCTGTGGTCTTATGTTTGTACGTTATTTGATTGAATATAACTGTGGGATACGATGAGAGTGATTCACAAACTGTGCAAGTGATGAAGCATTTGTGAGATAATGAACTGGTAACTATTTGTCACTTGTGCAGACTTGCAGGAATTTATGTATTTGTATTTTATCAGGTCTGGCAAGGGCATTCTTGTGACAGGATTCTTAGAAGGGAGGGTAATGGTGAGGAAGGTGGTATTAAATATTAAGTCAGAATGGTCTGAAGTGGACAGTATTCATTAAGGATGTTCACGGTTCATCTAGGAAGCACTACGATGTTCAATACGAAATTCTCCTACTGCCAATGAATGAATTATCAGACTGTGTACTTTGTCATGTATTAATTGTACTTGCCGACATAATTTCAGTGAGAAGCTCCTCAGATTTACTGATGACACAAGGCTTCGCATACAGCAGTATTATATATATGATGGGCATACATACGTGCATATATGTCTATAAAGCATGCATATATAATTACCGTTAACTTCCTGAGAGGTGTTTGTTGGACCACACTGGATTCTCTGAAGAAACTATCTGATCGTAAGTGTTAATAATAGTGAACCTGAAAAGGGCAGATTAGTAAAATATCACAATCATCTGAAAACGCAGTTAGGAATTAATATTGTTTTCAAGAGTTATTCAGTTAGTTTTGGAACTAAATGGTGACAGCAGCACTTTCAATGCCAGCTCCGCTGTCTCAACTCAGCAGGACACAAGTTCTGGAGTGGACCCACAGAAAAAGCCAGTTTTCCTAAATAAACTGATGTCATCCTTTTAATTATGTTTTAATTATTAAGTTACAATCTAGAGACAGCAAGATAATTCCCCTATTGACTTTTCAAATCTCAGGCAGCTAAATTAGAGTAGCCAGGAGAATTGCAAGTTTGTGGTCCCTTCGCCTGGTACCTGAACAAATTAAATCTCTCAGTTTGTAGAAAAATTAGGTCATAATAACAAGGCTCACTGCGGGACTTCACAGTATCCATGGGAGAAAGGAAGACTGATGCTTGGAGAGAAAGCCTAGAATGTCCTAAGTTAATTAAGCATAACAGCAGAGGTACATCGTATATCTGTTCAGATCATAGCATTGATTTGAATCTCTCTGAATTTCAGGACAGTCACATTTGGGGACACAGTGGGACTGGAAACAGACTCCTGTAAAAAATGCAGTGACTAGTAGGAAAGTAAAGGCCACAGGGATATCTGAACTGATTCCTTGAGCTTTGCGGACAATTTGAGAGAAAAAGGGTTAATTCTCCTTCAGGATGCAACCAAGCAAAAAATCAGCTAGTCCAAATACACATAATTTTCGGTCATCTCTGCAAATTATCCTTAAATAATAACAAAAGCACTCAGAATTTATTTCTGAGGAATTTTCAATAGTTACATTGAACAGGGTACACTTTATTTTTAAAAGTAACGCTGATTTAAGTCAAAACTCTTCAAAGGGGATGCATAACAAGAGGGCAGGAGTTGTAACTGCCCACATCCTACTTTGGACAGCTGGGGCTCTCTCTCTGCATACTGTTTTGGGTCGTGCTGTAGTAAGGAGTGTTCTTCCTCTTTTCCAAAAATACGTAAGTCTGCCTTTGAACTAGGCACCCTTTTAGTTGCCCTGGCTCTAGACCATTGATTTCAGTGGAATTGCTCCTATCTAAAGCAGTTAAAATGATACACAAAAGATACCATCACCTTGAGTCTCTGCCAACTGGGCCAAAAAGAAATCTCGACGTGCTTTCACTGCTTTGTTTTTAAAGATACTGAGCAAGAAGACAACTGCACTAGACCATTCTTTGATGAAGATGGATAGAAGTCAGCATTAGTTACCAGCTGGCAATAGGTTTACAAAGTATTGTTCAAAGGCCATGATTGCAAGGAGCAAAATAGCTAAACAGAGCTTCAGGCTAAGAAAGTTTGCTATATATGGCTCATCATTAAAAAAAATAGCACTCAGTGGCACTTTCTGTCTTCTTCAAAGCACTGTACAAATGCAGAGAAGGACATTGTACTAAAGTACTTCAGATATCACAGAAGCTAGGAGAAGCAAAGATTCAGCTTTCTTTGGTATTTATATATACAAACTCCACAGTTAAATCAATGAAGATGACTGCAAAGTATGACAAGGGATGCATTCATTAGCACTGTTCAAACAATTTAAAGTGACTTTTCAAACATGGAAGGAAAACTCTAGGATCTAATAAATCATTCCTTCCCCCTCTTGCCCTTTGTCCTAAGGGGAGCCTGCATTTGTCAGATGAATCCATCTGTTTGTCAAACTTGTTGCTAATTTTGCCAAAGGCTACCTCAGAATGTGGTCTCAGGAGCAGCGTCTGCTTCTTACACACTAAACCACAGTGCCTACCATACAACTGTTGCTGCTGAACTAAGTACTTAAACATATTGTTCTTCTAAAATCAACTGGAAATCTCATGGCCACCTTCCACAAGATTTCTGAGCTATGAGTGGTTTGCAGTGTCTCACTATGTCTGGTTCAGGCTAAAACCCAGAACAGTATAGTCAAATAGAGATAATAAATAATGATAAGATACTTAAATTTGTAATGAAGCTGTACCGTTTCTGTAAGGAATTCTTACTGTCAGTTGTGAATAGCTGCCAGTTTCCTTCTAATTTACTAATTAGTGATTTATAAGAGAGAGCGCCCATCACTAGAATTACCCTTTCGTCTGCAAAAAAATCACGGCTGTAAGTCTAGAACTCAATATTGGCCAACTGTGTGACTGCCAGCACACATGTCAGAATTGTGGAGAAGAAACTGGAAATGCTCTTCTCTCTACGCAAGTGAAAGAGTGGAGCGAGATGGAAAAGTGAGAAGTGCTCCTGGTTAAGCAAAGATTTTATTTGCTGTCACATTTTGTTAAAGGAAGTTTATAGCTAAACCATAATCCAGATAAAAAAGAGACTGACTAATCCGCAATCTTTCCAATTCCAGATTATTGTTGATTGTAGAATATTCTAAGGGGACTTTCCCAGTGTATTATTCCAGGCGCATTCACAATATACTTCCCATAGTCTGTCTCACATGACAAAACCATCCTTGGCCTAAAAGGCTAACAGTCTGCAGGACCAGTTTTCTTCTTTTTTCCAGTGTTTCAGCA